>NW_006771578.1:4335743-4343373 GCF_000442215.2 Lipotes vexillifer
TTTCTTTTTTTTTTCCTTTTTTTTTTTTTTTTTTGCGGTACGTGGGCCTCTCACTGTTGTGGCCTCTCCCATTGTGGAGGACAGGCTCCGGACGTGCAGGCTCAGTGACCATGGCTCATGGACCTAGCTGCTCCATGGCATGTGGGATCTTCCAGACCAGGGCACGAACCCGTGTCCCCTGCCTCGGCAGGCGGACTCTCAACCACTGTGCCACCAGGGAAGCCCCTCTTTCTGCCTTTTGACTGTTGCCTTCTGCCAAGGCTCCAGGTATTTTCTTCCATGTGTGTGTAATTCATGGGTCAGCTGAGGATTTGGGTAGGCTTTACATGCAGATTGTAGTCTTTACCTCTGTAGCCCCCTGACTCTCCAGCCACCCCGGCAGCCATGTATTCCATCCTCTGAGTCCTTAAAGCTGCAGAACTGTGGATGTTTGCTTGACTTCCAGCCCCACTTTGTATGGATTGGGGAAAGCCTGCAGATGAAAACCTGCACAAACTAATATCCAGTGCTGTCCCCTTTTATCAAGCTCCTCCAGTATCTACCTGTTTTTGATTGTTCTTTAATGCATCCAGGTAGATTAGACTTTCCCCAAGTTTGTCCAGTGTTTATAACTGATATCTGTGGGAAAGTTTATCTGATATAAGCTACTCTTGCTACAGAAGCAGAATTCCTGTACCTTAAAGTTTTAATTTTACCATAAAATATATACTTGCACACAAATTCACCAAGTTTTTCAGTACGGCCATGCCATTTTTCTTCGAGTATGTATCTTTTTTTGAGTACGAACGTCCACAGTTTCTAATTTGGATTTCTTCAAGAGGAGTAGAACAAGAACTTAAAGACACTTGTGAAGGACAAAGCCTGCCTTGGTGGTCTTAGGCTCAAACGGACAATTACACACACCCGACTTCAGCAGGCACAGTTGGCTTCAGCTTCAACCAGAAGGATATAGGACAGTAAATACAGCAAGACAGCATCAGGTATATTTTTTCTGTGGTGTTCTCATAACAGTCAAAAGTCTATTTTTTAGAGCTTTGAAGGACAGCTCAGGTACTATGAAGGAGACCAGAATTGTGGGTATGAAAGTGAGACTGTATTTTCCAATTATGGACATGACAATATCTCCCATCCTATATGCTCTTCTTAAAATGTGAAACTGTGAGTTCTTTCACCTGGTGGTAGAGGGTCTATCCCCTTCCTTTGGACCTACTTTAGAACAATTTTGAAAAAAAATGAGGATTATCTGCCCCTCAAATATTTGCTAGAATTCATTAGTAAAATCATTTGGGTGTTTCTCTCTACAGTGGAAGAACAGCCTCCCACAGAGGGCCCTGTTTCTCCTCTGGCCCACCCAAGCGCAATGTCTCCATCTCTCCTAGGTGAGAGCTCTTCAGGTCCCTTTCCCTGGTCTTCTCAAGTTTCCTAAGCACTGGAGATTCACTGGTGAATAAGACACAGACCCTGGGTCTTAAGGCCTCTCACTCTAGTGGAGACATTCAGAGGGAAAAGTCACACTAGAGAACAGCAAGAGTTACAATTGATGCAGCCTCTGCTCTATGTGGGTGGATGCTGTAGGACTCAGACACCCCAATCCAGTCTTCCTGAGGAGGTCACAGAGGTGACATAGAGCCTACATAGAAGATAGCCAGGCAGATGGCAAAGAATATGTGGGCATTCAAGACAGAGAAGATGCAATGATCAAAGGCATGGAGATGGGTATTTATATACATACATCACAAAGAAGGTGGTTGAGTTTCAAAGGAGTGAAATAATTAGCCCAAGGTAACAGTTAGTAGGTAATAGAATCAAGGTTTTGAACCAGGTCTTTCTGACTCCAAAGTCTGTGCTCTGCCCACTCCCTTGTGCCACTTGCCCAAATGCCATTTTGCCCTCAGTGATGCCCCATTTCCTCATCCTCTTCATGTATTTATGTTATTAATTATCTCACTTTTGGGGAATTCCCTGGCGGTCCAGTGGGTAGGACTCTGTACTCTCACTGCTGATTGGGAAACTAAGATCCTGCAAGAAGCGTGGCATGGCCAAGTAAAAAAAAAAGAAAAAAGACTAATTACTAATTATCACACTTTCTAGTGGCAAACTGACAAAGCTTTCACAAAGAAGAGCAAATGACTGACAACAGTTTAAAGTCTGAGCTATTTTCTCTCCAAAGAGATCTGTATTTTAATGAGATTAAAGTCAAAAGCTAAAAGAATGCAACTCAGCAGTGGAATTCCATTCCTTGTTTAGAGAAGGGAGTCTTTCAGAGCCTGAGAACTTTCACCTCTGGAGCTGAACCTAAGGCTGAACTCACTCTCAGCATCCCTCTTTTCTTTGGTTTTCTATTCGTGTTTTCCTTTGTTCACATGAGTTCCCAATTCCTTTGTACAGGGGAGTCCTAACCCATCTCTTCTGTGATTGAATCCACACAAGACCCCTGGACCTCTGGGAGGAAAGTGCTAAGAGGAGACACAGGCTTCAGTGGGTGAGAGCCAAACTTTGTTCAGTTTACAGTTTTCTAAAGCTGTTCCGTCTTATGTATAGGTTCTTCCTTCATTTCCAGGTCTTGTGAGTACTCCTCTTTCTTGGAGTCCAGGGCCTTCCTAGTCTGAAAGGTGTTTTGAGGTGTCAAGGATGCTTAACTCACCAGTGACAGGAGGAAGCCAGCTTCTTCCTGCACCGACCTCAGGCTCTGCATGAGTTTCTTCCATAAATTCATGCTTCCCCTTTTATCCCACACCCTCACACCCCTTGGAGGTGGGAGGCACTCTGAGGCCCTGAATCTGATTGTTCCCTGCTCCAGGGGAACATCTGCAATGGGGAGGTGGGAGTGATACCTACCAGTGTTCTTGGCTTTCAATAGAGATTGATAAGAAGCCAGATAAGAAATTCAGGCAAGTCTCTTTTGGGGCTTCTGTGGCTCCAGAAGGGAATGAAAACAAGTAACAGGTTCCCTTGATTGATCCCCAAGCAGGGCGAGCTGGTTCCTCATATGGGTGAGGGTGGGGGTGTGTCCATGGGTTGGGCTGGAGGCATGGCTTAGGTGGTTTGCCCACCCCTTTGGTGGTGTTGAGTGCAAGGCGCATGGGCAGTACACTGCTTTTGCTCCTGACACCCTGTTTTTGCTTCCATCTCTTCAGAAGTGGCATTGGGATTTTTCGGTCTTTTTGTATCTTCTTGTCCATAATTTGTCCCAACTGTGCATGCATGCAGTTATTTTTAGTCCCTTATAGTTTCTTTGTATTTTGTTCCTCGAGGAGACATTTGTCTAGCTGCAAGCACTGCAGTAAAGGGTCCCAGGTCCCAGGTCCCAGCCTGTCTCAGGACAGGGGGCGGGGGGGCGCCTTCCCTTAGGCTTTGTCTCTTCTCTCTTTCAGGGAGACAGGTGGCCTTGTCAAGAGTCTGGCCAGTGAGAGCCTTCTTGCTCACAGGCATGTCATTCTGTGGCTCAGCCTTTCCTGAGCTCTGCTCTTTCAACATTGATAGGCAGTTGCATATTTACACTGGAGATTCCAAATGCCAGTGGTTGTTTTGAAACCCAAGGATTTCCTAACACTTGACATCAATTATTCTTGACCTTCCTTCAGTGTCCCTTCATTCAATCAGTCCAACAGACACCACACACACTATCTTGGGAAGTTAGAGTATGGCCAGGATGTGCTAGCTACTCTAGGAAATGTAGAAATGCAGGCTCTTTGTCACTCACTTAGTTTACACTTTTACCTTCACTGAATGTATTTTTCAAACTTAAAATCAGGGTACGTGGTGGGGCACTCAGGATTTTTTGTTTGGTTTTGTTTTGAAGTAACAGAATACCCAATCAAAACCTGCTTAAGCAGAAAAGAGGAAATTTTGGCTCATTTAACTGAACCATCCAGAGTTATAGATGCTTTCAGGCACAGCTGGATTTAAAGATTCAAACAGTCTTATATCAGGACTCAATTTCTCTCCACATCTCATCTCTGCCTTTCTGTCTTGGCTACATTCTCAGGTGCCATATGGTAACATGATGGTGGCAACAGGTCTCAAACTCTTTCTTCCTTACAGTTTAAATCCAGAAATGAAGACACTTGTCTCTCTCCCAGAAGCCACAGCAACATCTTATTGGCTCTGGTTGGGTCATGTGACCATTCCTAAGCCAATTGCTGTGGCCAGGGAAATGCAGCGTGCTTAGATCCAAGTTATCTGTTCACCCCTGGAGTTGGGCATGGGCTGAACCCATCAGGAGCACATGGACTGAGTGTGGGAGGGGGTGGTTCCCCAGAGAAAGACAAGGAATAGTTACCTGCATGGCAAATGGATGGTAGGGGGCAAAAACTACAGATATTCACCACACCTGCTCTGGCCAAGAATTTTTGAACTTCCAGACATAAAATCAGATTGAGAGAAGTAATATGATGCCAGTGTATTGTCATTTCTGGGACATATTTTTTGTGCAAAGACAAACTTGTCACAGAATATCAGTGATTTATGGTCACTGAACCGTTACCTCAATCCCTATGGTCTTTATAATTATTTGGTAATATCTCCCAGGGGAAACCAACAAAGAAAAAACAGTGTGTCTCACCCAGTCTAGATATTGTTGGCAGTTTTAATAGAGATTGTTTTGAAAATCTATTTATTATATGTGCCGCGAACCTATAAATTGCTCTCAACATTTTCCAGAGAAGTGTGAAGTGCTCTGAGGGCTGCCAACCAAATGTCAAGTCGGCCAGAGGAAGGAAGAGAAACCTTTGGAAAAGATGTTATTGTTTCCCATTAGCTTTCATTCCATCTGAATCTAAGCAGTTGACCTGAGGAAGGAAATAGGAGAGAATAAAAGTATGAAATGCCGGGTAAGCCCTTTACTAACGATTTCAGTGGGAGAGATGCCACCTTTATCATTGTAATTATAAGGGAAACACCCATAGTTTCAAAGACATTGGAGTGTCTCTGCTTGCAGAGCAGAACATTATAGTGTGAAAAAGAGACCTCAGCACAAATTCTGGTGGGGGGCATCTTTTATAAGTAAACTCAAGCTAACCAAGTGATTCCCCAAAGTTCATCAGATTTTCAAGAAGGCAACCAAAATTATTAATCATTGCACATATTTTAGAATGAGCACAGAACAACGAATTTCTTCCAGGACGGTGACCTAACAGTGGTGGGGACACAGAACCATGCTGCATAGACCAGAAAGCAGGGCAGTGGAGGACTGGATACAGGTGAGTAGAAGCCATTCAATTCAGGAGTCTTCCTGAGAAACTTCCATTCCACTAGAGGAATGGTCTCCCTGCCGGCGAGGGGAATTATTTGGGCAAACTCATTAAAGACAAAACCATGGTAAGTTCCTAGAGAATAGTAGGTCCATAAACTTTGAGGGGCTTGTCTCTTGGGGCCTTGGGTGGTAAAATCACTAGGCTGGAAGGTTTTTAGTTTTCATTTTGTTTTTATAAATTAAATTAACATGATGTATTACTTTTTGGAAGGATTTTGTGCCAAAAGGCCAATGGTCATTCCTACGGTCCTGAGGTCTTCTAAAGGATGATCTTAGGGACTTAGATGGCCAAGAAAAAAAGTTAAAAGCAGAAGATGCTAGTGGCCTTATGTAATCTAGAGCTGTAAGGCCCTATGTACTAGTTAAGTTTTATCTCTCCTTTCCCCCTTCTCTCATGTCTCATGTGCTTATATGTAAAGGTCAGCGCACCTTCTGCCTGGAAAGGGCCTCATCTAGAAAAGGCCTGGATGGTAACCTGAGAAGGTCAGCTCTACTCTTGGTGTTAGAAATTCCTTTCCAGCTATTTTTGGGGTGCCTTCCTTTGAGAATACCTTTCCTCCTCTTTGGAAAGGTGAGACCTTAAATGGAAGTATCTCAGATGGCTTGGGTTACAGCTGCCTGTCACGCAGGTAACAGAAGCCCTCTACACGGTCCAGCCTAGCTTACAGAATGGAATTTGGGGCCATAGGCTCATGGTAACACACAAGGTGTCTCTGCAGGAGGTTGTTCCTGGGATATATGAGGCAAGGAGGGGAAGCTGAGACAGATGGCCATGCAGAAATGGATCCTGAATATTGGGTACCCTCGTTCCAGACACGTTCAGCCTCTTTGCATCATTCATAACCACCCAAGGTGGAATTTAAGCCCAAGTCAGTCCAAAGCCAAACCCATGCCCTTTTCCCTAAACTTTTGCTACTGAGGAGTAGGGCCACAAAGTACAGGTAAAATTTGGAAAGGCAGAGGGATGGGGAAGAATGATCTGACAGAGGACAGAGGAGCAAGAAAAGGCACAAGAATGAGAAGGCACTAGGTGGACTAGGGGTGGAAGGTGGCAGGGTGATTGACTTGAGGCCCATGGAGTAGTGGGAATGAAAAGTCATGGTGGAGAAATGGTGACCAGGAAGGGGCTCTATCTTTGGGAAGCAGATGGAGAGTCTTGGAGCTTTGAGCAGTCATGGGACATGATGGCAGCCAAGTATCAGGGGTAGGAGCCTGCTGGCCACTGTGGTTATCAGTGGCTGAGCTCCCCAGACGCTTTTATAGACAGGAAGCTCATCCATCGGGCTCCGTTTCCATTACTGCCACAGAGAAGGCTGTGCCGTTGGCTCTTCTTGCTGCCTTGGAGACTTGTGGGCCTGTGACTGAGGAGGTGTGGCTCCCAGCCTGCCCTCGGCACTGTCAAGTTAGAGGAGGCTGAGTCCCAAGGCTCTTGGTGGATGTTCCAGAGTCCCCACAAGCAAGTTATGGCTAGATTTAGACGAGTCCCAAGTGTGGAAGAGATCCTGGAAGTCGAAGAAGATGGGTTTAGAAAGAAAAGAATGGCTCCTTATTAGCTGGTCTATGTCACAGATGCACAAAGACAGCTCTTGGAGGGAGGGCAGCATGCTGGGTAAAAAAATGGGGATGAGAGTTTCCAAGAAATAAACTGCCTCCACCCCGCTTCTTACTTATCTTTAGCACTTGGGAACCAGTGTGGCGAAGATGCATTTAGTTTCCAAGAAATGGGGGAAAAAATAAAACTGGCTTGAACAAATAATGACTTGCATGACTAAAATGCCCATAGGTAGAAATTGCCTCCTTCAGGCTCAGTCTGACCAGGATGCTGCTCCATTGCTCCAGCATTCTTTCTGCTCTGCTGTTGGTCAGCTGCATTCCCAGACTGGCTTGCCTTAGAATTCAGGATGGCTGCAGCAATTCTAGGCTTCACATCCCCACACCACTCCATCCACAGCAAGAGAGCTGCTCTTTTCTTTCTTTCTTTTTTTTTTTTTAACATCTTTATTGGAGTATAATTGCTTTACAATGGTGTGTTAGTTTCTGCTGTGTAACAAAGTGAATCAGCTATACGTATACATATATCCCCATATCTCCTCCCTCTTGCGTCTCCCTCCCACCCTCCCTGTCCCACCCCTCTAGGTGGTCACAAAGCACCGAGCTGATCTCCCTGTGCTATGTGGCTGCTTCCCACTAGCTATCGATTTTACATTTGGTAGTGTGTATATGTCCATGCCACTGAGAGCTGCTCTCATTCCTGTTATTGGCTCTTTTCTAAACCATCCAAAGTCCCGAGTTTTATTTTAATTGGATCAGTTACTCTGGTGAAGAAGAGGGAGTTATGCTCATTGATGTAAGACATTTGGGGCCGATAGCAGGAAT
>NW_006771578.1:4343383-4357767 GCF_000442215.2 Lipotes vexillifer
GTCAACCTCACTCAGACCATATGCCTGCTATACAGTGGGGTGGTGACTGATAGACGTTGTCAGGGGGAGGGGGCAACCAACAACATCCTCTCCAGGGCTGATCATTTTCTCATCAAGGCAGAGGACAAGTGCATCCATTCTGTGGTAAGTGTGTGGGAGAGAAAAATAAAAACCATTTATACCAATACAGATCTAGGACCACAGGTGGAATGGGTATGCATTGCAATGGAAATGCTGTACAATTCACAGCCCATCATTCTTTTTTTTTTCTGAAATTAACGAACTGCCTTATAAATATAGTAGTACTGGGAATTCATATTAAATAGCTGGTCTAAATGTGGCATTTATAAATGAGCTGCTTGCTCAAGGTAAGTTATTACTTGAGTACATAATGGTGTTTGCCAGGTAACTGAATACTTAAAATGAGTAAGAAAAATTTACTATGAAAATGAAGTATTTAAATAAGTAACATTTTCTTTATTCCCACAAAAATGTATCATTTGCAGCAAAGGCAATGACTGTAGAATCAGTTGCTCTATGACATTTCCATAACGTTGTCATAGAGATAGATAGATAGATAGCTAAAATGACAGAAAAGGTGAGTTATCTCCCTTTACCATGTTTTTCCCAAATATCTTGACAGACATAGGCTTCTGGTTCCCTCTGTCTTGATGGGACACAAAAAAGTTGATGACAGCTGTTCACCCACCCAAACTAGAGCACAGCATCTCTCTACGTAAAATTAATTTGAAAACCAACATGTTTTCCTCAGTCTCTATCTTTATGGTGATTTGACTCAGGTAAGGAAAGTCATTGCAACAGCCCCAGCAGAGGCAACAGAGGACACAAAGGTCCCTCACTCCTTCAGGGGATGCAGAAACTCAGGATAGACCTATCCTGTTGTAGGTGTGGAGAGGCTTGCCTTACCTGTTCAGGGGAATCAAAATGAGAGGAGTTTGCGATGGTGTTGGATTTTTAAGCCCTTTTGGAATGTGCAGGAGTTCGTTGTTCATGATGCTGGGGTATAATTATCAACATCAGCAAAATAACACCTCTGAAAAGATAGGGCTGAGCCATGTGCTGAGGCCAGAACAGTGCTAACAAATCACCTAGAATATAGAGTTCGACAGTTTGTAGATTTGGGTCTAGTTAATGGCACGGCTACATTTTTTTCTCATCTGTGGAAGGGCTCCATGGAAGCACCTGGGATCCCAAATCTGTCCCCTACTATTCTGTCTCAGGAGCTGAAATTTTGTTTAAAACTGAACTTTTTTGTTTTTTTTTGTCCATAAGACGCATGTCCCCAGACTTTGCTGATCATATGCTTCAGCTCAAGGCACATTATCACCCCCTGTTTGGTTTCATACCCTCTTTCATTTATTTTATTTCCATTTTTCTCCTTTATCCCCAAAACCCACTTAATTTCCCTTATTCTGTAGGAGCCTATTCTAGAATATTTTATGTACATCCATTCAATCCACCTTCCATGTGTTTATTCAGATGTCTGTTCTTCAAGACATATCACGCAGGGCTTTCCTGGTGGCACAGTGGTTGAGAGTCCGCCTGCCGAGGCAGGGGACACAGGTTCGTGCCCAGGTCTGGGAGGATCCCACATGCCGCGGAGCGGCTGGGCCCATGAGCCATGGCCGCTAAGCCTGCACGTCCGGAGCCTGTGCTCCGCAACAGGAGAGGCCACAACAGTTAGAGGCCCGCGTACCGCAAAAAAAAAAAAAAAAAGATATATCATGCACAGTTTGTTTTAATTTATGTCAATGGCTCTGTACTATAGATCTCATTGTGCTGTTTACTTTTTCTACTCAATAGTTTTTTAGATTTATCGATGTTGCTGTGTTAAAAATCAAATCTATTACTCCTCCTGCATAGCATTCTATCATAGGCAAATTCCACAATTATTTATTCAGAGGGACAACTAGGCTGCTTTCTTCTCTTTGCTATCACAAACAACACAGTGATAAATATTTTTGCATGTTTCTTCTTGTACTTGGATTTGTGTAAGTGTTTCTTCCAGATAAGCATCAAGTTATGGGGCTGCTTCTTGTCACTCAGACCTTTTTTTTTTTTTTAACATCTTTATTGGAGTATAATTGCTTTACAATGGTGTGTTAGTTTCTGCTTTATAACAAAGTGAATCAGTTACACATGTACATATGTCCCCATATCTCTTCCCTCTTTGTCTCCCTCCCTCCCACCCTCCCTATCCCACCCCTCCAGGCGGTCACAAAGCACCGAGCTGATCTCCCTGTGCTATGCGGCTGCTTCCCACTAGCTATCTATTGAGATTGTCCTCAAACACAGCAACACCAGTTACTCCTCCCAGCCAGGCACTAGATAGTAATGGTTTAATATATGTCAATAATTGGGTGTTTTATCACAGCATCAACACTTGTGTCCCACTGAGAGGGAAGCAACCAGAAGCCTGTGGCTATTGGGCTCACTGGGTGAAACATGGTGTTTTCTTATTTTAATGTGCCATTCTCCGATTACCAGTGAGACTGAGAGTTTCCTCATATACTCATCAGCAATTAGGGGTTTCCTTCTTGTGATTTTCCCACATCATTTGTCTATATTTTTTTAGGTTTCCTAACTTTTTATCGCTGATACAATAGAGAAAATAAAGGAGGAGGGTATGGGTAAACTACCATTTGTTTAATCATTGTCTTATTGATATGTGGGTCATTTCCAGTTTGGGATAAAGCAACAAGTTGGTTTATTATTTGAAATCTCTCAATATAATTCACCACAGTAACAGACTAACACAGAAAATAATTTATTCTCCTTAATAGATACAGAAAAAAACATTTGACAAAATTACAACAACACATGGAAAATTAGGAATAAATGGAATTACCTAAACCTGATAGAGCATTTATGAAAAACCTACAGTTCATATCATACTCACTGGTGAAAGACTGAATGATTTCCCCCTAAGTTTGGGAAACAAGGGAAGCATGACCACTCTTACCACATCGCTTTAACATTGTACTGGAAGTTGTAGCCAGTGCAATAAGTCAGGAAAGAGAAATAAGAGGTACATAGATTGGGAAAGAAGAAGTAAAACTGTTTTTATTCACAGATAACATAGTTATCTCCATAGAAAATCTTAATAAATCTATAAAAAGCTATTAAACTACTAAATGATTTTATAGGCTTGCAGGACAGAAAGTCAATGTACAAAAATAAATTATATTTCTATATACTAGCAACAAGCACTTCAGAATTGAAATTAAAAATCCTGTTTAAAATAACAAAACAAAATTATTTAGGGAAAATATAAAATATCTAGGGGAAAAATTTTAAAACACATACAAAATCTGTATATACTGAATATATTTTTAGTATACTGAAAAATTATTGCTGGGAAAAAATTTAGAAGACTTAAGAGTCCTCTAGTTTCTGGTTCTGCATGTAAGGAGCTTAGAAGTCACCATTCCACCCTAACAACAAATAAAATGCTGAGCAGACTGAAAAATCAACAGGTCGAATCTGTAAGAGAGGGGAGGAGGCAAGGCAAACTGCTGCCCGCAAGATCAAAGAGGCAGCAGAATGCATGGAGTCATGGCCTACTGGAGCAGAGATTCATGAGTGGAAACTGCCAAGGAAACCAGTGCTTGGGGTAGGAAAACCTGAACTGTAAATGACTAACTGCTGGAGGCTTACTGTGGACAAGTCTGAGAGTTAAAATCTCTAGAAGAATGTAGTCATAGGGGAAACCCCAAACTATTGTGAGATTTTCCTCCAGTAGCTTGATCAGCTTCCCACAGGAAATATTGATATCAGAGAAAGTTCCCTTGTGCTTCCCAAAAGAGCAGGGGAAAAGGAACCATTCTGAAATGTACAGAGCGCTCTGTTCTTCCTAACAAGGCTTGCACTCAGAGAAACTTGTTAACTGGAGCTTAACCTGCTGGGGTGTTTTCAGAGCCTAACTGACTTGGAGAAAGAAAAATAAGCAAATCGGGCTAGTTCTAGCCCATCCTGTCCCACCTAAGGGGGGAGAATAAAAAACTGAAAAACTTTTATGAAGTTCACAGTCCAGAGACATAGGCTCACTAAAATACCAAGCCCTAGTTATAGGACTTATTGAACACTTCCCCTCCCCCACACCTTCCCACTACTCCACTAAAGGTCTATTTACTAGAGTTCCTTTTACCCTGTAAATCATGTCCAGCTATCAAGAAAAAAAATCACAAGGCATACAAAAAGGCAAAAAACACAATTTGAAGAGACAGAGCAAGCATCAGAACCAGGCATGGCAGGGATGTTGGAATTATCAGACCAGGAATTTAAAACAAGTATGATCAATATGCTAAGGGCCCTACGGATAAAGTAGATAGCATTAAAGAACAATGGGCAATGTATGTAGAGAGCTGGAAATCTAAAGCAAGAACCAAAAATAAACCCTAGGGATAAAAACCACTGTAACAGAAATGAAGAATGCCTTTGATGGGCTTATTACTAGACTGGACACAACTACAGAAGGATTAACATATATGTAATGAGAATACATGAAGGAGAGGAAAGGAGGGAACAAAAGAGATATTTGAAACAATAACGACTAAAATTGACCCCAGTTAATGTCAGACACCAAACCACAGATCCAGGAAGCTCAGAGAACAAAATTACACATAGGCATATCATGTTCAAACTACAGAAAGTAAGAGATAATAAAAAAAAAAATCCTGAAAGAAGCCAGAGGGGGAAAAATGTTTTCTATAGAGGAACAAAGACAAGGAATTACTTCTGACTTCTCAGAAACCATGAAAGAAATAAGAGATTGGAGAGAAACATTTAAAGTATTGAGAGAAAAACCCCACCAAACTAGAATTTTGTACCCTGTGAAGTTAGCCTTCAAAAGTGAAGGAAAAATTAAGACAAATAAAAATTTGTTTCTTGGACAAATAAAAGTTAAGAGAATTTGTGGCCAGTAGTAGACCTACCTTGCAAGACGTTCTTTAAAGAAACAATACAGCTCAGTTAACTGGGGTCTATAAAAAGTAAGGAAGAGCACTAAAGAAGAAATGCATGAAGGTAAAATAAAAACTTTTATTTTTCTTATTCTTAATTGATTGAATAGATAACAGTTTATTTGAAATAATGCCAACAATATATTTGATTGTGTATGCTTATGTGTATAACTTATGTGTATATATATGTTTATGTATACTTTAAAAAGACATGAGAAATGGGGTAATATACTATGTTTATCAACTTGAAAACTCAATATTAAGATGTCAGTTCTCCTAAATTGATCTATAGATCCAAAACAATCCCAGTTGAGATCATAGAAATCTCTTTATAGCCTCTTTAAGCAGAGGCTACAATTTTTATGGAAATGCAAGGAACCTAGAGTAGCCAAAGTCACTTTTATAGAGTTGAGTAACAAGTGAGGACACATAATACCTAATTTCCAGACTTACTACATAAAGCTACAGTAATCAAGTTAGTTTGGATTTGGCATAAGGATAGACATATAACTCAATGAAATAGAATGAAAAGTTCAGAAATGGACCAACGTGTGTATGGTCAATTGATTTTCAACAAAGGTGCAATGATAATTCAATGAAGAAAAGCTAGTATTTTCAACAAATAGAGTGGAACCAATTAGACAGTCATATGGAGAAACAAATGAAACTTGATCCTAATCTCATACTATATATAAAAATTAATGCCTAATGCAACTTACTATATTATAAAAACTAAAACTATAAATTTTCTAGAAGTAAATATAGGAGAAAATGTTTATGACCTTGGCTGAAGTAAAGATTTCCCAGATAAAACACAAAAAGCAGAAACTATAAAAGACAAAATTTGATAAATTGGACTTCATGAAAATTAAAATCTTTTGCCCTTTGGAAGCCCTGTTAAGAAAATTAAAATGCAAGTCTCAGACTAGGAGAAAATGTGTGTCAGCCATGTATTGGATAAAGGACTTGTATCCAGAATATACAAAGAACTTTTTTTTTTTTTGCGGTACGCAGGCCTCTCACAGCCGTGACCTCTCCCGCTGCGGAGCACAGGCTCCGGACGTGCAGGCTCAGCGGCCATGGCTCACGGGCCCAGCAGCTCCGCGGCGTGTGGGATCTTCGCGGACCGGAGCACGAACCCGCGTCCCCTGCATCGGCAGGCGGACTCAGCCACTGTGCCACCAGGAAAGCCCGCAAAGAACTTTTAAAACTTAGTATTGAGAATCCAAAGAACCCAACTTTTAAAAAATGGACAAAGATTTGATGACTCTTTACCAAACAAGTTAGGAATGGCAAGTAAGCATATGAAAAGATGGAAAAAGGAAATTCAAATAAAAACCTCAACAAGATATCACTACACACAACTTAGCATAGCTGAATTAAAAAAACTGATAATACCAAGTGTCAAAGAGGATATAGAACAATTGGAACACAAAAATTATGGGAGAGGAAATGGCATAGCCACTTTGGAAAATAGTTTGGTGCTTTCTTATACAGTTAAACATATATCTATCTACCATATGACCCAACCATTCCAATTCTAGATTTTTACCCTACAGGAATGAAAACATATTCCACATAGAGATTTGTACATAAAGTTCTTAACAGCTTTATTCAAAATCGACAAAAACTGAGAACAACACAAATGTCCCTTAACAGGTGAATGGATAAATAGTGATATATGCATGCAATGGAATTCTACTCGGCAATAAAAAGGAACAGTCTGATGATAGATGCAACAACACAGTTGAATCTTACAAGCATTGTGTTAAATGAAAGAAGGCAGACACCAAAGAGCATATACTCTATTCTTCACAGAGCCAAACTATAGTGACAGGATGCAGATCATCATGGCCTGAAGCCAGGAAACTTGGGGGATGCCAAAGGGAACTTTTCGGGGTAATGAAAATAGTCTATATCTTGACTATGGTGGTCATTACAAGATGGTATACTTTTGTCGAATCTCATCTCACTGCGCACTTGAAACAGGTGACTTGGGCTTCCCTGGTGGCACGGTGGTTGGGAGTTCGCCTGTGGATGCAGGGGACGCGGGTTTGTGCCCCGGTCCGGGAAGATCCCACATGCCGCGGAGCGGCTGGGCCCGTGAGCCATGGTCTCTGAGCCTGCATGTCCGGAGCCTGTGCGCCGCAGCGGGAGAGGCCACAGCAGTGAGAGGCCTGCGTACCGCAAAAAAAAAAAAACAGGTGACTTTTTCAAAGTTAGACTTTAATTAATCTGATTTTCCAAATTGTAGTGTTTGCTGTGCTGGTTGCAATGTTTCCATGTTGTTGGACAGTGGATCTGGCATCAGAGTGCTGGAGGGCCAAGGTTAGGGTGTGGGTGGAGTACTTTGAAGAAAGGGGAACAGCCTGAGCTGCAGAGGAGTCCGCGGCTTTAGGGAAGTCACCTACTTCCTCTGGCACCGATGGGTCAGTGTCACATTTCTTTCTGCTGGAGCCCCCATCAGCACCCTGGGATCTGCCTATGACTGCACAGCTGAAACTCCCCACTTCCTTCTGGTGAAGGAGTAGTGGCCCAAGAGAAGTTTAAGGAAAAATAACAATGCTGCCACACAGGGGAGAGAACAGTGCTCTGGGGCTCAGGCCAGGGCATCACCTGCTTCTCTGATGTGGGCTTTTCCTCTGTTGATGGACTGACTGATTCGGCAGGGGCTGGCTGAGCACTTGCCTGGGCCCAGCCCTCTGTGATCCAGCAGGGCTCCACTGGGGACTCCCATTGGTCCCTCATTTCAAGGTTCTCACAGTCTAGGAGGAAAGGCAGACATGAGCATAGATAATCATGATGCATTTGGCAAGTGCAATGATAGAAAAAGGTATTTATGGGAGTCCAGGGACTAGGACTCTTGTATCTCAATACTTTCACCTATTAAATGTGGGTAATAATGGCAACCTCCCAAGGTCATTGTGGGTAATTAGCAAAATATCTAAAAACATCTTCAAATCATCCATTGCACAAGTTGTGTAATGAAGCTGTATTCACAGCAAGTTTCTGATTCTAGGTCCCGCTGGTGTCAGGCCCATCATTTCCAAGTGGAGTATGGCTTCTGGCTGAATAAATAAATCATAAAAATAGCTACCAGGTGCTGTGCAAACATTATACAATATAATCCTCATAAACATCACGCGGAATCTGTACCATTAGCCCCATTTTACCCAGGAGAAAAGCAAGGTTCCTGAAAGTTATAGACCTGTCAAGTCACTCGGCCAGTGAACTTTGACTGGAGTGAAGGGGAGTTAGGAAGGTAGGACACCATGTGTTTCTTTTTTCCTCTTAGTTTTATCCTGGCTCGGTTATCCTCATTTTGTTATCAAGAATCACAAACCAAAATGCCATTAAGAGCCAGGTAGGTAGGTGATATAGAAGAGAGAGAGGCCTGGGTGTCAGACTGCTTCAGGGGTGGAACTGCGGGGAACACCGTCCGTCTAGAGAGCCAACATCTTCTCAGCTCGAACCAAGTTCTTCCAAGCAGGGGTGCCAGCTCCATGTGGCCAGCTCCCCTAGTTTTCCAAGAGAAGCAGAAATCTGAATTTCTTTAAAGTAATCTTTAAAGTGAAATATCCTGATTTTTAATTTTTAGTTTGAAAATTAAGAACAATTTTGTGTGGACCTAACTAAACGTGTTGTGGGTTAGACTGAGCCCCAAAGTTTGCAACGTTTGGTCTATATAATTTTCTTTTAGCCTAAGATTACAAACCCAAAAGGAATTTTGCCATATGCTATATTTAAAGATCTGGAATAGTGTATTGAATTTTTGGATGACATGCTGCTTGAAACCATCTTGGCAGGTGTATTAGTCGTAATTTGCCAGAGAAACAGAACCAACAGTATATATACATATGTATATATATATATACATATGTATATATACCCTATATATATGAGAGAGATTGAGAGAGATATTATATTTATTTTAAGGAATTAGTTCATGTGTTTATGGAGACCCAGGAAAGAGCCAAAGTTGCAGCTCAAGTTTGAAGACCACATGCTGCAGAATTCCTTCTTGCTCAGGGGAGGTCAGTCTTTTATTCCATGCAGGCCTTAGGCTGATTGGATGAGGCCCATCCCACTATGGAGGACATTGCGCTGTACTCAAAGTCTACTGATTTAAATGTTAATCTCATGCAAAAAAACTCTCATAGAAATATACAGAATAATGTTTGGCCAAATATCTGGGTGCTGTGGCCCAGCCAAGCTGACACATAAAATTAACCATCACAGATGGTAATAGAGAGGCAATTTTGACAGGTAGGGCTGAGCTTCCTTTGGGGTCTGGAGCAGGGATTGGTCTGGGCTGTGATCAGCGGTCTTACATTTGGGCCTATGTTCCATACAAGTTTTCTCTAGAACACAACCCAGAAAAACACCCAGGAAACTAGGAAACGGGGACAGCAGCCTGTCATCCAGACTTGGCAGCCTTAATACAATAACTTTCAAGGGAAAGGCTAAAGTTGGGTGTTTGCTGCTGCCTGGAAGAACTTTGTTAATCATTACAGACCTCAGGGTTAAAAGCCAGGATGTTGAAGAAATTGAAAGCTAACACTCTGGGTCAGTGAGTGAAGGTTTTAGCTGCCTGAAGGTCTGTGGGTCATGCTTTGGCCAGTGGACAGAATGCCTTGATTTGCATGCATTATTATAAGCCAAAGAATTATTTATTTATTAATTCAGGCTTCAAATGGAAAAAGCAGCTGCCTGTTGAGGCTGAGTGGTGTGAAAGAGCGAATCACAGGGCCAGGTTTGGACACAACCTTTAGTGCTCAGAGTCTGAGCTGTGTGCCTGTGTACAGTGTGTAGGTGGCTCTGCAAGGTTAGGAACAGGGCCCTGTGCTGAGGGGTTGGACATCTAGCTTCCAGCTCTGAACAGTTTCTTAGGTGTGAGGGACACACAGCAACTGCTCTGGCCCTCGGCATCCTCATCTCATCAATAGGAGCATTTCCTGAGTTTGTCTTGGTACAATTTTGGCTACATACTCTCTGATGGTCTTTTCATATGTCAATAATGTTGTGATATTGTTTACAGAGTAAATAAAAGATAGTTCATTGGAAGCATCATGTAAATTTTTAGGGTTGTCATCACATCTGGGAAACCTTCAAGTTTTTTTTTTTTTTTCAGGTATGTCTCATGTAATGATATATTTGCTTAAATACTTGTGCATAATATCACAAAAATTGGACAGTTTGGTCCTTTATGTAATTTCTATATTCTTTGAGGCAGCTTTTTCTACCGCGTCTTCTTTAATATTTCAAAGAATTTTACCAAAATAAGTGAATGCACTTAGAGAAATTGACTAAAGCATTCTTAACATGCTTAAAAATAAGCAAAAGAGAAAAAAATAATGAAAATGAAAAAAATGCTTTAAAGGAGCTGCACAGGCTACATTAAATAGGAAGAACTGCACACGTGATAAATCCCTAGCTACCAAAGATGCATGTTTAGGGGAATTGCCTGTCTTGGTCAGCTGTGGCTTGCTTGATGGAGAAGCCACATAGCTGAATAGTGCTCTGTGTTCCAGCATGAATGCTTCAAAGCCTTCAGTAGGTCAATATGGAATTGGGTTTCTGTGACTTAACACCCACCCACCCTTTGGCTTTGACACCACAGAAATGGTATTAAGGGTGGGAGCAAGAAAGAAGAGGGGGTAAAAGATACAGGATACTTGCAACAGGGTCCTGTATCCCTGACTTCTGTATGGAAATGCTTCTCCTTACCAACTGGTACACTTCTGTGTTATGGAAGCTATGCAGGTTGCACTGCAGGTATTTCTCTTTTTGCTTTGGGCACTCGGAAGCTCCTATCAAACCATATGACCTTAGTAAATAAGAAGGACTGTGTGATGTACATTTTTAGGAATTTTGGCTTCAATGTCTTATTCTAATGGTAGCTAATCAATTTCTCTCTCTTTTTTTTTGGTGTCTGTTGTATACATATTTGAAAAGCACCACAGATCCTATTTAGAAAAGTAAAAGAGGTATGAATAAAAGAAGGGTGATGTTTTGGAGAGAGAATGGCTGACATGGAGTTGAACCAGAGGGGCTATGAATAAAAAAGCTGAGATGGGAGGAAAATGGGCTTTGAATGTTGAAGAAATGTGGGAAATGGAACAGGGGAAGAATAGGAAGTTACAGACAGGATCGAGATTTGAGAGGGTATTAGCAAAGACCCTGTGAAATCAGAGCAGTGAGGACAGCTCAGGAAGAGGTAGAGTCGCTCCCAGCAACACGCCAGTGCAGTTTAATTACCACATCTTATTTAGCTAGTAATCTTTTTTTTTTTTTTTCTGGTCTGGGTATATTAAGGATTTTTCTCTTTCTATGTTTCACTGTGATATGTCTACTTTTGGATTAGTTTGTGTTTATCCTGCTTTGCTTGTAGAGCAAATTTTAATTTGAGAACTTACGTATCTCTTAACTCCTGGGAATGTTCTACTTTTATCTCTCAAATATTACTTCTTCATTATCTTCCGTGTCTCTTAACTGGTCTTTTTGATAATTGTCTTTATTAGGTTATCCTCTGGGTCATTTCCTCTCAGAAGTCTTTTTTTTTTTCCTTTTTTAAATTGCAGTTGACCTACAATATTATATTAGTTTCAGGTGTGCAATATAATGATCCAACATTTATATACATTATGAATTGATCACCACAGTAAGTCTAGTAACCATCTGTCACCATACAAAATTATTACAATATTACTGACTATATTCTCTAGGCTGTACATTCCATCCCCATGACTTATATATTTTACCTCTGAGTCAATTCTTATATTGTGCCCAGTGTAGCATGTACTATTGCTATTGAGTTTATTTCAATAACTATATATTTAACTTTCAAGATTTCTAATAGCATTTCAATGATTTACTAGTATTTTAATTTCTGCCTATCTCATCATTTCTGTTTTTTATTGATGATATTTCTTGTCACTGAGGATCCTAGACATATTTATTTAAAGTCATTGTCAGACTGTCTAGAATTTTACTTTCATCTGGGGTGAATTCATGTTGGATTGTTTATTAGTTTATTTTGTTTTCTGTCTTTAATTGCGTTTGGTTTCCTCATGTGTTTTGGAAGACTCGTCATCATCAAGAGGGAGGTCTTGCTCTATCCACACATACATTTCAATTAGGATGCATTTGACTTCGTGTAAGAGGAAATCCAACCAACACTGGTTAAACCATATGACATTTACTACTTACTTTAGAACTACAGAGACTGGGTGGTGCAGAGTTCATTGAGTGGTCCAGCCGTATCAGGATTCCAGGTTGTCTCTTTTTCCTCGATAGTTACAAGATGCTGTCTCAGCTTCAGGCATCCTGTCTTTGCACAGGAACATCCCAGGTTAAATGGGAGATGTAGGCAGAAAATGGAACCTTTTTCCCACGAGTGCTTTATTTGGAAGAAAATCTTTTCCTAAAAGCCCTGGGCAGTGAGCTGGTTTGGGTCCCTCACCTGGTGTTCAACACATATTCTTCCTATTCAACCTGCAAGAATGAAATTTTCAGACATCCCAGACTAATCCAGAGCTTAGCGAGACCGAAGTTCTAGCTTCTACTCACCGCTTTGGATTTCTTTTCCATTTCACATTGATAGACACAGTCATCCTGATTTTGAACTTGGCTATGATTTTAGCAGTTTCCTTTTATATTTCGTCTGTCATTACCATCTGCTCAGATTGGAGGAAAGAAAGGGGGTTTCAAATTTTGTACTTATAATGCTACATTGATCCAAGTGCCACTCTCCTTTCTGTTTTAAATTATGGGATGTGAGCACACTTTGGGTAAATGATCAAACTCACACAACTAATGGAGATAAAGTTTACTTGTTTTGAAGGATGTGGGCTGGACTGGTAAGGAGAGGTCCAGCTTGTACTACACTTGTGGATGTGTGAGGCACAGGTGAAGCTCAGAACACGACATAAACAAACACCCTCCACAAGATACATACCCAGAAAGGACACACCTGCTTATTCAGCTTATTAACACTTGAGGGCAGAGTTTGAGACCAGATATACTTTCTATGTAAACCTGAACTCAAAAATCAACCACCATAGACAGAATTTTTGTTACTTAAACCTTGAATTAGCCATGCTACAGCAGTTGTGGAGAGTATTTCACATTAATTAATTTTCATATTAATTAACTGGAATGTCAGTTACTATTTGGAACTGATAGGGGTAGGATATCAACCTTTGACCCATAAATCCTTTTTCCCTGCCCAGAGGGTCTTTATGTCTATGCCACAAGGCCTGGGGTGGGGAGAGGGTTGGCAGGTGGAGGGAATTGGAGGGTCTTTTCTGTAACTTCCTCATGGGAACACATCTTTTAAAAAAAATGTTATTGAAGTCTAGTTGATTTACAAAATTGTGTTAATTTCTGCTGTACAGCAAAGTGATTCAGTTATACATATATATATACATATATATACACATTCTTTTTCATATTCTTTTCCATTATGGTTTATCACAGGATGTTGAATATAGTTCCCTATGCTATAGAGTAGGACTTTGTTTATCCATTCTTTGTTTTTTGGCCACGTGGCAATGCGGGATCTTAGCTCCCAGACCAGGGATAAAATCTGTGCCCTCTGCAGTGGAAGTGCAGAATCCTAACCACTGGACTACCAGGGAATTCCTTATCCATCCCTCTATAATAGTTTGCATCTGCTAATCCCAAACTCCTAATCCATCCTTCCCCCACCCCCCTTCATGGGAGGACATCTTTTACAGATCAAGTTATAACACAGCAAGCAAATAACACTTTGTTTCCCCTGCACCTATTTGTTTATTGCTGGCTTTTCTAGAGTGGCTGGACCAGTTTTGGAGCAGAGGTGGGCTGCTTCAAAGACTTTATTTCAAAGGTTTTGTTTTCGGAACTCACTTTCTTCTCTTTCTCTCAGAGGAAGAAAATGGTAGCTCTGTATAGTTTATTTACTAGCAGCTTTTCCCAGGGAATTGAAGTTCAGCATTTCAAAGCCTTTGTTTTCAGATTTGTTTTTCTTTCCACTTTTTTTTTTCAAAGATAAAAAGTTAGATCTATACAGTTTATGAAAGTAGTTTTTCTAAGGGGATTTGAGGGCAGCTTCTTAGAGGGCTGAAGTACACATTGCCAAATTCTCCCCAGCTCCTCGTCTGCTGTGTTCAAGCAGAAAGGGGCTTCAGCCTGTGACTTTGGCGGGGGGCTGTAGCTACCATCTTATTACCCCTCCTAACAGTCTGGGGTCCAGCTTTATAGCTGCTCAGCTTCTGGCTTCTTCTCAGGCCCCAACTCAACCTCTGGCCACATCCACCTTCATGTTCATGTCCATACCAGCTGCTGGTGTGTGTTAGAGCATTGGTCTTGTAAAATACATGCTTCATGTTCTTTTTTTTTTTTTTTTTTTTTTTTTTTTTG
>NW_006771578.1:4358255-4371257 GCF_000442215.2 Lipotes vexillifer
GTACGCAGGCCTCTCACTGCTGTGGCCTCTCCCGTTGTGGAGCACAGGCTCCGGATGCGCAGGCTCAGCGGCCATGGCTCACGGGCCCAGCCGCTCCGCAGCATGTGGGATCTTCCCGGACCGGGGCACGAACCTGCATCCCCTGCATCGGCAGGCAGACTCTCAACCACTGCGCCACCAGGGAAGCCCCTCCCTTGCCCACTTTTAAGGAGCTACTGCATGCAGCCCTTTAGCTGCTACCCAGGGGAGGGGATGTTAGCGCTCACTGCATGTAAATGATGGAGCTCTCACAGATGGTGGGAAAGCAAACCAACAGCTTACTTGGCTTTAAGGATGTAGGTACAACATGTAGGAAGCAGCATGTCAAGGCCATGCAAACATGGGAGGGTTTTTCATAGCAGGAAGCCTGCTATGGCCTAGAGCAGGGGTTGGTGAAATATAGATCATGGACCAAAATTAGCTGGCTACCTGTTCTCATAATTGACTGGACCAGAGCCACAGTTGTTTGTTTACATATGTCTGTCGCTACTTTCATGCCAAAGTTGGGTAGTTGCAACAGAGATCACATGACACCCAGACCCCAAAGTATTTACTATCTGACCTTTTGCATCAAAAAGTGTGCCAACCCCTGGTCTTCAGTCTGTTGAGGAGAAGAAACTTGAGGCTTCCAGCAAAGCCCTGAGAGATTCAGGAAGGCTTTCTGAAGGCTATCTGACACCCCTTAAAGTACCTGTTTTGGCTGTGTGAGATACGAGTGATGCTAAGCCACGTACCAAGATAAATCTAAGTGAGTGTGACTTTGTCTGTGTACGACAGCCTGAGTGAGCTTCCTGGTTGACCTGGGCCCATTGACCCACTCTAAGGGATGCTATGCTCATAGGAAAGGACAGAACCAAAAATGATATTGTAATATTAGAAACGAAAAGAATATTTGTGATTATTTGCATCTTTGTGAAGGTTTTGGGGTGTTATATTATTTGCTTGGTGACACCTCACTAGACATAGTGAGGCCATAAACTCTTCAACCACTCATCCTAACCCATTTGTAGGAGTTCAAACCCACTTGCTGGCCCCAAGGTCAAGGAGCACAGCAGAGCTGTGGACAGCCACAGTCTGAGACAATCCACAAAAGCCACCACATTGTGAGAATGAGTGATGCTTTCCTCCTTGTCGAGTTTCTGCCCGTTCATCTCCTGCCCCGGGTAGAACAGCTGAGGAAACACGGTGCACAAAACGTGTGGTTTATTTACCCTGGGGGACCACACCTGTGGGAGCATCACCAGGTGTGCTGTACCTAAGCAGTTCCGGAGCATGCAGATTCAGGACACGGTTTTTCCTTTACAACCCAAGACTATTCTCCATAATTGCGGTGTATCCCTCAAATGACTGTAAAGAAAATTTACCTGAAGCTTGAAAGTAAGGCAAAGATGTAAGATGTCCTTTTAATGGCTAACAAGCTCAAGCAAGGATTATTTAATTTTTATGAGAATGTTCCTGTGTTTGACCTTGCGATTTGCTATTTGTTAGAGTTGAGACATTGTAAAATTTCATCTTGACTTGTAATTCTGTTTGATAGAGAGTTGCCCCTCTCTCTCCCAATTATGGATCTACTGCTCTGTAAAACAGTAACCAGTTTTACATCTGGCCCTAGCAATTTCATTTCAGCATTCTTTTTTAAAAAGCCTTTTGCTGATGAACTTTACAAACCCTATTCCTCACATACTCTTGAAAGCAGCTGTACCATTTTACTGGCATGTAGTTATGGTGAAAGGCATGCTCCAAGCCTGTAATGTCAAGCCCCTCCTCCCTTAATGAACTCTCACATCCCATTGGCCAAAGCAAATCTCCTCAAACACAAGGGCAAAGGAGGTGGGAATGAATCGTAGCTCAACAAGTATCAAATCGGTTGTGATGGTTAGTTTCAGGTGCCAACTTAACTGGCTCCTTGGGATGCCCAGATAGCTGGTTAAACATTATTTCTGGATGTGTCTGTGAGGGTGTTTCTAGATGACATTAGCATTTGAATTGGAGGCCTGAGTAAAGCAGATGTCCCTTTCCAGTGTGTGTGGGCACCACCCAATCTGCTGAGGGCCTGAATGGAGCAAAAGGGCAGAGGAAGGGAGAATGCTCTCTGCCTGACCGCGTAGCTCAGCAGCAGTCTTTGCCCTCGGCACCCCTGGTTCTCAGGCCTTCAGACTCAAACTGTAATTCTGCACCATCGGCTCTTATGCTCATGGGCCTTTGAACTACACCGTTGGTCTTCCTGTCTTCTCAAGATTGCAGATAACAGACTGTGGGACTTCTCAGCCTCCATTATTCTATGAGCCAATATCATTTATCTATCCATCTATCTATATCAGTATTTATATCTATATCTGTATCTGTATCTATCTCTGTATCTCTATATATCTTCCATTGGTTCTGTTTCTCTGGAGAACTCTAACTTGATACACCTACCTCAGTGGATAAACTGGGGCGTTCCATTAGCAGGAATCACTGCAGTGCACTCATTGTCAGATTCCCAGAACAAATGAAAATGATCATGTACTATATAAAATGTAAAAGCATGCAAACTGACTACTCAGCAAAAGTGCTGATTGCAAATTGCACCCCCATGAATGTGTATCACAGACTTGGTTGAGCTGATTGGAAATAATAAGTAAATTTAACCAATTCAAACATGGTAATGCCATAATCCTGCCCTGGTATCACGTACAGAGATTTTTTTTTTTTTTTAAAGAATGCCACTTGCACAGCTTTGTGAGTAAACAGAGCTGATATAAGCATGTTCGTAATAGACTAAGGTTACACCCATTGCAAAAACATCTAGGATGGAATAGAAAATTTGAATTAGAGGTGGGAGACTACAGCCCAGAGGCCAAATCTGATCCATCGCCAGTTTTGTAAATAAAGTTTTATTGGAACACTCTCATGTGCGTTCCTTTACATGTCATCTTATGGCTGCTTTTGTGCTACAAGGGTTCAATTGAATATTTAAAACAGAGACACAGGGCCCACAAAAAATCTACAATATTTACTCTTTGGCCCTTTACAAAAAACATTTGCTGACCCCTGACCTAGAATAACCCAGGTCTGATTTTTGCCTATTCTTGAGCTACGTCTGGATACACCACAGTCCATAAGCAGCAAGGTTAACAGTGAGGGGAGCAGGGCAAGCATTGCTAAACCCACAGCCCCAGAGAACCAGAGCCTCCTCAGAGCTGTGGGGACCTGTTGAGGGCTTCGTCCTCCCTGCTCTTTTTCGAGCTTTCTAGAAAAAAGTCTTCTGAAGGGAAAAATGTTCCGCGTGTTACCATACCTCAGAGGTTGGAAAGGTTTCCCTCTCTCATACCCCTTGAGCTGAAAATAAGAGATATTTATTTGAAATGTGAAAGACTCCATTTGCAGCAGAAGTGACAGGCACATGCAGTGTCAGGCTGCTCTGTCCCCGCTGACATTGCCAGGATTAAAAATAGCCGTTCTGTTTGTCCTTCAGCCCTGTATTGAACTGGAGCCTCTGAGCCGAGTTCTCCTTAGCTTCATGCTTAATGAAGCATAATTTGTATTAATAGCAGCTATTAAATCTAGAGTGCTTAATAGGAATTTACAGAGGAGGCCCTGAGTCACCGATCTCCTCAGAAGTGGTCCCCAGAGAGCTGAGCTCAGGCCTGGATGCTGGCGGCGATGAATCTTGGGCCTGATGAGGTGAGGCAGCTGTGGGTGAGCAGTAGAGAAGCAGGCCTCAAACCTCCCATCAGCCTCGAGTTGTCGCAGGTCCCAGGTCCTGCGTGGTGGTCCCTGCATCAGGTGGTGGTACATTCCAGGAAAGGCAATGTTGGGTAGTGGGGAGCAGGTGGACTTGATTATTTTACAGACCTGCATTCAGATTTGGGTTCTGCTGTGTAACCTTGCTCTGGTCTCTTAAACTCTCTGAACCTCAGTTTTTTTTTAACCTGAGAAATTGAATGGGGATGATATGATATGATAGGAATTTCTATGAAGAATAATAAAGACAGAAATGAACATTTGATGCTGGTTCTGTACCTCTCTGTTTTCTCATCCTTCTTTAAAAGTATCACCATTTTAAAATGTCATATGGAAAGATTTCTGTAGGAAGTGATTGTGGGAAGCAAAATAGCTCCTTTTTAGGCCTGCATGAGCAAACATCTCTGTACTTGCCCAGGCTTCCTGCCGTTAACACACACTCTGTTTGTATTTCCACTGTCGTAAATTCCCTGCTAAAATGTCTGTCCCTGCCCCCATGAGCTCCTTAAAGGCAGTGGGAGAGGAAAATTGTCCTTCTCATCTTAGACTCTCCATTGTCTTAGCACAGGGTCTGGCACTAAGTAGGTGTGTGATTGTGTGGCTGCTGCCATCACTGTCAGTGTACAATTAAAAAAACAGTGTTAAACACGTGATCTAATTGTCTTTTATAATATTACCAGCTGCTTGCACTTGGGTAAATCACTTAGTCCATCCAGGCCTCAATTTCCACATCTGCAAAACTGGGTCAATAATAGTACAGCTTCATAGGTTGCTGAGACAATTAACTAAAAAAATAAAGCACTTCGGTTGGGCTTGTGACCTATAGTAGTTATTTTTGCTGGAAGTGCCGTATAGTTATTTCTACCAGAGGAGAAAAAGCTGAGGAGCCTTCAATGCACAGTCTATAGCTTTTTCTGACAACTGCACGCTCAGTGTGAATGTCCTTTTCTGCCCTGGGCTGTGGGGTTGGTCTACATGGTGGAGGCCTGGCTCTAAGCACAGCTTCTGCTCAGCACTTGGGTAGTGGGGAGAAAGCAGCAGAATGTGAACCTTCAAAGAAATGATCGAGTTGGCAGCCTTCCTTTGGAAAGTACTGTTTGAGGCAAGTCATTGCAACTATGGCCCGGGGCCATTTAAACGTGCCCAGAAGAGAACACCTTTAACAATCTACTAAAGCTCTCATAACAGCTCTTGTCTGGGACTCGGGCAGCCTCCAGAAAAACAGACATGAAGACCTGGCCATATGGGAGCCTGAGCATCCTCACGGAGCGATCCTTTCCAAGGAGCCAGCATTAGGAGAGGAGGAGACTGCTTACTGTTCTATTGTTTTAAAGAATAAGCTCGTGAGCCTGTAACTGTCCACTGAGTGGGAACACGCAACAGGGGGTTCTATTCATTTCTACGATGCTGGCTTAACCGCAATGAGCCCATCACAGTAGTGGGACTCTTTGCCGGACCGTGTACATCCAAACCAGACTTCCCAGAACTTCTGCTCATCTGTGGAGTGCAGGCTGCTTCTGCAGGGTTGATGACCTGGCAGGAGCTGAGGCAGATCCCCCAGCTCCAGGTAACAGTCTTTGGGACAAGAAAGGACTTTGCATTTGCAGAGGAATGAACTGTGGAGTGACTTAGGGAGTCATAGGGGCAGGGCAATAATAATCAAGCCGGCTCACGACCTTGCCCCTTTATCCCTCACTGAGCAAGCGCTGAGGTGCCAGGCACAAGCTGAGACAGTGGATATGAGACAGGCCGGGACCTGGGACCTGCGACCCTTTAATGCAGTGCTTGCACCTGGACAAACGTCTCCTTGAACAATAGAACACAAAGAAACTATAAGGGACTAAAAATAGCTGCATGCATGCTGCAGCATGAGTCCCAATAAAGTCTTGCCTGAATTCCTCATCTGGCCTCTTATTTATTTCTGTTGATTAAAGAGTCCAAGGACCCAGGCCGGTAACACAGAAACTTGGAAACAGCAAGTTCCCCCATCAGGGAGCAGATCCAGCTTTTGTTTGCTCTTTACTGATCATGACTATGAAATTAGGTAAAAAGTGGATATTTATTTAGAATAAGAAAGAAATTATATCAAATTTCATATTTTTAAAAGCTGACAAAACAGTAAAATAATACTGTGCTTGAATTAACAGTCAGACACAGCTCTGTAATGCTTTTTACTAACATATTTTGATAGCATATACTTTTTTTTGCAGAACGCGGGCCTCTCACTGTTGTGGCCTCTCCTGTCGCGGAGCACAGGCTCCAGACGCGCAGGCTCAGCGGCCACGGCTCATGGGCCCAGCCGCTCCGCGGCATGTAGGATCTTCCCAGACCAGGTCACGAACCCACGTCCCCTGCATCGCCAGGTGGACTCTCAACCACTGCGCCATCAGGGAAGCCTCATGTGGCAACAATTTTATGTTATTTTCTAAGGACGACAGAGATGATTCAGTCATTCATTTTGCATAGTTTGTCAAAAATTGCTTTATATTATTGGTGGTTGAGGAAAGTTTCTTTCATCCTCATGTGTCATCAGAGTGATGGCATGTAAATGGGAGAATTGTAAATTTGGGGAAAACTAATATCTCCAGTATATGGATTGTCTGTTCTATTCCTCTTGCTCTTTTGGTTCTTGTTTGGTAGTGTTCTGATTCTCACCATCTCTTTTATCGTTCCTGCTGTTTTGTTATCTATATGTTTTATTGTATTTTATTTTTTAAAGATTTTTTTTGATATGAACCTTTTTATTTTTTTTCCGTATGCGGGCCTCTCACTGTTGTGGCCTCTCCCGCTGCGGAGCACAGGGTCCGGACGCGCAGGCTCAGCGGCCGTGGCTCACGGGCCCAGTTGCTCCGTGGCATGTGGGATCTTCCCGGACTGGGGCACGAAGCCGTGTCCCCTGCATCGGCAGGCAGACTCTCAACCACTGCGCCACCAGGGAAGCCCTGATGTGAACCATTTTTAAAGTCTTTATTGAATTTGTTACAATATTGCTTCTGTTTCATATTTTGTTTTTTTGGCCCCAAGGCACGTGGGATGATCTTAGCTCCCTGACCAGGGATCGAACCCACACCCACTGCATTGGAAGGCGAAGTCTCAACCTCTCGACCACCAGGGAAGTCCCCTATACAGTTTAGATATCACAGTTCCTTCCTTATCTTCCTCTGGACCACCAGCCTTTTAGTCTAGTATGATAGAAGAGGTTTAGACATTTTGAAACCTTTGTTTGTCTTCCAGTTGATATTTTTGGCTTCCCCTAGGATAATTTCCTTCTGTCCTATTTTAGTTTTAGAATGTTCATTAATTCTGAAAAATTATACAAAATTGATCAGTAATTAAGAATTACACAAAGGACATTCAAATCCACTTTTTTTTTGCGGTAAGCGGGCCTCTCACTGTTGCGGCCTCTCCCGTTGCAGAGCACAAGCTCCGGACGCGCAGGCTCAGCGGCCATGGCTCACGGGCCCAGCCGCTCTGCGGCATGTGGGATCTTTCCCGGACCGGGGCACGAACCCGTCTCCCCTGCATCGGCAGGCAGACTCTCAACCACTGTGCCACCAGGGAAGCCCCAAATCCACTTTCGAATGCCAATACTTTGTATTTAACTGCGTAACTGTGAAATCAACTTACTTTTATACTTCATACATTGACTGTTGTAGGAGTTTGGCCAGACAAGTGTCTTCAGGTCATTTTCTTGCATCAGTGGTAATTTTTATGCAGTTTTATCTGAAACTTCCAGACTTTTTGGAGAAAAAATTGCATCAGCTACACTAAGCTGTACCCTGATACATGGGGATGTTTAAGACACACTATTTTCCACATAGACATGTTCTCTGTTTGCATTATTGCTACAGGTTTGTGCCATATAACACAATAATCATGATAAAATTTGCTGTTACACTCCATTCAAAAGAATTTTAAAATGTGTGCCAAGTTTATAATTGTGTATACAACATTCTTGATTATAATCCTAAGAAGTGGGACATTTTTATCTGGGTATGGATGAGCACCGAAGCCTTTGCTTACAATTGTTTTCCTCCTGTGAAGGTAAGAGCATACATTTCTAGCTCTGGCTTCATGCATTTTCACTGTGTTTCTTTTTCACCTGCAGGTGCTATGGAACATGTTTATACTTTCATCCCACCTCTAGACCTTTGTACATGTTGCTGGATGGGTCAGCACATGTGGGTGGTAAGAGTATCCCACAGAAATAACTGTGTAGCACTTTTGTAAAATGCCCCACTCAGTCCGAATTAAATCTATCCCACAACCACTCCAGTGCCACCTACATGAAGGGAAGTGACGCAGGGGGGATGTCAGAGAAAGATGACACAGTTGAGCCATTTTGTTTAAATATCTTATTTTTGACAAATCACGTGACTATGAAGACACATGGTTGGGGCCCCTGGCAGAGTCTAGGGAAGGAGCTGGTTAAGTGAGGAGTCCTGAGGCTACAACATCCTCAGCTTCATAGAGAATCTACCTCTGTCCATCCATAGAGAGGGCGGGAAGAGGAATTATAGGCTAGTAGACAGGCCATGGCAGGATGATCTGATTGTTCCATGTCAGAGGGAAGCACAAGGGTGTGGAGAATCAGAGAGGAGGGGACCTGGGTCAGCTTGGGCGGCAGGGAAGGTATCCTTGGGGAGATGGTGTCCAAGATGAAACCTGAATGATGACCAGCACTTAGCCAGACAAACTGGATGAGAGAGACGTTTCAGGTAGCGGGCACAGCATGAGCAGGGGTCCAGAGATATGGATGTATGTGGAGTCCAGGGATGCACAAGTAGCTTGCACTGGAACTCAGAGTGTCAGGAGAGGAGGGGACAGAAAAGAGGCTCAATAAAAAAAGCAGGGTTGGGCTTCCCTGGTGGCACAGTGGTTGAGAGTCCGCCTGCCAATGCAGAGGACACGGGCTCGTGCCCCGGTCCGGGAGGATCCCGCATGCCGCAGAGCGGCTGGGCCCGTGAGCCCTGGCCGCTGAGCCTGCACGTCCGAAAGAGGCTCAATAAAAAAAGCAGGGTTGGGCTTCCCTGGTGGCACAGTGGTTGAGAGTCCGCCTGCCAATGCAGAGGACACGGGCTCGTGCCCCGGTCCGGGAGGATCCCGCATGCCGCAGAGCGGCTGGGCCCGTGAGCCATGGCCGCTGAGCCTGCACGTCCGGAACCTGTGCTCCGCAATGGGAGAGGCCACAGCGGTGAGAGGGCCGCGTACTGCCAAAAAAAAATAAAGAACTTAAGAAAAGCAGGGGTGAAGTCACAAAGGGCCTGGAGTACCAGCTAAGGGGACTCTAACCTGGGTGATGGGGAGGCTTTGAAAGAGGCAGATGAGATTTGCATTTAGAAAACTCACTTAAAGCAGTGTTGAATTGAATAGGAGTGGGGTAATTAAGACTGGGGCTGGTGCAGTAGTATGCGTAAGAGTAGCTTTGTGTGAGAAGAGAAGGCCCAGATGTTAGGAAAAAATAAGAAATATTGATAGATGAGAAAAAAAGATTTTGGATGAGTGGGGATTTCCAAAGATAATGATCCAAGTGTCTGGGTTGATGTGAGGTTGAGAGAGGGCAGAGGGAGAGAATTAGGTTTGCTGGGGAAGGTTGATGAGCTGCTTGAGGTTCTTACAGGGCATCTCAGTGAAGATGCCCCGTGAAGAGGCACCAGATGCATCCTCAATGCTGGGGAGGCACCTGCCATAACGGTGACTTTTGGAAGTCAGTGAAGTCACAAGCATGCATGAGATCTTCACAGGAGAGAGCATGGCATGGAATCGAGGACATAGCACCAAATCCTGAAACAGTAACGTTGAAGGCAAAGAAGTGAAGGAATATTCATTGGAGATTGTGAAGAAATGGTCAAAATGTAGGGGGAAGATCAGTCTCCAGGGAAGTTTTCTTGAACCTGGGCATGATCCTAGAATAGGATAGGATCAGACAGAGCTTCCAAGGGACTCTTGATGGTTGGGGAAGCCCCCCAAATGGCAAGCATGATTTCCATTTTACAATTCCAGGTAATTTCCTGTGTTGGCATCATCTGGTTATTGTACCAGTAATTTAAAGAAGAAAGCAACTTCCATTTTCTTTTTCTTTTTCTTCAGGGGGACTTGAGGAAATACAAAACCATAGGACTCTCAGTATCTGAGGTAGACATCCACACGATTAATAGAGAACATAGACAAATACAAGATAATTGAGGTTTTGCCTAAAATTATCCTATGACTTTCTATCTCCAAGCCCTAATATGTAACCCTAGCTTTTGCATATACAATCTCACTAAGGAGATTATTATTTTTTAAAAAAAAAAATAAATAAATTTATTTATTTATTTATTTATTTATTTTTGGCTGTGTTGGGTCTTCGTTTCTGTGTGAGGGCTTTCTCTAGTTGTGGCAAGCGGGGGCCACTCTTCATCGCGGTGCGCGGGCCTCTCACTATCGCGGCCTCTCTTGTTGAGGAGCACAGGCTCCAGACGCACAGGCTCAGTAGTTGTGGCTCACGGGTCTAGTTGCTCCGCGGCGTGTGGGATCCTCCCAGACCAGGGCTCGAACTCGTGTTCCCTGCATTGGCAGGCAGATTCCCAACCACCGCGCCACCAGGGAAGCCCAGCAAGGAGATTATTTAACTCTTATTTTAGTTTTGTGTTGCATTATATTTAGATGAATATAGTCATTCATTCTTTCAGTTAATTAGCCAGAATAATGCTATGTAGCTTAACACAACAAAGGTTTATTTCCCACTCATAGTTCATATCTACCATGGGTCAGTGGGAGTTCTGCTGCACGTGGTTACTCGGGATCCAGGCTGGCAGAAAGTCTGCCATCTTGAAGCTATACCATCTGGAACATTTGGCTTCTGCAGTCACTTTAGGAGGGAAGAAGAGAGCTGCTTTGTCATGTCCTGGCTCTACAATGCTTTGTCTCAGAAGGTATATGAACTGCTTTGAGTCATAGCCCTTTGGCCAGGACTAGTCATGCAGCCCCATAAAACTGCACGGGGTTGAGAAATGTGGAGGAGTATATAGTGATTGTTACATGTCTGTGCCATGCTCCATATTATACAAAACAATAATTTTATTATACAAAACAATAATAAAATACCTTACAATTAATATTAGCAAGTATTAGTAAAATGCTTTTATTGAAAATCTAAACAAACATAAATGGATATGCATCTATGTCTGGTTTCATTGGAAGCAATTTACTTTTTAAAAACCCTACTTATTTAGATGTTGACATATTATCTGTAACATTACCACATTGACATTACATTTATATATTTTCCAACATTAATTTAATTAAGAGTAATGATATTTTTTACTGGTGCTGTTTTTATTTGAAAATAAGTATAGGAAATTCAGAAAGTTACAGTCATAAAAATCATAGCTATTTTGCCCTTGATATAAAATCCAATCTCTGCGTAATTTAAACATATCATGATATGTTTCTATCTTTGCTTCCTGTAGTAAGTGCTCAAATACTGCAGAGATAAAACACACAATCACTTACAAAGAATTGAGCTTCAACAAAAACTTAATTCACCAATAGAATTTTCTTCTCATTCCGATTTATAGGGAAATTACTAGACTACAAAATGTTAAATTTCCCAGTTTTATTATCCAATGCTATTTTTTATTCGGAACTAAAAGCATTCAATACAAAGTTTCCAAGTTTGGGATTCCCAGTTATTTGGAGAAAATAAAGCTCATACATAAGATTTTTTTTTCAAGCAAAGTCAGGGGATAGTTTCATTTCCTTTTCTTGACTCAGAACCTACCATTTCATAGGCCAAGATAGAAAGTAATGCTTTTTCTTCATTTTTTAGAAAAGACTTTTTAGTCTTGTGTAAAGAAAAGTACTCTTCCTCTGTTTCTCCTTTGCTCAAACACTCACCATACTTCTGACCCCAGATGTGTGGGTTTTCCACACACCAAGCAACAGTCTGTGACACCAGCTGGGTGTCTTGTACTTTCCTTCAGTTCTGACACAATCTATCTGGAGTTAGCACCAGATCCCAGAAATTAAGGGTTCAGTCCCACGAGACTATCCCACTTCAGACACCAATCACAAAGTCCCAGGTTGTCGCCTGTAGTTCTGACTCATCAGTTATAACCTGGGGTTCCCAGAACCCCCTCCTGGGGCTCCATAATTTGCTCAAATGGCTCACAGAACCCAGGGAAACACTGATGTTTACAAGTTTATTTTAAAGAATATAATAAAGGATATAAATGAACAGCCAGGTGGAGAGATACAAGGTCTGGAATGGTCCTGAGCACAGGTGCTCCTACCCCCATGGGGTTGCGGTGCTCCAGCCTCCTGGCATGTAGATGTGTTCACCAACCCAGAAGGTCTCTGAGCTCCATACTACTGGGAATTTTTATGGAGGCTCCATCACGTAGGCATGATCAATCATTAACTATCTCTAGCCCCTGTCCCCTTCCCAGAGGATGGGAATGGGGTGGGGTTGAAAGTTCCAAGCTTCTAATCACAGATTGGTCTTTTTGGTGACTGGCCCTCATCCAGGAGCCCACCAAGAGTCACCTCATTAGAACAAAAGACACTCCTATCACCGAGGAAATACCAAGGGTTTTAGGACCCCTGTGTCAGGAACCAGGGGCAGAGACCAATATATATATTTTCTATTATTTCACACCTTGAAGAAATTTTCGTGTTATTTTATGTTTATCTTAAGCTCATATTTATAACACAGAATAATTTTGGAACGTTACCAGTTTCCATAGCATGTAAGTTACTTTCTTATTGAAAGGTTATACTTAAAAATAAAATTAGTGGGCTTCCCTGGTGGCGCAGTGGTTGGGAGTCCGCCTGCCGATGCAGGGGACGCGGGTTCGTGCCCCGGTCCGGGAGGATCCCACATGCCGCGGAGCGGCTGGGCCCGTGAGCCATGGCCGCTGGGCCTGCGCGTCCGGAGCCTGTGCTCCGCAACGGGAGAGGCCACACAGTGAGAAGCCCACGTACCGCAAAAAATAAAAATAAAAAAAAAATAAAATTAGTAATTAAAATGAGTTTAATTATAATAGCATCTAATTTTTTGATTTTGAATTCAGCTTGAAATTTATGAAAGTTATAACTTGCAGCTCTTTACAAACACTTGCATACAGGTCATTTTTTTCCTGGTCAAAACATATTTATTTCTCAAGAAAACTTTTTTTTTTTTTTTTTAACATTTTTATTGGGGTATAATTGCTTTACAATGGTGTGTTAGTTTCTGCTTTATAACAGAGTGAG
>NW_006771578.1:4378146-4378825 GCF_000442215.2 Lipotes vexillifer
TCCTCCGCGGCCCCGAAGCTCCCCGCTCCGCCTCCCGCAATCTCTGCCCGTGAAGGGGCTTCCTAGTGTGTGGAGACCTTTCCTCCTTCACAGCTCCCTCCCACTGGTGCAGGTGCCGTCCCTTTTCTTTTGTCTCTGTTTTTAATTAATTTTTTCTTTTGCCCTACCCAGATACGTGGGGAGTTTCTTGCCTTTTGGGAGGTCTGAGGTCTTCTGCCAGCGTTCAGTAGGTGTTCTGTAGGAGTTGTTCCACATGTAGATGTATTTCTGGTGTATTTGTGGGGAGGAAGGTGATCTCCGCGTCTTACTCCTCCGCCATCTTTCCACCGCCCCCTAAGAAAACTTTTTAAAAGAAGTTTTTACAAAACAATTTTACAAATGGGGTTTTAGACTTTCAATTAACTTTTTTATATTGGACACTTAGGAGACACCCTTACTTATCAGACAATCTCCCTCTCTTTCTCTTTGAGACTTCCAGTCTCTGAATATAATTTTAAAGCTATAAGTTACAGCACATTTGTATAAATTTGTAGAACACTAAGTTCACAGTTTTTCTTTTTAAAGAGCAAACTCTTTGTATTTGAAAATGAGAAGAAAGATTAATATATGGTATCAGGAATCCATTTGTTTGCAAATAACAGAAACTCAACCAATTGGGGTGGGGAGGGGAGGTGGGGAG
>NW_006771578.1:4378855-4396303 GCF_000442215.2 Lipotes vexillifer
GGGAGGGGAGGTGGGCGGGGTCCAGGCTGTTGCTCTGGCTTAGCAAGGCCACCAGGACCCCAGGCTTCTTTACATCTCCTTGCTTGGTCCCCCTCAGCACGCTCACCTTCCGCCTTGTGTTTGGGTCACATGGTTACAAGGTGGCTGCTGCACCTTCCAGTCCTCTCATCCGTGTTCCAGGCAGGAAGAAGGAAGATGGGGGAGGGCGAAGGCTGACTAAGCCTTGCCTTTTAATTCAGGCAAGAACATCTTCCTCAGGGTCTTTCCAAGTCTTATTGGCCAGAACTGAGTGATGCGGCCATGCTTAGCTGCACGGGCACAGGGAGGCTGTATAGTTTTAACTGTTCTGTTCATTAGCAGGGAAGTGGGAATGGATACCGAATTGGCAATTAGTAACGTTTACTGAACTTACCTAAGTTAAAATAAGGGTACTTATGTAATTAAAAGCTTAACATTTACGTATTTATTTAACCAGTGCATGAGTAACATTCAATGTTATCATCCCTTTAAGAGTTCCTTCTTATAAAGAGAGCCATTTTAAAATATTTCTCAGATCCATTCTTATAACCTTCGATATCTGACACCTGGGTATTTATCCCTTTTTTTCTTTTTAAATAAAAGGCTATTTTTAAAATAAAATCTGAGGAGGACTCTTTTGGTTAATCAGTGAGATAACCAGGCAGCTGTAAACAGACCTGATTAAGGAAATGCTAGAAGCCCTAATGCACAAACCCAAGTGTATCGAATGATTACCAGACTCTACAAAATGTTACATTTCCCAGCTTTGTTCCATAACGTGTTTTAATTCATTTTGAACTTTGCTCATAAAGTCCAAAGCAAGTGTTGCTGCTCAGCGGGAAGCTCTTCTTCAAGTGATCCGTCTTCTGGTTCTGCCATCGTCAACGTTGCTTCCAAGGATGCGTGTTGCTCTGGATCCAGTGGCAGAAGGGAAGGAGCCTGCAGGACTGACTGTTCACAGCAAGTTTCTAAGGGACAGGCTTGGAGTGGCTGGCATCACTTCCATACACATGCCACTGGCTAGAACTTTATCTCAGGACTACGCTAACTGGAGCCCCATAGCAAGGAGAGGGCACTGTGAACTTCTTGCCAGGGGGAGAACAGCAAAGGGGTTTGGGAAAGAGAGAGCTGGGCTCTGCCCCACAGCTGATTTGGCTGGTCAACAATTACCTCTGGCAAACACTGGTTGAGTCTGGCAATTCGAGGTTGGTGGGGCTATATTTCTCTCCTCCACAATTTTGCTGCAGAAGAACAGCAGAAACACATTCTAAACTCAATTCTGATCAAGGTACGGAGAAGTCACGCAACAGTCACGTGAGCTCCGTTTGTACACAGGTGAGTCCTCACTCTCTATCCTTACTGACCGCTATGAGTACGTTGAATGAAAGGTTTACTCCAGGGCCAAAGATATTTAAGACATTCTGATGGCAGAAGCATCCAGCCATAAAGCTGGGGGGCTGGTTGGAGTGCTCCGTAAATTGGGGGCTCCCAGGGCCAGTGAGCTCTAGACGTCAGTGCTGGTGTGCAGAAGCAAGCTGCTGCTTTTGTTTTCTTACCTGTTCTTAATACAAGGACCACAAAGACCCAAGTCGTCTCTGTAGGCAACCACATATCCTGACCCACCCCTCAATTTCATCAATTCAAATTATTTTGCTGTTATTATTATTTTTAGTCGTAGTACTAATTTGGACCTCAGGTGCAAAAGGGCTGACTCAGTGCACCCTTCAGCTCATGTCATGCTGTCATCATTGGTCTCTGTTCAAGGCCCCATTCCCTATCGCATAGGTAATCCATGTAATGTGTCAATGTATGTTCTTTTATCTGTATGTGATTTTGAAAACATGTATGGTTTGTGTGCATTTTTTTGTTAACTTATATTGATTCTATTGGGTTAGAGATCTCATTCTGTTACTTATTTTTTTTCTTCCCTTATCACTGCTCTTACATGATGTAGCTATGTTGCTATGCATGTTAGGTTGGATTTCCCAGGAAACAGACTCTTAGATAGAGATTAGCGCGAAGAAAGTCTACTGGGAATGTTCTGTGCTTCAGGATCAACCCCTGGGAGAGGGGGAGGGGAGGAGCGAAAGAAGCAGGACTGGGCAGTGGGAAGAACTGACCTGTGATGCAGATGATGGGGACCTTGTGCAGAGCTCTGGAGCTGGAACTCAGGCAGAGTTGCCCTAACTTAAGGCAACAGGCTCAGTCTCAAGGCATCAACCAGTTATTGGACGTGGGTGGGTAAGGCGCTTTCTCTGGTTGAGAGCAATTGTCAGATAAGGATGTGGCTAAGAGCATCCGTGGCCAGAGGTTCCAGGGGCTGGAGGAATAATGGTTCTGTTCTGACGGAGGCCGGGGAGCACACTCTACTCTCTGCTACTCTACAGGTTAAGTCCAGTCTGTTATTTCTGAACCCTGCTTCACATCCCATCACGTTTACTTACATGTCTTCAGATGGCCTCAACTTCCTGGTACGGCAAATGATGTTGCAACAAACATCCTCATTTACCAGGTGGATCCGGGACAGCTTCTCTGGGGATTGTCAGGTTGGAGTCCTGGGTCCTGGGTCCTGGTGCTGGTTGCCTGTGTTCTCACCAGCGGGGCACAAGGGTTTTTGGGCTCCATCAACTTTTGACGCTATCCAGCTCTCTAATTTTTGCCAATTCGATGGGTCTGTGATGTCTGAATTTGGTTTATATTTGCATTTCTGTCATTGCTAATGAGTTTGAGAATTTCTTTATCTGCCTTTTAGCCCCTTGAGTTTCCTCTTCTTGAAATGTCTGTTCATATTCTTTGTTTATTTTCCTCTTGGGTTCTGAGAAATATTTCTGATCTCTCTTTAGCTGGTAAAAAAAAACCCTCCTGTATAGATTTTAATAATGATATCTAAAGAATTAAAGCAACCCTCTCTGGAGTGTGGATTCCTGTTTAGAATATTTCAACGTTAACTAACCATTCTCTCTCTCTCTTTCTCTGCCTCACATACAATGCTGTTTATTATGGATTATTTTTGAAGAAATTATCACTTTGATTATATAACAATTGTCTAGTTAATTTTAACTGAGGATTTCTTTGGAGTGGCTGTGTGTGTGTGTGTGTGTGTGTGTGTGTGTTTAACCCTCACTGCTTTCTTTGTGCCTACTATTAATCTTTTTATATGTAAATCTACAGAAACTTACAATATTTTCTAACATTTTAGGCTTAGAACTTCCATCTTATAGTCGACTGAATCTATAAAGGAGCTGAAGGAGGGTAGAAAGGCTGGTTTTCTTGCTTCTCCTTCCGTCCCACCCTCTCCCCCTCCCCTCTCTCTTCTCTCTCTGCTCTCTCTGGTATATTGGTCAAAATAAGAGTCTTGGAATCCTCGAGTTCTATCATTTTGGGGATGTCTTTAAGGTGCATGGTTTTTCTCTAAAACAATATCCCGTTTGAGGGAAATATTTTTCATCCCAGAAAATGTAAAGCCTTTCTAGCCACATGATGTGCGCACAAGCCATGCCACCATCCTGGGTGGGCACATCCTTGGACTCTTTTCATAGCTCATCTCCCACACCGGGGAGAAACACCCTCAGGCTGGTCTGATTTAGCTTTCCTCAGGGCACGTTTATGTCGGGGGGAAGAATCCATTCACACCCATCTGTCTTGGGTCGAGATTTTCATTGTGTACAGACCAAATCCTCCCAGGGTTCTTCCTGCAGAAGCCCAGGTTGCCTTCAAGATGGGCTGACAGTGCAGGCTGTGTGTCTCCCCACCCCCAGGAAAATTCAGTTTCCACTCCAGCTAGCACACAGTTCTGAAACTGGTGCCTTAAATTAATTTTCTCAGCTAGGAGTGGCTGTTCTTCAATGCACCTCTTTGATACCACCTTTATCCTTGGGTCTGGATGCCATGTTTCCTCTCGTATGGACAAGTTGAGGAAATCTGGCAGCACAGCTGTTGCAGGTATGTTGGACGTGCACCCAGGTTGCTCATCTCTGAAAGCCTTCGCCAGAGTTTCCCGGTAGCGAGCAGTCTGTCCCACTGCCCCTCTGTCAAACCCAGTCCCAGCCGGAGGTACCTTCTAGTGAAAGAAGCATGCTTCCACTTGTGTTTGGGTCAAAAATCTGCTAGCACCAGGCTTTCATGCTACCCTTCCGGCTGCTGTTGAGAGAGAGAGAGAGTGTGTGTGCAGCAGAGGGTCTTTTAAATCAAAGTGATCTCCTGCCAAGTGACAGAGTTGACATATTTTTGTCAGGCAAAAAGTTAGTTTATTATTTATTAACAGAAGGAAAATACACAATGTAGTTTTCAATTTTTAAAACATGTCATGTCTGAAAAGGCTCGTGGCTGCCCATCACCGGCATTGCAGATAAATAGCTACGTTTTCCAGAAAGCAGCCTGCTCTTTGAGATCAATTCAGGCTCCCCAACCGCCTTACCTCATGCTTAGTTAAGTCTGATAGGCACACGGACGAGCTCGGGACTGCAGGATTCCACGCGGGAAGGAGTGGCGGATGTATGTGTGTTACACGTAGGTGGTGGCCAGCTTATTAACTGTATCATCAGCCGTGCCGTGGGTTTCCCTTCATCTTGATGTTATGGAGGTCTCTTGGTAGATTTTGAGCAGGGAAGTGGCATAATCTTAATTGACAAAATCTTAGTGCATTTGGATTAGAGTAGCCCCACGCCTATTCTGCACATACACAGACTCTCCCTCAGGTGGCTCATCCTGGCGGAGGCATGGTGTTTCAGGAGGTGGAATCCCAGGGAGTTTGGAGTCAAAGTCTTAGGGGAGGAAATGGAGAGAGGAAAGCAAGGTGGAAATTCTACCAGACCTGCAGCCCATATCTGAACTCAGGCCTCAGTTCATTTGTGCTGGAGAAGGGCACTGCTGGGAGGTGTTCCTGGAAGCTCAGATTCTCTCGTCTTCCCAATGATTCTGTTCATAAATATCTGCTGCCTTCAACTAGCTGAAGGCGACTTTCTCGTTTGCAGCTAGGAACCCTGACCAGTACGCTTCCCTTTTCTCCCACTTCTCTCAACTTAATCATCACTTCCTTAGGGAATTTTAGCTTTCTGATGATGGCAATTCACCCTAGTATAGATGCCCGTAGCTCCAGAGGCGCCTCCTTTGCAGAGTTCATAAGTGCAATTATACCCTTACTTATGGGTTATTTAATAATTATTTCTGTTCTCCACTCGACTGGTCATCCAGTGAATGAGGAGAGCAGGTGCTCCTGGTATCCTGGTACCTGGCTCACAGGGGACACTGAGTAATGACTGTGGAACATCTTTGGGCAGCAAACAGACGAATGAATGAAGACTCCAAATTGCTCTCAGGATTGTCATAGAGTCCAGGACACAGAGGTCAATAGAGACCTCGAGGATGGCTCGCTGGCGTTACTGCTCTGGGAGAGGAGACCCATTTGCCCTTGTTTCTAAGTGTGTATTTCCACATAGTTTGCTCTCCTGTTGGCTTTTAGACTCTCTCTGGCTTACAGACTTTTTAGCACTCGCTTTATTTTTGGAACTATAGCTGTCTAACGGGGACTTCTCGGTTCTTATCTGCTGTGTGCTTGGGGACTAGTGGTAGCCCAAGGTGCTAAAAGGAAAAGAGCGTTTGTTACTGGGCTCCAGCACCTGCACACTTTGCTTTCTCAAAGGCAACATTTCACGCTTCAAGGCTGGTTATTTCCTAGCCATGTGGTCAGATGCTTGGTTCAGTAGCCCAAGCAGAGTGTTTAGATTCCCACATCTCTGTGGGAATCTGGGCTCTGCCACTCACCAGCTGTGTGACCTTGACAGGAGACCTAATCTCTCTGGAACCCAGTTCCTTTATATAAAATGCAGATGAAGATGATTTCCACATGGGGCTGCTGGAAGGATTACGTTAGAAAATACCAGTGAGGTGCTGGTCCAAAGCAAAATACCAGTGAAGTGCCCTTTCCCCTTCCCCCCTTTCTGAGAACCTCTGTATTGAGGAGATAAAGTGGAGGCCACCCATGGAGAGTGCTGTCCAGGCTAGACCCCAGAACCACTGAATGAATGAATGAGTAAATGAATGAATGAATGAGTGAGTAGATGAAGGAAGGACTGAATGAATGAGGGTGTGACCCACAATATCTCTGACTAGGGGAGATCAGAGATCATAACTGTGGTGTAATTTATTCAGTGAATGCCTAAAGGGCTGGACATTGTGGCAGACTCTTAATGGAAATTATCTCATTTAATTATCATGAGTCCTTTAAGAAAGGTACCATTATCACCATTTTATAAATGAGGAAATGAAAGCTCAGGGAGACTGTCACATAACAGTGGTGCCATGACTAGTAAGTGGTTTTACTAAGGTATCATGAAAATGGAAGGCCCTAGATACGTGCGTGTGTGCATAGGTGTATTTGCAGATATATGTATGTGCGTGCGGTGTTTAACTTCATCCCAAGAAAATGGTAGGCCCTCATGACATGATTGTGCAACTGTTGGATGACTGTAAATGTTGGTGGTAATTAGAAGGGTAAGGGCAGATAAAGTGAAGGGTAGAACAGGAATAATGGTTTGACAATGTGGCCTTGAGGAAGGGAACTCAAGGTCAACTTACAGAGGGCTTCTGGGGCTGCCTTCCTATCTTTTAGGGAAGAGACAACTGGGCTGAAGGCCCTGAGTGGGTCAGAAGGCGGTGCCTGTGGATCCTGAGACCCAAGGCTGGGGGCCTGTGTCCAGCTAGGGTCCTGGTGAAGTTCATAGGCACACATGGAAGTCTCTGCAATGTGACCGATGTATGTGAGCACCCAGATCTTGTCCTTTTAAAGGTTTCCAAGTAGCTTTATGAATATAGAGCTCACAGAATATAGGCACCCACTCTTGGAATGATATATGGGTTAAAAGCACCAGTCTGAGCCTGGGTGACCCTGAACTTTAGCACCATGTCACCTCGGATTATGCACTTGGCTTCTCTGCACTTTGTAAATGGAGATATAAATCTAATAAAATTTTGTGAGGTTAAAATAAAATAATGCATATAAAGCACAGCATAGGTCCAGGCACTTAGTTCGAGCTTAATAAAATTCCTATATTAATAATGACTCCCATGAAAAAATGTGTTGGAATGGGAAATATTTCTAAGCCATAGTCCATTCAGCTTTATTTTAAGATTATTACAAAGGCCTGGAGAGGCTCTTTGGAAGGTTTCTCCCTTGGTTTACTTTGCTAACATGTTCTGGTCCCAGTTGGGTGGGATTGATGCAGAGTGAGTTTCAGGGCAGGCTGTTAACACGGTGAACAACCAGTGGAGAGGAAGAGATTTCCCAGGGATGCCGTGTGTCGCCCATGGCACCTGGCCTTGGAAGACAACGTTGGGCCCTTTACCTTTTCCATTTCCCTTTGGCAGCCCAGCATCTCAGCGTGCATGATACCAGCCAGCTCCAGCCTGTAGGTTTCACCCCTCTGCTGGCCAGCATATCACTGCCGACATCACACCCCCAGTCTGGCACCCTCTATCAGCAGCAGTTTCTACCTGCTTGAGCTCCACAACTTTGCGTAGCCTTGGAAGTGCACTGATTGAACCTGAGGTCTTGCCTTCATGAACACAATCAAGAGGATACAAACTGGAAATTTAAGGCGTGATACTAAGTGGGCTGTCAGAGCAGATAGGGCGGGCTTCCCTGGTGGCTGAGAGTCCGCCTGCAGATGCAGGGGACACAGGTTCGTGCCCCGGTCCGGGAGGATCCCACATGCCGCGGAGCGGCTGGGCCCGTGAACCATGGCCGCTGAGCCTGCGCGTCCAGAGCCTGTGCTCCGCAACGGGAGAGGCCACGACAGTGAGAGGCCCGCGGACCGCAAAAAAAAAAAAAAAAAAAAAAAAAAAAAAAAAAAAAAAATCAGCCATGGTGGTAGTGTTTACATCATGGGAATCAGCAAATGCTACAAACTAGACCCACTTCCCTCAAAACTACTTGTTAGCCATCTGCCAGCACATCACTGCCCAGAAACCTGCTGCCCTTGGTCATGCCTTTGAATATGCACATGGCTGACCTTTGCTTCTCTCAGCTCTGCTCCTTCTGCCACCCTTGCAGTGGCATTTTTGAGTAGCTATCACCCATAGGAACAAATAATCTGAATCAAGGGTGTTGTGATGTTTTAGTTTTTCTGATGGGTCAGACTCACCTGATCCACACTAATATGGTCTAGAATAGAGGTCACAAAATGGTCAACTGTGTCCCGAAGTCAGCCTGCTAATCCATTTTTGGGGGTCCATACAGGATATTTTAAAACATAGGAATTCGTTGCCAAAATTTTAAATTTGGCAGATTTCACATCAAGACACAGGTTTCTGACTATCTTGAAAGAGAAAATCAGAAGATCTGGCAATCATGGACAGCCATCCTTGCGTTGAGACAGTTGGCTGGGGCTGAGAAGCAGTTATCCCTCTGGACTTGCACACAGTTTTCTTTACACTGAAGGCCCCATCCAGGTAGCTGTGCTCACTTTTGCTACCTGCTTTACCTCTGCAGGCATTTGAGTTTGGCTTAGGACAACAAGTCCTATGCCCTGTTCCTCCCAATGTCCACTCGGGACACTGTACAATAAGGCAGGCCACGCTCCAGGGTGCAGAGGGTGGTAGGATCCTCTTCCACTGGGGAAATCAAGGACAGCATCAACGATCAATAGCCCTGGAGCTCGGGAGTGGAGCTTCCTATCAGAGATCAGATTTCCATGGTCTTGGCTATGGGAGGAGGGATGGCATTCCAGGTAGCAGGACCAGCAGAAGCAAAAGCATGGAGACAGAAATGTTCACCGTGTGCTCTGGGAATACCAAGACCGAGGATTCCTGTTGGGCGACTGGGTGATACAAGGGTGAAAGTGTAGGCTGGGCCGCGTCATGGAGCCCCTTGGATTTGAGGTTTAATTCAGTTCAGTTTCATAAATTTTCTCTGAGCCCTTTCTATCCTATCTATGCTCTAGGTTCTCCACTAGAGCGTAAACACAGATCTGATTGAGAAGAAGCCTCTGACTGGGACTTTTATCCATAGTTTAGTCATTTAAAAGTTGGTTTTTGTTGGTGTTTGTAGGTTTTTGCCATGGACCCTCTATCAGGTTTACCTAACACGAAGGCCTATATTCAAACCCAATAAACCAGGACCTTTTCGGGTTAAAGAATCTAGTTTGGGACTTCCCTGGTGGAACAGTGGTTAAGAATCCACCGCCAACGCAGGGGACATGGGTTTGAACCCTGGTCTGGGAAGATCCCACATGCCGTGGAGCAACTAAGCCCATGTGCCACAGCTGCTGAGCCTGCATGCCACAACTACCAAAGCCCACGCACCTAGAGCCCGTGGTCTGCAACAAGAGAAACCACCGCAGTGAGAAGCCCGTGCACCTCACTGAAGAGTAGCTCCCACTCGCCGCATGTGTGTGTGTGTTATGCAGGTGAAGATAGAAGGATTCCCAAACAAAGTCTTCTCAGTCTTCTTGCTGCCTCTCTGAGACGTAGTGGGAAGAATATAGTTCGATGTGATAAACATGCTGTCTTAACATCAGGCAGAAGAGCTCCTCTTAGGGTGTGAACAATCTGTATTTGGGATAGAAAGATGGGCATGGATTTTGGCTGGAGACCAGGCTATGAACAAAAGATGATGAAGCTGCTCATCAAAGAGAAAAAGAAGGGAAATTTTTTTTTTTTTTTTTTACCACGGGGAAGGATGGGGGAGATGTGAACAGGGGTAGGAAAGGGAAGGGTGGAGAGAGCAGGCAGATGGCACATGGCTGGAGGAAGGTAGCCAGAGGAGTTAAAAAAATGACAGTGCCTATAGGTGGTGTTCGCTGTGTCATGTGCAACGCGGATCCCTTCCACGACGCCAACACCTCCAGGAAAACTTTGTTTGAATTTTCCCTCCTTCTCAAAAGGTAACACTTAACCCCTGGGTGGGCCCAATATGAATCAGGAGGGAGAGGCAGCTGTACCTGCAACTCACATAAACCTAGGGAAGTGCTGTGGATCCCCACCAGCTTTGGAGGTGGAGGCAGCACATTTTCAGTGGGCTTCAGGGGCTAGATGGCCCTGGGCGGCACCTGGGTGTAAAGGAAGGTCAGCAGGAAAGGAGGGCAAAGAAATGGAGAGGAAGCAAAGGGGCTTTCATTGGTAGCTGTATGTTTTGAGAGAGAGAGAGAGAGAGAGAGAGAGAGAGAGCGCCGTGCTCAGCCCCACCTGCCCTCCGCAATGCCCCCAGCTCCTCTGGGTCTCATCTTCATCTTAATTAAGATTATACACATTGAGCTCCAGCGCTTTGTAGGTGCTCAGTAAACACCTTAGCTTTGCCTTTGTTTTGGTGTCCAGTAACAGTGCTGCTGAGTTCAGCTCTGAGGGTAACAGGGTGCCCTGATGGAGCCTGGATAGCGGCCAATTTGCCATGTCACCACCCCTCATGTCCCACGCCCCTCTCTTCCCCATGCATGGATTTAGGACAGAGCCCCAGAGAATACTGACCCAGCTAAAGCTGTTCTTGCCATCTTACTTCATCAAATAGTCTGAAAAATAAAAACTCTCCAACATCATCCTTACTGTGAAATTCGAAAATCATATTTATTCACCAATTCACAGAAAGTGTCATAATGACCACCAACATGAATCAGTTTGTAGACATTTACAAGCCAAAGTTGAAAATAAATATCTGTCTATGTGTTGAATAGGCATTTAACACATTACCTGGAAATGGCAAGAATCTGAATTGTTAGAAATTTAAAGTTTGTGATTCAAACATGGGTAAGAATCACGGTCATGGGAAGAAGCCCAGCAGATTCCTGTGATGGTTATTTCTTCCTGTATCTTTATATACATGCCGATTCTCGGTGCCCCTCACTCTGTGTCAGCCTGGAGTGGATAGGACAGCTCAATTAGACAGGGGAGGGGTGCTGAGAGAGGGTAGGGGTGTGAAAGGGCATTTTCTCTGATCTTCTGTGACTGGGCAACCCCGTTCATTGAGCAAGTTGATAGTGTGCTCTCCTGAAATTAGATTCAATATGCTATAAACACACAACATCCTTCTAACGAGATAGTCCAGAGTTTGCCTTGTATGACACTCATACACACACAGTAGTATATTTAGCAAATAAACACAATTTTAAAATTGAAAGAATTCACTCTGAGGCAGCTGGAAGATCTCAGAAGTCTGACATGTGTCGGGTACACACTGGCCCAGCCACGGAGATGCAGACAGCCACAGAGAGAGGCATTCTGGCCACACTGGCAGGAACTGCCCAGACTGTACCAGTGATCTAAGGTGATTCTATAAAATGATGCTACTGGTCTTTCCTCTGTCTGTAGTGTCAACACCACAGAGGTTCCAAGGAGAGAAAGCTCACTGGACCTTTTCCCCACACACTGTGGTTGGGCAGCTGGGAAGAAACAGCCATCCAAGGCATCTAAATGGTGGTGGCATCTCCAGATGAGGGAGAAGGGAAGGGCCGAGAGAAGGAATTGCTAGACCTTTCAGACTGGCTGAGCCCAGAACCTTTACATTTAGTTCCAGAACTGAAGTTGGCAAAATTCAACAGAATATCATTGAGTATTTAGGAAATGGCAGAGGCAGTAAGAGGGGAGCCCCCAGCCCTGTTCCCTGTAGAAATAGCTTGCTGGAAGTTATGCAGATTTGGTTTAAGTGGGATCAACTCACTTAATGTAACATCCCATCACTGATCACTACCAGAGAGCCAGACCCAAGACCTGCAGCTGGCTGAACACGGCACCGAATCTGGGAATCCACAAAGGCTTCTCCTCAACCAGCTGTGATGATCTACAAGGAGGATGTCACCGACCTGCTTCTCTGCAGCTCATTTAACTTGGGGTATACTGACATTACTGAGTGTCTACTGAGTGGTGACAAGCTGGACCGTCACTTTCTAAACGCTTAGCAAACTCCTACTATGTGCCAGGCACTGTTCCAGTGCTTTGAGGGCTAGAAGTAAACAGCAATAAGAAAAAGTCTAACATCCAAACCAGGGCTTCTAAGGAATTTAAAATGTGAACCATCGACATCTTCATTCTATATTTCACTTATTTCTGCATTATAGATATGTATATGACACATATATTTGGCTGTCCTTAGCTACTTGTCTCTGAGAATTTATATTTAATATGCTAATTTTCCAAGTGAATGTCCCACAAAATCATTCTGACTCTCACCTTACTGACATAATGTCCATGCCAATAACATAGCAGACCCAATCTAATCCCTACAGATTTCTTTGAAAACAACTTATTTCTACATGCAATTTCTTTTCTAAACTCACCAACTGGTTTTCTTCAATCTCATTCCGAGCCTGTCCAGCTCAGTCCACCAACAACCGGTTCTGGAAGCACTGAGGTCAGGCTGGAAGCAATCAGGTGGATTGATCCATCATGACTAGTTCAGTGAAGAACTGAAATCACCTTCAAACAGCTCTGACTTTGGAAGCAATTGATTTGACTGCCTCTGTGGTCATATGGCCAGACCCACCCATACTTGGCTGAAATCTGGATATGGCTTTCAATCCAGAGCAATCCTCTGGCTTCCCCGGTGAGGGGTGTCCCCGTTGCTGTCACTCCTGCACAGCGTCACCTGTTCCCTCTCCAACTCTGAGTCACCCTTCCCCTCAATCTCTTCTCTTGCTTTTTGGGTGATCAGCCCTGGCTACTGGTCTAGCATACCGACCTCCAAAATGCTTCTGCTTTACTTCCACCCCTTGAAACTCACTAGTAAGGATGGGCGTGACCTCTTCAGAATCCCATCTGCCAGAGGCTCCTCTGCAGCCGTGTAAGAGAGCTGGGGGGCTGGGGTAGGGCCTCCAGATCCTTGCATTCCATATGCACCAGGACGGATGTACTTTTGTCTCCAGAGGTGGATGTGCACATGATAGTCACATCTGTGACCCCCAGGCACAGGTGGAGGCACCCAACACAGAGCTGTTAACGAACCCTTCCCAAGGGCTGATGCCTCCTCATGCTTTCCACTCCCTTTTCTACATGGGGGCTGGAGCCTGTAGCTGAGACTTGCGGTCGATTTTCTGCTTCTGCAAATAGACACAACCTGTGGGTTCATTTCTCTGATAGCTCTTTCCACTCGGGAAAAGAACCCTCCAATTTTGTTTGTGTGTGCATGTGTGTGTATGTGTGTGCGTCCCATTTCTGTACTGAAATGCTCAGGAAAAAGGGTCTTGGCAGCAGAGATGCATTTTCATTTCAAGATAAAAGCAAACAGACATTAGAGCCGACGTGTTTCTGTTGCCTGTGATTAACACACACCTTCTGCATTTCGGCCCTTCTCATGTCTGTTGCCCTCTTTTCATTAGTCTATTGGGGATTGAGCTTCATCTTGATGAATCTCCTCTGCAGTGAATCTGATAAAAGGGCCTGGAGAGCAGCACAGGGCTGGGGGCATTAACACACTACGGCTTTCTCTCCTCGGATGCTGCCCCTGACTTTGGGGAGGAGTAAGTGGTCTCGTGGAGGCCCACCTACCCCTGCTCCTTGCCTAAGGGCTCCTGTTACAGGTTATAGCTGGGAGGGGGTCCCTCTCCAAACAACCCCACTCTCTTCTCTTTCCACTGTTGCCCTCCAGATGCAGGAGGATGCACTTCCGTCCTCCTCCACCTGCATTTATAAAGGACCTGAACTTGTACATGAAAAGAAGAGATGGCGGAGTCTTCCTCCATTGGAGCATCTTGATTTTTCAAACCCCACGCGCTCACGGAAGTTAAGTGATCTCTGGTCTGCCGTTTACTTCAGCATTTATGGAGCACATGCGGTGGGCCAGCTGCCCTGCTAGCCACCCAGGGTGTTGCGATAGACAAGACCCTCTTCTTGCTTTGAGGAGGGGGCCTGTGATGGCGGAGGAGGCAAGAGTTGGGGAGCCATACTAGCCCCACACAACCATGTTTTCCAGTGCCCTGATCAGGCACCCCATTAGGCATCTGGGAAATGAGGGCTGGGGTTCCTTTTCACTCAACTGAAAGTTCTCGTGGAGTGGGACCCTGACTCTGGAGACGTGTCAGCTCAGGGGTCCAGAGGTACCAGCTCCTCCCTGCTCCTGAGAATGGCAGGAACCAGCTGTTATTGGGACATGGTTCTCTCTAGTGTTTCTGGCAAATGTAAACGGCTGGTATGTCCTACCCAGTGGCACACCGCGTGCGTCTCACCCGTATCCAGGCTTCCCAATGACCACTCCCCCTTATTCACTCACTCTACGCGGTGTCCTGGCTGGATCTGAGCCTCTCACCCTCAATCCACAATGTGTCCTTGGCCTGCCTGCCAACGAGAACAAAACCCACCCTGTTTCCCGAACTACCGAAGGCCTCTGTGTCCACTTTCTGCCATCCCACTCTGCGTCCTTTTGTCCCATAGGAGCCTTTGTGATAAGTGACTAACCTCAGGGAAGCACATAACATGGCCTTAAGGTCTTGGGCCAGAAATGTTTCATGAGAAAATTCACAAAGAGAGGCCAGGCTGTCAATGAAAACTCTTCTGCATTTCAGCGACATGAAGAAACACTATATCTTCCCCTCTTGGGTCTGGCTAGCTCTCCCCACGCTCTCTCCCCAGCACACAACTGGATAGACCTATTTGTTCTTGTTAGTATGTTCTAATTTGTTAGAGATGAGTTATTCCCCATATGATCTCTGTGGTCTCAGGAGATTGAGCATTTAACCAGAATACCTTTTCCAAGCTGGGCTGGAGAAATGGAATTGTCCTATGGGGCATTCGGGAGGACTCAGCAAGGAGACTGAGGCTGAGAGGACCAGGGATGGGTCTGATCAGGAGGGGATGAGGGTTCACAGGAACTAAACAGCAGACGCTGGATCTCCCAGGCCATGTATCTGGGCTGTTTCCCAGCCCGTTTCTCTTCTATGCTTCCACCCCAAGGCCCCGCACCCCAGCGCTCTGACTCCCAGAAATCCTTACACCACAGCTAGGTGTAAATGACTAGTAGGGCACCAACTAGTTCCTTCCGAAGGTTTGTGGACCTTCACAGAGTTTCAGCCATAAATCAGAAAGTCAAATCAATAATCGGTGGACCTTAGGGATCTGGTTGATGGGGAAAAAGGGCATGGTGGAACCTGGCACCTTTGCGGGTCGTAGAAGTTCAAGGGCCAAGACATTGTCTGTAGGGAAGGCTGCAGGTTCGATCTTGGGTTTTGTTTTCTGATTTCAGTAACATCCAGAGTGAGTTACTGCCCTTCCAAGAAAAGCCATTCATTCCCCATCCAATTTAGTGCCTGCATGGTGACGCTGCATACGTCAGTCTCATTACAAACAGAGCGATGCTGCACTCACCTGGCAGTGTCCTTAACTGACCCCGCTCCAGTCCTGCCAGGCCCTGGGCGGTTCCACCAGCATAGAGGCTGTGTGGAGACCAGTTCTCCTGGTGATGCAGGGTCATTGCTGCAGTTTGATTGTTTCCCCTTAAAATACATCAAACCTTAGTCTGCTTCAGAATCAGAGAGCTCGTTGAAACACAGATGCTGGACCCCACCCCCAGTTTCTGGTTCAGCGGGTCTTGGGCGGGGCCCAAGAATTTGTATTTCTCATTTGTTCCCAGGTGGTGCCGCTGCTCTGGCCCAAGGATACCTTGAGAACCTGGGTTCCACAGGGTGGGGTGTGAACCTGCAGCGGGTCCTCCGGAGTCAGCCCTGCTTCCCGCTCCAGCTCTGACCTGGGGCGTCCGAGGTGCTCGCTCACTCAGGCTGTTCCATGGCTGTGGGCTTTCGTGCTGGTCCCTGGATCTGGGTCACCCTTCCTAACTTCCGACGTCTGGCTGCCTGCTCTTGGTACGTAAGAACTTCCTTTGAAATGTATATCTCAGAAATAACTAAATTTCCTTGTCGATTGCATTATTATGAACTTTCATCAAATCTTTAACCGTGGTCAGTTTTAAGTCTTTTGTCATTTACAGGCAGTTCTGGTTGTACTCTGATGCTTTCGCAAAAATGTTCCTATAAAAGGGTTTCGTCTTTAAGGAATTCATGGAAAAGACTCTGACAAGTACAGGTTTCTGGTAACTGACTATACTGCTGAACTGAATGAATAAGCATTGTCAGAAAACTGATGGACTCATAAAAGTGCTAACAAAAGATCAAGATGAAAAAAAATTAATTACATGGGACTGAGTGAACTGATGAGGATGATTATAATTTTTGTGACTTTCTGTTTGAATATGAAAAAAGAAAAAGCCCCCCCCACCCCGAAAAAGAACTTCCTTTGGTTGCTTTCACTGAATCCTAACCCTCAGCCATGTTATTTCTGCCCCGTAGGCAGGGTGACTGGCTTCCCTCAGCAGGTGAACTGAGTCAGCCTGGGGTGGAATTAAGAAATGCATAGGGAAACACTGCCTGCTTCCCTAGAAAGTTCTCCACTTGGCCTCAGCAATGTGTGGCAGGGTTCCCAGAATCACAGCTACCACCTGACTTAGGGTGGAGAACTGCCAGAGCAAGTTATCTCCCCTCTCCCAACCCCAAACTTCTGTCCCCCCAGTCCTGACGGCTCATAGACAGCCTCCAGCACAGCAGAGGGAACATCCCAGCAGCTTGCAAGACCAGGAGATCCTCACGGGCAGGGCCACGACTCATCCATCCTCCCTTCCCCATTCCTGGCACCGGGGGTGGCACACCACGGGCACTGAGCAAGGGTTTGCTGAATTACATTGAACATAGCTGCAAACACGGAATCCCATCTGTTCACTGATGGCATACAGGGGGTGTCTGATTGCTTTCTGGGGTGCTGGTGGAGGTGACATCTTCTGTCTCTTTTCGTCTCCCTAGGATAGTCAAGTTTGGCTTCTAACCCACTTCTTACCAAGTCAACTAACTCTTCTTTCTGGTTGGTGCCCAAAGGAAAACTATTCTGTACCTATAAAGCAGGTACAGAATAAGTGTATAAAGTAAAGCAAATAAAGGCAGGGAGATGAAGGTGCTGGAGTAGACTTCAAAACTTTCATTACTCATTTCCTTTGCCTACAGCTGGACAACGGAAAGTGGTTCCATGAAAATTAAATTGTGCCCAGGGCTTTGGCTTGGCAGCCTCGATAAATGTCTGATGCAGCTAGAGAATGGTGTAGCATCCGTAGCCTGTCAGAGTACATGGCCGGAGGCTTTGGGGATCCCCCAAAGGCCACAGAACGATCTTCCCTGAAAAACATCGACTTTGCACTGGTAAATTTTTTCAGAGGATTAGACCAGCTCTCTCACGTTTTTGTAAAACTGATTTGGTTAATTTAAATGAGAGGACGGTTAAGAAAAAGTCCTCCTTTGGCTAAAATTGAATCATACAGCCAAGAAGAATGCTAATTTTGAAGTGTGCCGGGGCAGGCTTTCTACTGATTATGCTGTATTGATTCAAACGGTCACAAGACTTTTAGATCATTTTTAGAGTGATGGCATGAGCAGGGCTGAATGGAAATCAGTCTGAAATAATGAACATTCCTGC
>NW_006771578.1:4396321-4415307 GCF_000442215.2 Lipotes vexillifer
TGCTTAGAAATCATTATAGGCTGAGTCATTGGGGGAAGGCCCTGGGCCTGGGAGTTAGCCCTTAGCTCAGTGGGGTTTGTACTCCACGGTCAGCAGGTTCCTGGACCCAAGCCTTTCAGTTCTTGAGGAATGCTTGCCTGCGTTTGAGACAATTCAACGAGCAATAAGTATTTTCTGGTTTTGGTTTTGGTTTTCCCTCTGGAACATGGATTTTAAAAACAGCTTAATTAAGGACTGTGGTGTTATTTGCTGTTTATTTTGGAGGCAAAGACCACTGGGTAGCTGATGGGAGGGCCCAAGACAGTAATCTGCTTTCCCTTGGCAGCTGGAAGGCTGCTTTCCCCACACACATAGTTGAGGTGTGCAAACCATGGCCCCTGGGCAAAATCTGGCCGGCTGCTAGTTTTTGAAAGGCTAGTGGGCTCAGAAAGGTTTCTCCAGCTTTAAATGCTTGAAAATAAAAATCAAAAGAGTCATAAAATTTTGTGACATGTGATAACAATATGAATTCAAACTGCCTGCTTCTTTTTAGTGTTCATAAAGTTTTTTGGGGAATATAGCTGTATCCATTCATTTAAGCATATTGTCCGTGGCTTATTTCATGCTACCGTGGCAGGGTCAAATACCTGCACCAGAGACCACACGGCCTGCAAAGCCCGAAATACTTACTAACTGGATCTTTACAGGTGAAGTTTGCCAGTCCCTGTTGTATAGGAACAGAGGACATTGCTTCCCCTTCAGAAGCCCAACTCCCTGCGGGGTCCAGGTCCGCCAGGCACAGCCCTTGTTACAAGCAGAGGTGGGTGGGCTAAGCCCTGCTCGATAGCATGGCTGTGTACATTCAAGAAAAAGGTGGTGAAAGCAGAACCCATGTTTTTGGTAGCTAGATGAACTGAGGCCTTGGTCAGATTAATAGCATTTGATTAAACCTACTAGAATGTACCTTTCTTGTTCTTTAAGACTGATAACCAACTAGCTGATTGCTTTACTCCACTAGGGCAACTCATTCTGTACTGGCTTTTTCACCTCAGCCTCTTCTTTCACTTCCTCCCTGTCACCTGAGTCATGTGAGAGGTTTCCGCCTATGTATTTGCAACCTCCAGAGAGCACGATCTGGTCATCCACTTGGCAAGACAAGCACTGGTCTGGCCTGTGGCCAAACTGGTCAGCTGTTCCCCCCGGTACAAGTGTAATGTACTGGCGCTGCTGTCTGGGTGAGAAGCCACAGGGGATCTGGCCATCTGGGAGTTTTGGTTCCCAGATGCCAGCAGATGGAGCCTGGACAACGCTGGCCTTATGAATGGTATTTTCCACCCGTGGTTAGAATCCCTTCGAGAGGGCAGATCACATTACTCACCACTCACCTGGATACTCCCCGAAGCTTCTGCTACTTTTATATAGTCTCCCCTTTTTATTCTCACCCACGGCGCTGAGCAGGGTGCTGGGAACACGATAAACGCCCACTGACCCAGCAGCATCACTTCAAGTGCCTTGTCCTAGGGGCTGGCATGCAAGGTGACCTTCCGTGGCAGGAGTTGATGGAAAGGGCTCAGTGGGAAACAAGGGGACTTGACCCCATTGTTTCTCTACATATGACAAGCTCCACTTTCACCTGTTCCCTCCCCCAACCCCACCCCAGCCCTGAAAAACCCACAAAATGGTTTCACATGCCCCAAGCAGCTCACCGAGCCGTGAATAAGTGATGTAGCCATAGCAGGCAGTTGGAGGGCACCAGACCACCTTCCCCACCACAGCCAAAACGAAAGACCTAGCAGAAGAAAGCACTCTCATGAACACCGGACTTAAATGTTTTAAATCAAAATCCAATTCAAAAAGAATTGGCTTTAAACCTATAAATACAGTACTCATTTTACTGCCTTAATTTTGGAAGAATTCTGTTAGCTCCTAAATGGCTGGCTAAAAAGTCTCTTTTTATTTAACTAAGGGGTCTGTGAGGACTAAAAATCCAAGATTTTCTCCTTCTGCATGTGCAGACCCTGCCTGATAGAAAAGGGCTATTTGACTGGGACAATTCACAGAGGTGTCTATTTCCAGTCAATGAATACAAGACCCCAAACTTCTGCCAGCGTCTTTTCTAAGGAGGGGAAAATCAGAGGCTGTGACTTCTCCTCTCCCTCCCTCTGCATTTGTCTCGTGTATGATTTCTATGCCTGTTTCTCCTCTGCAACCATCAAGTCCTCTGAGGGAGGAGCTTCTTGCACTTTCTCCCTTTCCCACAGCTGCTGGTAGAGCGCTTAGCACGTAGTAGGTCCTCAGCAATGCCTGTTAGCTGCATGAATACGAATAGGTAGAATCAGGGTGGTAGGCACTGGGCCAAGAGTGGGGAGTCCCATCTTGTCTATGCCTCGGAATGACTCTGAGCAAGATGCTGAATCTCTGAACCTCAGTTTACTCATCATGAAAATGGGTCTAACAACAGGCCTTCCCCACTCCCTCATGGGATTATTGTGAGGCTCAAAGGAGGAAACAGATGCAAAAAACACTTTAGGCGAAGGAAAAGGCTGCCTAAGGTGGTTTCCTCAAATCAGAAGGTTGCAAAGACCTGTCACAGATCCTCACTGGGTGGAGGTCAGACTAAAAGACATTGATGGTGGTCCCCCTTCATAAGCTCTCTCTGAGTAGGAGAGTAGCTGTGTCTCTCTGACACAGGGAGTAGGATGAACAGATTCCGAGCTTTCTTTTGAACCTGAATACCCTGTGCCTAGGGACCAGCTCTGTGCCCATGCCAGTACGGGATGGGCTGGGAGTTGGGGTGGGGGAGAGAGGGGACAGATCATACATACTGAGGACAAAAAAAGCCCAAGACATTTGAAACAAAGAAGTTCTTAGAGCCTCATGGAAGTCCTCTAACAGCCCTAGCTCTTGCCTGCTATACTCTCCGCCAGAAAAGATCACAGACCAGTTACTATAGCAACTGCCTCCTCCCAAAGTGTCCATGTTAAGATGGAGATGGAAAAGGTTTCCTTATTAAAACAAAGAAGTAGGAAAGAAGGAAATGGCTTTTGGATATATTTGCCCTCCACCCAAAGCATTGCTCCTTTTCTGAGAAGAAGAAAGAAGCTGTTATTATGGCAAAGATGCTTCTAATTTCTAGCAGTTAAATCTCCAAACTCTTATTTTAGACTCGGCGCAGTTCATGCTTGTTCCAAAACATCCAAGAGGAGTGTTTCTTCTCAAGAGGCAAAACTGTGAACCAGGGGATGAGGGACCCTAAGACTAGACAGTGAGAGCCTTGTCAACCTTGGGGTCGCCCTCTGGCCCGGGAGAGCCCAGCCACCCCTGTCACCCAGCTCTGCGTCCACCATGAAGCCCTTCCTTCTGAGCCCTGGCTGTAGGCTTGTCACAGCTGTCACCCAGGGCAGTGGCTACGTGCAATGCTTCCTGGCCCTCATGGTGTCGTGTGGTGGGAGCCCCCAGCAGGGCAGCACCGCGGGTCTCAGCAGCTGCCAGGAAGGCAGGTTCTCAGAGAACTCTGGCTGGAACCAGGCCCTGCTGTGGCCAAGGGCCTGCTCCTGGCTTCGGACTTTTCATATGAGCTTCTGTGGCCTCAAAAAGGACAAAGGGAAAGGCTCTCCAAAATGGAAGAGCACGTATGTGTGGCGGGGGGGAGCAGTGGGGACAGCCTAGGCAAACCCTTCCCTGCAAACTTAATTCGGTACGGACGTTCCTTTGAAGTGTTGAGGACTTAGACCTCGGGTGTGTGGAGTCTGACCATCCTGCTTGTAGGAAGCAGCCTCGAGAGTCAGGTGCGAAGAACCTGATGGTCGGTGTGGAGACACCACGGAGTCAGTGCCCGCACGGGGGACTGGAACCTCAGGGCCCTGAGAACGTGGAGCCCAGGTAGGGGAGCGACATGAAGGCTGACCTCCCTTGCAGGGAAGAGCAAACACGGTACCCACGGATCCAGGCTGCTGGGTGAGCCCAGGACAAGAGAAGTGGGGGCCACAGGACAAAGTCCCCCCTGAAGTCCCCAGTGAGGATGACGCTGGGCTTCTGGGAACCGCCCCAGGGCTGGGACGCGGGGAGTACCCAAGGCGTAAAGGGTGGGTTCCAGGATGCTGGGGAAGGCCTGCCGGGACCTGTCATAGAAGTCAGAGGCGACGCGATAGGCTGGGGCGTACATCGGGGTGGGGCTTCCAAAAGGGACACGTGGGCGGGCGCAGAAGGCGGGCACTAGTAGGGGAGGGTGGAGTCATCCCACTCCAGCTGCGCTTGCGCGGCTCCGCCCTGCCCGTGTCCGCCCCTGCCCACCCCATACTCCTCGTCACTGCCCTCGGAGTCGCTGCTGCTCGAGCTTAGGTCTTCCTCTTCCTCTTCCTCGGTCTCATCTTCCCCACGTGCTGGGGCTCCGTGTTTCTGGATGGCAGGGAGAGAAGGGAAACGCTCATCAGGGATCAAACAGGAGCCACGCTGGAGTTTGTTTCTCCCTCCATTAAGGAGACGTTTAGGGCCCCTTGCAACTCCTTCCCTTGATGCTAAACCCTTGGGCCGGGAGATAGGCTTCCTGGAAGGGAAGTCCTTTGGTGAAAGACCAGTCGGAGGGCTAAGGCCAAAGACAAGAAATGGCAAATTCCAGGACCCAACCTCAAGGTAAATCGTTGCGTTTTAAACATTGGACATTGAGGCCGATCCCATGCCTCATTCAGGGAGGCTTTCGGGCCAAAGTTTCTTTTCTGGCATTTCTGAAACCTATCTACATAGGTGTCCAAGTCTTTAATGACTTGCTTCTCAATGCGAGGATAGCATTTAAGCTTGTACCCCTCTTCCAGGTGGGAAAATAATGTCTCTGGGAGCAGAAGGTCTTCTAAGCCGAGACGTGGCTGTGCCGCCCCTCCAAAATACTCCTTTCAGAAGGACAGGGTTCACGGTCCTCATTTTCCACGCCTGCCCCTCACCCCTGGGGGTTTGTGTCCTCAAACTCTACCCCACGCTTTTCCAGCGCCCTCCCCCTCCCCCCAGCTTTTTGGCAATTCCAGTCAAATCTTATTTCTGGATTTATGTTTTGAGTTCATAAACCAGCCATAAGAGATGTGAGCCCATGCTTGGCTACATCCCATCTCTGGAGTGTTTTCTCTTTTACCTGTGCCTCCCCCAGATCCTACTCATTCTTCAAGGCCTCTCTGAGGCTTCAAGAAATCTTCCCTGGACAGCCCCAAAGGCTCTCCCTGCTCATGCTTCACTGACTGCAGGCATCACCGGGTTAGCCCTTGGTGAGCACGCTCTGGCCGGGTACTCAGAGCGCTCCAGGCATAATGATCTTGCCTCCTAGGCCCAAGGCTCAGCTCTCTGAAGGTGGAAATGCTGGGGTCCCCAGAGTGGTGCGCTCAGCCCTATACCTACAGCACACGCTGGGACGAGCTGACTGGCATTGGTACGCTGGCTCTGAAGTTGGAGCAGGAGGCCAGGTGAGGCGGGGAAACTGGGGACCGGCTGGGATACTTTTCATTCCTCAGTGGCTCCTCCTCATGGCCACTGACTCGCTCGCTTTCTTACTCCTGCCTTTCCCCCCACCCAGCAGCCATGGGCAGACCAAAGGGCCCGACGGAAGCGGCTTTTCTTGAGTGTCCTATGTCCAGGTCAGGGACATTTGGACACTCATGGGTGGATTCTGGGGGCTGATGGCCAACTGGAAAGATAACTTTAGAATCAGACAGGCGTGGGTTTGAATACTGGTGGTGCCGTTACCAGGTCTGCGAGTTTGAGTACTTTACTCTCCCTCTCGGAGTTGGTCCTACCTTTGGTAAATGAGGAGGGTGACTCCCACTTCACAGGTTGGTGGGAAGATTAAATGAGGTGGTGCGTGTTGAGGACCCTGTGCAGTGCTGGCGTGATGGGGGCTCAATGAATGGCAGGCATTATCATTGGGTTTTTGTATTAACGTATTCTGAGTCTTTAAGTGAGCTCTGCAGGCAGATGGAGCAAAGCCATCTAATTTATACTGGTAGCTAATCAAAAATTCAATACCGAGTCCCTGAGAGTGAGTCAGCTCTGAGCTAAATACTACAGGGGAGGCCAGGGACAGACACTACGTGGCTGCTTGCCTTAAGAAATATCTAGTTTTGTTTGTTGGGTGAGAGCAATTCACACGTTTTTAAGCAGGGAATGCATTTGGTGGGTAAGTGTGGCTCATGCAGATTGAGAGGCTGGAGGAGCCCGGAGAAGGGAAGGACCAGTGGGGCTGGGCTGGATGGGCAGGGCTTCTGGCACAGGAAGGATGGAGCTGGGTGGGGGAGAGGCATCCCCCTCTGAGCCCCCAGCCCCCGTGTGACGACTGTTACCTCCATGGGGTTGACCGTGATAGTAAGTGCCGAGTCGTCCCAATCCATCTCGGCTTCCTTGGCAGCCTCAGACTCCTGGGTGAAGTGCTGGTGGACGATCCGGACCCGGTACATGCCCATGGCCACGACAAACAGTAGCATGCACACGGAGATGATGATGACCACCGTGGCAATGCTCGGGACCACTGGAATGAGGAAGGAATTCGCAGGACGTGGTGAGCGAGGGACTAGCTCACCCTTGGGATGGAACACGATTGAAACATCCACGTGTAGGTTAAAAATCTGCCCTACGCTGCCCAGTTGGAGAGCTCTGGGTCAGAACCTTACTCTGTCTGGGCTTCACTTTTTTCATCTATATAGTAGACTTCATCATTCCTATCCCATGGGTAGGTGTGAGGAGCAAATGAAATCATCTATGTGAATTTCCACAGAGGCACATACTAGGTGCTCAATAAGTGCACATTCTCTTTGATCTCTTGCTTTTTCCATCAAAGCATAGGGCAGCCCCCTTCCCCTCCCCCCGAGAGCTAGAAACTGTGGAGTTCAGTCGGGACAGACAGAAGTGCCCGCCAGATAGGAAGACAATATGGAAGGTACTGGAACAGAAGTAAGGGTGGGAGACTTTGCAATATGGTGCATACGTGTGCGTGAGCATGTGTGAGGGGCTCAGGGAAGGCTACATACAGCCTGTAGCTTTGAGTTGGGTCTAAGAGGACTTGCAAAATTTTACCCCAGCCCTTTGTAACCTCTGCTATTATACATTTCTTATAACTTCTTGTCTACTTGACCTGTGCCCTCCTGAGGCTGTGAGTGCCTCACAGCCAGGCCCATAGCTTCTGCACGGCCGGGCACCTCCTTCAGTTCTGGGCGCCTCTGGCGCTGCTGCACCCTAACTGTCTGTTGAGTGGACGGTCTTGAGTCACCATCAGCACCTGGTGTCCTGAGGTCCCTCCTCCCATGTGACCTACCTGAACTGCGCTGGATGCTAGTCTGGGATTCCGGGTGGTGGACAGACTGGAGGAAGGGTGGCTGCACGATGAGGTGGTTGACGTGCTCCTTGTCTGAGACCCTGACCTCATGGAGGACGCTGACCTGAGAAGAGCAGGGAGCGATGCTGCGGGCCGGGAGTGGCAGGTGGACCAGTGGCCGCAGTTCTCCCATATAAGCGAAGTGAATGAATGGGCGGGCCGGGGCTTCCCTCACAACTGCGGGACTCACTCACCTCCAAGTTGAACTCATTGCTGGTGTAGCGCCCATTGAGTTCCGAGCACTTGAGCCTGAACCGCCGGGCCTCCAGGGCAGCTGGATGCCAGTTGCGGTAGCGGATGTGACGTAGCACCTGCTCATAGCAGCTCATGGAGCCCACACCTGTGTCAAGAGACCACACCCGTCGTAAGAAGGCAGAAGAGGGGCTGGGGAGACAGGCTGCAGCTGCTGGCGGTGTGGGTCTCCTGAAGTCGGTGAGGGTAAGAGCTCAGGGTGTTTAGGGGCAGACACTGTGCCAGTGCAGACATTCTAAGGGGCCAGTTAAACTGAAGCACAGAATTTCCACGTAGATTGGGCTCTGACCAGAACGTTTGGCCTCAATCTGCCAAATGTTGCTGTAATACTTGCTGAGATCAAACATGATAAGAGTAGGCACCCGCCTAGTCTCTACAGATTTCCCCAGGAGTGGAATGAGAGCCAATTCCCCAGGATACTGGAATAGCTCGCCAAAGTGGGGGCTAGAAGTCCACGCTCTGAGGTCAAGGGCTCCCTCCTGACCCACCTCCACAGGAGATGGAGCTTCCATCACACTCATGGCTCCCTGGACAGGGCCACTGAGAAGGGACCACCAGGCGCAGGACTGAGCGCGGCCTTACCGTAGATGGAGTAGCCGGCCGTGGAGTTGGTGGCGTCCAGGTGTCGCTGGTGGAGCTCGCTGTGGCTGAGCTCCAAGCACTCTTGTTTGGGGTCCAAGTCCCCTCCCAGCACTAAAATGTCACAGAAATCTAAGTTGTGGAGCATTTCTTCAAAAACTTTTGATTTGGGGGCTGTGGGAAGACAGACACATGGAGAACACAGGAGTGAGGACAGCTCAGGTCATGGCCCTGACACACTGTCTTCCTCCTCCGTCACTGAACCCCAGGCTCAGGCTGGGTCAGGAGGAGAGGCTGGGCGATCCCAAATATCACCTCCACTGCTCAGATGGATGTCCAGGCAGCCCCTGAGGCTGGGCGGCACGAATTTATGTGAAGAGCATGAACACAGCAGTCAAAAGATGTGAATTTAGGGCTTCCCTGGTGGCGCAGTGGTTGGGAGTCCGCCTGCCGATGCAGGGGACACGGGTTCGTGCCCCGGTCCGGGAAGATCCCACAGGCAGCGGAGCGTCTGGGCCCGTGAGCCATGGCCGCTGAGCCTGCGCGTCCGGAGCCTGTGCTCCGCAACGGGAGAGGCCACAACATGAGAGGCCTGCGTACCGCAAAAAAAAAAAAAGATGTGAATTTGAATACCAGTGCTGCTTCTGAGAAGCCGTATAGTATTAGAGAAACCACCTACAGCTCAATTTCCTTATCTGTAAAGAGGTAAGGGCATTGAGAGGATTGAAAACAATGTGTGGCACAGAATAGATGCTCAAGAAGGAATGGTCTCCTTTGGGACCAGAGATGAGTGCCCCTCCACCAGGCTCTCATCGCTTTCCCCGTGTGGTCATGGTGTGTGTCTCTGTCTCTCCCAGCAGACTCTGAACTTCTCAGGGGCAGAAGCACTTTGCGTGACTATCTCTTCGGTATCTGAGGGGCTGGCAACGACACATTGCTGAAGTGGAGCTGCACTGGTGATATAATTAAATAAGTAAATTGGTTAGTCTTGTTGGCAAGCTGTTGCATCCCTTGGAAAAGTTCCTGGGGGAAGGGTAGGCTGAGACACTCCAACTTCTCCAGGGTGGGCAAGGTGTGGAAGTAAGTGGTCGGCTTGGGTGGCACCAACCCTACCATTTGCAGAGGACACCCCTCCCCTTGCCAGTTTATGGAAGGCTGGTCCTAGGGCTGGAGACTAGCCAGTCTGGTCCCTTTTCTTCACTGCAGTGTGGTGCTGACCTGGAGGTGCTGGCTCCCTACCCCCAGCCTCCAGGGGTGGCCTTTAGTGTGGAGGTGGGAGCAATTTCTCCATCACTAGAACTGTTGAATGTAATTGCCATCTGTGGACTTTATCCTGGCATCTGTCCCAGCAGGCCCTGGCAACATGGCAGCCAGCAGACCCATCTTTCCAACCCTTGTTCCTGTGTTTCTGGTTCCTGGACAGCCTAGCCGTCCTTGCCTGATACTATGACCCCAAGTTTCCCAGGGGAGTGTCTGAGTATTTGAATGCTGGACAGGTTGGCAGTCCTAATTGAAAATCCTACTTTAAGATAAAAAGTGATTAGTAGTTATGGAGTCCTTGCTATATGCCAGGCACAGTGCAAAGGAAATCCTAACAGACAGACACTAGAGGGGGTATATTACTATTCCCATTTCACTGATGGGGGAATGGACAGCCCATGGGGTGGGGTGTGGTGGATTGCCTGGGGTCACACAGACAACAGGGGAGGAGCTGGACGGCAACCATGACCTTCTGATCCCACACTTTGTGAAAGTCTCAACCTCTGGGCTGGTGGTCTTCGAATATTTTTGATCTTGCGGGCTTATATTGAAAAATTTGTGAACTAGAGATCATTTAAATAAGTATATTTACTCATTAAGCAGACTGGTGTATTTTGTGCATGATAAAACATTTATGAAAACAAATTTTTAAAGGATTCACAAAAGATGAGAGAGCTATTTTAAATAATTATTTTATTTTGTTTAGTTTTTAAGGGATACCAGAAACATTTTTTGCTCTCAACGGGTATATGTTGTTATAAATAATTTCGTACACTTACTTTTTAAATGCTTGCCAATCTCAATGGCTTCGTGTAGCGTTGGCAAAATCTAAAAGCATGTTAATATACACTTAACGAAGTCTGTCATTAATAATGGTACACATATATCTCTCTTTCGAATGGCCTGTGATTTCTGGGTATTCTTGGGAGCCGTACTCTTGTCAGGTCAGGTTGGGTCATCCTGGCTCCTATGACCCAACTGCTGACTGATTGCTCACCCTAGGTAGGGGGCGTGTTCACTCCACCATTTTCTCTCGTTCTCTTGCGCTTGCATATGGACAAAATCTTCCATCAGTTTCCCTGATTCCCACTGTGCTGAAGGGACTGTACTGGGCTCAGGGACTTACTGGCAAATCAGTAAGTTGGGCTCTGGAGGAGATCCTTGTCTGGTTTAATAAACAGATAATCATCACCGAGGGCTCGCCAGTGTGTGTGAGAGAGAGCGCTAGGGGCTGGAAGCGTACAGAGTGGTTGGGCGTGTACAGTACCAGCCTGGGGTCAGGGTGGTGGGGTCTTCTGGAAGAGGGGTTGAAGGTAGAGATTTTTGTCAGCAATAATGGGGAACGGGACAGAGTGGGAGCTTCCAGGCCGAGGGTAGAGAGTGAGTAGACATGTAAGCTAACACAGAGGGAGAGAGGGGTGTGATGTCATTGGTACTGAAACAGCACAAAGAGTGAGTCGATGAGGGCAGAAGATGGTGGTGGAGAGGGTCACGGGTGGCAGATGCCATTAGCCTGCTTGTTTACGGCACCCATAATAATGATTATTCTTACAACGATAAAAGTGAAATTGTAAAAGTACTGACAATAGCTCTCGGGCACTTGGCTACGCAGTCTGCATGCACCTCTCATAAACAGAAGGTGAGATGTGGACCCAGATAATTGCTTGTCCCTGCGTTGCCTGTAGGCTGATGTCAGGCCTCGGGAATCCAGATACTCTCAGCTACGGCCTGCAGCCACCGCAGTCGGAGGCCCTTCCTTTTCCTGTCTGATGTTAGCCACAGATGAGGGCAAGAGGGAAGATCACACGACCTAATGCACCTTGGAGAGTAACTGGGAAACGGCCCTGCCCAGACAGGTGGTATAACACCATCTATTTTTGTGAGCTAAGAAGGGCTGTCTTGCCAGGCATCCCATTTGCTGGGGACCAGCATGCTTGAAGGCAGTGGGTAGTTAGGATTATTATAGAAGCAGCCCTTCGGGAACTCAGGCCCACTGGCACTAGCACATCGTTAGCAGCTGCTCTGGGAGGGGGAGAGGGAGAGTTGAAAACATTCTTTTGGAGGAGGCAGCAAAGGACGGTTCTCAAACTCGTATTCCCCCCGTAGATCTGGGCGCCAGGTTTTCCTGCCTTCCTTCCATATCCTTCCATCCCTCTACCCCCCCAGCAGCCGAATATACCGTAGCTTTCAGAGCAACTCAGTGTTTCTTCCTGGCAGACAATTCGAATTACTTTTACTGAACAGCCCTGCCGACAATGAAACTGTTGGAAAGAACAACTGGAAAGTCCCCTGAGAGTTGAGAGTGATGTTGCCAAAGGGGACTTTTACGGTGTATATATTAAGATGCAGCTCTATTTTTTTCTTCATGCTTCTTTAACTTTTCTTCTCACAACCAAAATAATACACGTGTACTACAGAACATTTTGCAGTTGTAGAGAAGTGAAGGGGAGCAGAAACAAATTGGCTGTTTTCCTGCTTCTCAGAGAATATCACTGTTAGCATTAGGTGTGTTTCCTTCTGGGCATTTTTCTACATATTTTTTTCTTGACAGACTTGTGATCACTCTACATGTAGCTACTCTGTAATTTGCATCTTGCTTTTTTTTTTAACTTGCTGTTTGGCATAAGTGCCTTCCCTCCAACATCATACCTCTTCAATGGGGGTACCACAATTTGCTAAGCCAGTCATTCCTCTCTGTTATTTATCTGCATTGTTTCCAGGCTTTTTTGTTCCGTTATCATAAATTGCCCCGCTATGGTGAACAATACCTCAGTTGTCCTGAAGTGTGATTGATGAGAATCATACTTTACGTGAGAATTTAAGGTCCCACCCACCCCCCAACCCAGTGTGCGCCTGTACCTGTGGCCTTCAAGTCACCGGGGGCCTCGGTTTTAGCGAAGGTGCTCACAATCTTGATGTCGGGGAAGAGGGTAACCCCTTTGGCGCTTTCAAACTGGGCAGTGGGTCTCCAGACGCGGTCCGTGCCATGGAGGGTGATCTGGGGCTCGACGGCCTGCAGCACCATCACGTAGGCGTCCACGTCGGGGAGGCTGATACACACATCTTCTCCAAAGCATCTGGGAAAACAGCAGTCACGGCAACTGAAGAGCAAGCCCTGGAATCATCCGGCCACGGACAAAGATACATACAGCCACCTCTGGTCCTCCACGAGACATCCTGACTGCCTGAGAGCCTCTGAGGATGTCAACACACATTCAGATTCAAAGCCGCATTTTAGTTACAGCTACTAGCAATCTAGGGACTTGAAAAGATTAGCTCCTGGGGTGAAATAGGAATTTTCTATACCAGCAACAAGTAACCATTAGACCTTTAATTATCCTTTAACAAAGTAATCAATGGCAACATTAATTAGACAGCAGCTGCTTGTTATGCGCATAAGGATTTGGTAAATAAATTGTTGTCTCGCTGGTTAGTTACAGCCATCTTACTGAGTGAGACCCCAGGGCTAAACTCTCCTGCCTGCCGGAACAGCGTATATGTTCTCTCTCTACAAGGATATCACACAAGTGCGGTGCCTCTTCCAGATGTGCCAGCAGACTGCTATTGTAATCATACTCCTTTTTCCTGATACACTGCCACAAAAGTATCTGGGAGCCAGAGTGGTGTGACAACAAGAGCAAAGCCTCAGAAGTGAGACAGGCAAGGGTCCATGCCTGGCTCTGCCACTCCTGGACTGGAAGGCTCTGGGCAAGGGGCACGACTCCTGTGAACCTCAGTCTCTTCATCTATACAGTGGGGATGAATAATTAATTACCTTATAGTAGTAAGGCTTAAATGCAGATGACATGTAGATAGGAAGCTGCCCAGGAGCCTGCATCATGGATGGAGCTCAGTAAATGTTGACAGATCTGACAGTGTCAGCAGACCTCATCAGGCATGTGTGTCACTGGCACTCTCTGCTGATCATCTAGACCAAAGACCTAAGCTAAAATGGAGAACCCCAGGGTCTAGAGAGATGCTCTGGGAATGATGGGTGGACTCCAGCTGGTGGCAGCCATCAACTTGCATCCCTTGGCAAAGTTCCTGGGGGAAGGATAGGCTGAGACACCCCATCTTCTCCAGGGTGGGCAAGGTGTGGAAGTAAGTGGTGGGCTCGGGCTTCCAGATTTTTTGCCTTTGTGGCACCAACCCTACCATTTACAGAGGACGCCCCTCCCCTTGCCAGTTTATGGAAGCCTGGTCCTAGGGCTGGAGACTAGCCAGTCTGGTCCCTTTTCTTCACTGCAGTGTGGTGCTGACCTGGAGGTGCTGGCTGCCTACCCCCAGCCTCCAGGGGTGGCCTTTAGTGTGGAGGTGGGAGCACTTTCTCCATCACTAGAACTGTTGAATGTAATTGCCATCTGTGGACTTCATCCTAGCATCTGTCCCAGGCCCCGGCAACATGGCAGTCAGCAGACCCATCTTTCCAACCCTTGTTCCTGTCTTTCTGGTTCCTTTTTCTGGCTCCAGGTGCCAGGTGGCTCCCTTTCTGCTTCTCAGGAGTTTTTCTGGGGTCCCCTTCCTAGCTGCCCTCCCAAGCAGCTGTTTGGCTGAGAAATGATTTGATAGGCCAGTAAGGGTGTTATTTAAAGGTCACAATGATGGTCTCATTTCCTTAATTTAACTCTGATCCCTGGGGACAGGAACCATGCCTTTTCTTTCTCTTGCATACTCATGGTATTTAGGAGCTCTATCAAGGCTAGGTTGGTTAATTTAATTGAATTAATAAACATTTGTTGAGCATGATACTATACACAGAAAAATCCTAAAGATGCTACCCAAATCTATTAGAACTAATAAATGAATTCAGTAAGTTGCATGATACAAAATTAATACACAGAAATCTGTTGTGTTTCTGTACACTGACAACAGCCTGTCAGAAAAAGAAATTAAAAAACAATCCCATTTACAATCGCATCAAAAAGAATAAAATACCTAGGGATAAATCTTAACCAAGAAGGTAGAAGACCTCTACTTAGAAAACTACAAGACATTGCTGAAAGAAATTAAAGACATTACAAACAAATGGAAAGATATACCATGCTCATGGATTAGAAGAAATAATATTATTAATATGACCATACGACCCAAGGCAATCTACAGATTCAATTCAATCTCTATCAAAATGCCAATGGTATTTTTCACCAGACTAGAACAAATAATTCTAAAATTTGTTTAAAACCATAAAAGATCTCAAATAGCCAAAACAATCTTGAGAAAGAAGAACAAAGCTGAAGGTATCACACTCATGACTTCAGACTATGCTATGAACCTAGAGTAATCCAAACAGTATGGTATTGGCACAAAAACAGACACGTAAATCAGTGGAACAGAATAGAGAGCTCAGAACCGAACCCATGCATATATGGTCAATTAATCAATGATAAAGGAGGCAAGAATATAAAATGAGGAAAAGACAGCTTCTTCAATAACTGGTGTTGGGAAAACTGGACATCTACATGCAAAAGAATAGAACTGGACTACTTTCTCACACCATACACAAAAGTAAACTCAAAATGAGAAAGACCTGAAGCCATAAAACTCCTAGAAGAAAGCATAGGCCGTGTGCTCTTTGACATCGGTCTTAGTAATATTTTTTTGGATGTGTCTGCTCAGGCAACAGAGACAAAAGCAAAAATAAACCCATGGGACTACATCCAACTAAAAAGCTTTGAGCACAGTGAAGGAAACCATCAACAATATAAAAAGCCAGCCTGATGAATAGGAGAAGATATTTGCAAGTAATCTTACATAGTAAGGGGTTAATATCCAAAATATACAAAGAATTTATACAACTCAACAGCAAAAAACAGATAACCCAGTTAAAAGATGGGCAGAGGACCTGAATAAACATTTTTGCAAAGGAGACATACTGATAGCCAACAGACACATGAAAAGATGTTCAACATCACTAATCATCAGGGAAATGTGAATCAAAACCACAATGAGGTACCACCTCACCCCTGTCAGAATGGCTAATATCAAAAATAAAATAAATAAAAAGTGTTGGCGAGCATGGAGAGAAAAGGAAACCTCTAAACACTATTGGTGGGAACGTATATTCGTGCCGCCACTATGGAAAACAGTATGGAGGTTCCCCTCAAAAACTAAAAATAGAGCTGCCTTATAATCCAGCAGTTTCACTTTTGGGTATTTACCTGAAGAAAATAAAAATGGTAATTCGATAAGATATATGCACACTAATGTTCATTGCAGCATTATTTACATTGACCAAGATATGGAAGCAACCTAACTGTCCAAGGATAGATGGTTGGATAAAGAAGATGTGGTTTTATATATTTATGGTGTGTGTGTATATATATATATATATATATATATATTTTTATGATATATATTTGTAATATAGTATATATTTAACACATATTAATACTATAATAATAAATGATGTGTGTGTGTATATATATATATATATATATATACACACACACACACACACACGGAATATTACTAAGTCATGAGAAAAAAAATAAAATCTTACAATTGGCAACAGCACGAATAGATCTAGAGGGTGTTATGCTAAGTGAAATAAGTCAGACAGAGAAAGACCGTATGGTTTCACTTACATGTGGAATCTAAAAAACAAAACAAAAACAAACTCATAGATTCAGAGAACAGGTGGTTGCCAGAAGGGAGGGGGTTGGGGTTGGGGTGAAATAGGTGAAGGAGATTAAGAGGTACGCACCTCCAGTTATAAAATAAAAAATCCACAGGGATGTAACATACAGCATAAGGAATATGGTCAATAACATTGTAATAAATCTGTAAAGGGACCTATGGTTACCAGACTTATCATAGTGATCATTTCATAGTGTATGTAAATATCAGATCACTAAGCAGTACACCTGAAACTAACAAAACATTGTATGTCAACTATATTTCACTTAAAAAAAAAAACAACAAAAACAGAACACAGATCCATTGGGGTGTCCTCATAGGGAGAGCAGAGAAGCTGCCAATAGTTGAAGAGAGGTGAATCCTGTTTTACGAGAGAACATTCCCAGGGACCATCCCTGATGCCTTGGCTGAGCCCCAGGCTGCCCAGCGTCCACTCACTGGACCTTGGAAGAGACTTTCAGGTGCCGCACACCCACGGTTGGGAACTGCCTGGAGTTGATGTAGGAGACCTTCTGGAGGGCACGGTTGATGTTCCCAATGTCGTCACCTTCCATCACCAGGACAGACTGCGAGGGGTTGAAATGATACTGGAAGACAGAAAGCAGTATCACAGGAGAGAATGATCAACCATGTACCCAGTCTCACGGAGACCCTCCATCTCCATGCAAAGGCCACTAAGGCCCGCACAGGCGTCTCCAGAGCATCTGCAAGTGCAGGAGCTGTGTGCACAGGTAACTGTTTTAACCCCTCAAGCAATCCCTGCTGCCCTCTGGTGGGCTTCGGGACCCTCCTCTGTAAGATTCCCCGTGGATTATAAACTCCTGGTAATACCACCGGGAGCCACAGACACAGTGCTCTTGGGGCCCAGCCTTTGGTGGGCTCGTGCTCTGGGCTACTATGGGGTCCCTACCAGAAACTTTCAGCTCTTGGACTGCCACCCCCTCAGCTCATAGCCCGGAAACCTGGGGCTTTTGCTGTCTTGACTTTGGTCTTGAACTGCTTTCCCCATTCACCCTGCACTCCACCTCCTGACCCATGTCCCATCTTTTTAGTTTCCAACCTTAAAGTTCATTTTTAAGTTAATGGCCTTCCTTCTCTCTTTGATCCGATTCTTGGTCTTGCCTTCTAGGTGCTAAACTCTGGTTTCCCATGAGTTTTAATCACTTGCTGTTTACATGCCTGCCAGCTGCCCTAGGTTCGTTATCTATCTATCTATTCTATCCTGGGTCCTTGGTATCCCACGCTGGGTGAAGGCCCAGGGGCTACGATGCTCCCCACTGAGTCACTTGGGTCCTCAAACCAGATAAAGTAGATCCAGACTTGTCTCTTCCGTGGTGTTCCCAGCATTTACTCTTCTTTGAATGGAGCATGGAGCATATATATTCAAATATATATATGTGCTAAGTGAAAGTGTCCATCTTATTCCTACCTCCTATCCAACCAATTTCCTCAACCTTATCCCACAGGTGATCACTGTTCCGTTAATTTCTTAGTGACAAATTGCATTATTGTTCAAAATTAGTTGTTTCCCCCTCCCAGTGAGATGCTTATACAAGCCTGTCAACAGGCTTGATCATGTGATTTATGGTACTCGTCCATACAGGATATACATTTTTGTCCTGTTGCGCTCGATAGTGGTCATGTGACTTGCTTTGGCCAACAAAAAGTGGGCAGAGGTATTGTTTGGTTCACACCCGGGTGGTAGATTTCACAGCCAGTTAATTCCCTCTCCCTCTGCCATGAAATCTGCAAAGTTCCCTAATGGTCTATCAGCCTGGGTCTCACAGTGAGGGGGGCAGGGCTGCATGAAGGGGGGCCCCCTGCATGAGGGGGGCATGAAGTGCACACAATAAAAAAATATTGCTGTATAACTCACTGAAATTTTAGTCACTTGTTACTGCAGCATAACCTAGTGTATCCTGACAGTTATACTTAAGCATTTTATGAATATATAATCAATGAATATAGATTCCCATTTTTCTCCTTTCTTACACCAAAGGTAAGCTTGTTACATACTATACTGTACTTTGCTTTTTTCACTTCGCTTTTGTCTTGGAGATCTTTTATTTTTTTTTAAGTTGTTTAATATTATTTAATATTAAACAATTTACTTAACCAGTCTCCTAATATGAACATTGGGTTATTTCCAGTCTTATACTAATAATGGCACAATGAATAATCTTATATATATAACATTTCCTAAGTGTGTAAATGTATCTGTAGTATAAATCCCTACAAGGGAAATTGCTAGGTCAAAGAGTATATACAGTTTAAATTTTGACAAATGTTGCAAATTTTCCATTGCTAGGGATTATACCAATATGCTCTCCCTCTCACAGCGTATGAGAATGTTCTTTCAAAACCTCAACAGAGCGTGCTGTCAAACTTGGGACTTTTGTCAATCTGATAGGTGATAAATACTATCTTAGTGTAGTTTTATTTTGCATTACTCTTTCCATGAAGTAGATTGAGTATGTTTTCAAGCTTTTAAGGGAAAATCTATTTATATTAGCTTTTCCCTGATATGACTCGGATGTCTTTACAAGAGTTCGTGTTCCGTGTCCGGACCCTATCAGGAGGTCGGTATCTCATGAGTACTGTGGTGCCATTGTCCCACGTAGTAAGTCCCTTGCATTGTGACCCCCAGCCAACTGATAGCTCAGTCTTTGTGTCTTTCACCTATCATGTGATTGTTTCATTGTTACCTCCTCCTTGAAGCCTCCCCAGCTTCCCTCACTTAGGTCCCCACTGAGCTCCTATAGTGCTATGAAATGGTAGTATAATTATTATAGCGCAGTGACTAGGAGCTCACTGAGGACAGGGGCTCCGACTGTTATCCCCGAATCTCAGAACCTTGTCCTAGTGCCCTGGAAGCCCCTGTTAGATGAATGAGTGAATGGTCCCCCGCTGCCCTCACTGTTCTTCTTTCCCT
>NW_006771578.1:4415901-4423708 GCF_000442215.2 Lipotes vexillifer
CCGCTGCCCTCGCTGTTCTGCTTTCCCTATGATCCGGTTTCCTCCTGTCCTCAAAGCCCTGAGCAGGGTCTCTCTGAGCTGCGACGTCTGGTCACAAGCACTGTTCCCTATGCTGGATTCAGGAGCCCCTGGGCATATGCACAGGTGACGCTACAGTCGGCCTCTTGTTGGTCTCTCTCTTGCTGGGGCTGACTCACTAGCTTAGCGTGCTCAGCTGTGGAGATGCCACATGCTGGTGAATCATCAATAGTTCTGAGTGTTTTACAGATCATCCATTTCTCATTTGAGCAGATTGAAAGTCATTCTTCTAAATATACCACTTAAGTTTCCATGTATTTTGCGCTCTCCCCGTCCCTGCCAACCCCTGCTGTAGCAGTCTTTTGGTGCTTTTGCTGTCTGTCTATTTGCCCCCCACCAGCAGACTGTGAGCACCTCGAGGGCAAGGTCCACTGACTTTTTTCAGCATCTAGAGGGTCCAGTACACGACAAGCATGAGACAAGATGATGCCCCCTGCAGAAAAGGCCAGTCTCCGAGCCGTGCATGAGGGCTGAACAGGAAAATCAAGCAATTCATCCAGAAGGATGGACTGGGCAGCAGCCCGTGGCATCAGCAGAGGGCACTCCCACTGAAGCCTCCTAGGGAGAGGACGGGTTAGGGAATGTGGTGGATCTCTAGTGAATACCCAAGTCTGGCTGCCAGAGCATCCCAAAGACTGCCACAGGGCTTGAGGTGGGCACTGGCTAGCCATCAACACGGTTCTTGCAGGATCAATTAAACCCTCCACTAGAATAGGTTTTGCTTGTATGTTTGTGTTGTCTTTCGTGGCATGACTGAGGGTCGGTCTCTGGTTTTGCGAGACACAGGATGGTATTGGCATTTCCACAGGGGCAGGAGATGGCTTCCTGGGGACCTAGCAAAAGGTGACAGCACTCACTCTCCCGGGAAAGCTGGGCTGTAGCCACAGTGGTTCCTTTCTTTGAACCAAGAAGCGGTTAGACAGATGGTCTTAGCAGAATGGTCAGCTGTCCTGGAGGGTCAGGCTGGGACATCGGTGAAGTCCCTGCCGAAAGCCCTGGCCTGCTCTTTGAGGACAGGCTGGCTGTGGCCCTCCAGGCACCTCGCCTTCCCTGCCAGCTCCTCTGGGCTGGGACAGATGAAGATTCCCTGCAATAGAGGCTCTTCTGTTGCAACTGTCACCCAGGATTACTTTTCAAAAGAAGCTGGGGTATCAGCAATGCCAAGTGCAAGGTCAGCCCAGCAGGAGAAGGGAACTGTGATTTGTTGAGAGCCTAGTTATCAGGTTTTCTAGGGGAGATCTGTATCTATATCTATATATCTATATCTAATTATCTCTTCTGTATGTGTATCTTTGCTATATCTGATATATAACTATATGTAAGGATATATAAAAAATATATATGTTATTCAATTCTTACATCACTACAAAATAATACTAAGTCCATTTTACACACAAGGAAATTGGGGCTTAAAGGATTAAAGTACCTTGCCCAAGGTCAGCCAGGTCATGAATATCCGTACTGTGCTTTGAACCTAGGAGGGTTTTGTCCCAAAGTTCTTGCTTTTTCCCACTCTTCCACACTAGAGATGACAGTTTGGCAGGGATGACGCTATGCAAATCAGAAGTGTGTATTCTTCAGGAATGTGGCGATTCCACAGTGTCTCACATGGATACATAACAACAACCACCTCGATCATGTGATGACTTCCAGACATGCTGGAGAAATAGCTGGAAATATGCATGATCCAGGGGAAAACAAGTGAGACGAGGAACCCATGTGGGACCCTGTGAGTAGACGGGATGTTTTCTTAATCATGGCAGGCCCTCACTTTTTGGACTAGCCAGAGGGGAGGGAGGAGGCCAGGAGCCAGTAGAGAAAATACTAGTCATTATTTCAAAAAAGAAATGAGGGACGAAGGAGGAAAGGCAGGTTGGAAGCAGTTTTAATAATTTTCAAGAATGCCTTCTAATCTGAGTCTTGTGGCGGAAAGAGCCTGGACTTATTTTGGCCAAGTCCCTGAGCCCCAACCTCCTTAGTTCTGAAATGGGGTCATAATATTTAATTTGTTGTGAGGAGTAGGGATAATGAGCTTAAAATAGCCCCCAGTGGGTGCACCGTGACATCGCGTGTGTTATCATTAACTTCTCGTACAGTAGACCAGTTCTTGCCCGCCGCGCCCTAAGGATGGGAAAGGATCGTTTGCAGTGACTGGTTCTGAGCAGGTGGTATTCTAAAAAGTCAGATGAGCCCCCTCCACTCCCCACAGCTCTGGGTGCCACTTCATTTAGCATTTCCTCTTTCACAGGCTAGGACCACTATGCAGGAATTGCTATGGTTCTTAATTTATAGTTCTAAGAATGTGTGGCTTTGAACTCCAGCGTCTTTGGTTTATTTGTTCTGTGGTGCTTGGAATCCTGCAACTGTGACCACATGGGATGGTCCAGAGCAGAGAAGATGCACGCAGAGGCAGGGAGCAAATCCAGAATCAGAGAGGGGACAGATTCTGGAACTGTTGGAGGACAGATTTCACTGGCTCGACAAAACACTGAGGGAACAATACAAACAGTAGACCAAGGATCAGACCCCAGGCTCTGCCTGTGAGGATATCTGTATGAAATGTGCCACGAGGGTCTTGCCTGGGCCAGCTGCCATGAAATTGACAGGTGGAATGCTGGCCTTTGCAGTACAGGCGGTCTTGTGAGTTTCCTTCAGACAGGCGATTAGCTGTCCAGAGCACCTGTGTGTATGTGTTTCCTGCATGTTAAACAATGTTCTGGAAGGTCATTCATGCTTTACCCTGCTTGTATACTCCTCCCATCTTCCCCCTCGGACCAGGGCTCCAGGGTGAGCATTCTGAACCCCACGCCTGTCCAGATCATGCTCCCTTGCATGGAGCCCTTCAATGGTTGCTTGTTGCCAACAGAAAAAAAAAAGTAAACACCAGACATTAACAAGGCCCTATGACCCGGCCTCTGCCTGCCTCTCTGGTCCCGCTTTCTAGCTTTCCTGCTGCAATTTGGCCACTTGTAACACTGGCTTTCTGCCTAGAGTCACCGCCCTGCCCTCTCCCTTGCCACCCACTGCCTGCCTCTCTCCTGGTTGCTTCTTACCCGTCCTAAACAATACGCTCAGGCTTCACCTCCTCCGAGGAGCCTTCCCTCCCTGCTGTTGCTCCCGGTTCTGAAGCTCTGGAGCAGAACTGCCTGGGATCACATTCTGGCTCTGCTCCTGACTCACTCTGGGATCCCTGGCAACTTTCCTTTCTCTTCCAGGCCTCCATTCCTCATGTAGAAGATTCATGGTACATTTATCATAGGCTGCTCTGGGGCTTAAGTGAGTTAAACCCATAAAGGTTTTAGAACAGTGCCTGGTACCCAGGAGACCCTCAGTAAATGTCGGCGCTCATAATCATTGGAGCACCGGATTACAGGTGTCTGCTTGGGGCATCGAGTGCCCCAAAGACAATAATCTTGGAACATTCATTTTCGTGTCCTTCTCGGCAGCCCAGAACCAAATTATACGGGTGTCCGCGGACTGTTTGCTGCAGTGACTGCAATGTGAAGTCAAGGCATGATTTGCCCAGATCACTGGTCCCTGCAAGGCCAGCCCAAGTCAGAGCCCCACAAGCAGTCGGCCACTGAGAGTGTATATGAGAGGGCACCCCTCTGTTGGAGGGGTGACCCCTGTCCAGGAGATGCAGGCCTGGGGTGGGGAGGCCGGGCAGCTCCACGGCTAGTGCTGAGTGGGGACGGATGGGAGGTGGTGGGAAACCTCTGTTCTGGTCACTCCCTCCTTGGGAAACCTTCACAGCCGCTGGGGCCTCATGGGGCTGTCCTGCGTCCCTGGAGACAGAGGGTGGGCCGCCCTCACTCCCAGAGAGGAGGCCAAGGGGCTGCCTGCTGTCACTGGGGTCCGCTATGATGGAGCGGGGGCTGTGATGATGTTTATCCTGCTCTTTGCTCAGGACCCCGAGGCCTGATGCGGGCAGGCGCTCCTCGGTCCAGGTGAGGCCAGATCTATCCCTGCCCATCGTGGGCGGGGAGGTGCTTGATGAGGACAGTCAGACACATCCTGCGCCCCTCAGGAGGAGCTTTTCTCAAAACGCAGCTTGGATTCCCTTGGATCGTTTGAAGAGTTTTATTTTGTGTGGATGACGAAATTGTGAGTCTGTTCATATTCCCCTTGGCAGCCAGACACTGCCTGGAGCCCAATCCAGGCCTCAACTTAACAACATAAGACCCAGTGACCTCTGCCTCTGCTTTCTAATTCCACGCACCCCGGGGTGACCTTCCTCTGTAATTAGTAGTTTCCATGGTCCAAACTTTTAATCCTACTTTTCTGTATTTCTGAAAGTTATGCTTGCGTAACTGCTCCCTCAGTTCCTTTGGGCAAAGAAACAACAAAGCAACCCACCAACCCAGGAAACAATGAAATATAGCAACTCCCTCCAGGTAGACATTGAACGTGTGCCTGCTTTTATGCACTGAACTGATTACACTCGAGGGCTTCATCTAGGAATTTCAGGAGACGGCACAGAGCCTGTTGTGCGGTCACGGTCGCCAATCTCCCTGCTGTGGCAGCACCTTTGCCATGGTACCAGCTCGGTGTGACGTGGCAGGAAATGACTCTGCTTCCAGGATTGCACTGGTGTTTAGCAGCCTCTGCCTCACAAAGCACCATCTCACCGGGAGCGATGCTGGCTCCTTCCTTACCTTTATTCCTTGGCCCAGGCTTTCCAGGGAATTGATGTCCAGCCCTTCCTTGCAGGCCTGCAGGCAGGAAACCACCTTCTGCCTGTCCATTTTGCCAGGGCGGATGGTGAGACTGGCCAGGCTGCCATGGAAGAATTGAGCAAAGCGCGGCTTGGTGACGTCTCCTCCTGAAAGATAAAGAAGCGTCCTTATTTGCCCTGCGGACGTTGGGTAGGAAACGTCACTTCAAGGCGCCATCTGGCTGGGGAGCCAAGAACACAGTGGCTGCATCCCCTAAACCCGAGCTTTTCCTTCCAAGTGCTGAGCACAGAGTTGTGAAGCCCGAGTCTCAAGAGGGTCGTTGGCCGCCGAGACCTTGGCACTCCTCCAGGTGCACCTATTTAGGAATCTGGAATTCCTGAATTTAAAACATTTACTTTCAGAGGCACGGGATGTCTTAAAAGACAGAAAGGGCTTACAGAGTCAAAGTGGGAGACAGAGAATCTACCAGTGACGGAAAGACGCGCTGTGTGCCAAGCTGTGTGCTGGGGACTTCACCTGAGCGAGCCTGCAAAGAAGGGATCGTTGTTTCCAACTGACGGATGAAGAGCCCTGGGACTCAGAAAGGTTGAGGGACTTGCCCCAGGACACACAGCTAAATGCTGGAGCTGGTACTCTAGTGGTGTATGTGACTGCAGAGCTGGCATCTGCTCTCCTGTATTCATTCCACAGAGAGGCTGGCATGTGATTGAGGGGTCCTAGAAGCCCCATATCCCTGGGTTCTGGCTGTCTCACAGTGAGTTGATTTCACATCAGCTCCGATCCAGGTTCTCTGGCATATAAGGGCTTCCTTGATTCTGTTCTACCTCTGACCTTCTCGTCACCTAAGGGTTTTTTATTTATTTATTTATTTTTTTGCGGTATGCGGGCCTCTCACTGTCGCGGCCCCTCCCGTTGCGGAGCACAGGCTCCGGACGCGCAGGTTCAGCGGCCGTGGCTCATGGGCCCAGCCGCTCCGCGGCATGTGGGATCTTCCCGGACCGGGGCACGAACCCGTGTCCCCTGCATCGGCAGGCGGACCCCCAACCACTGCGCCACCAGGGAAGCCCACCTAAGAGGTTTTTCTTTTACTGTTCCCTCTACTGGTTGTGCTGAGTCCCGTCTGAGCCCAGGTCGGCTCTTCTGCATGTGAAATTGATCAACGCGGCTTGTGTTGCAAAGGCAGCCTGGAAGCCACCTCTTGACATTTTTCTCCCTCGTTTCCTTAAAATAAAAGCCCCCCTAAGGTCCACTGGAAGCCTCACCTCCTCCACGAGGCCCTCCCCACTGACTTCACTGAGCACAGACCCCTTCCATCCCTGGGCAGCTTATGTCAGTGATCTTAGTCTAGATCTTGCATTTCTGTTTGTTCAGAGAGGTAGCTGAATGTACAGGAAAGATGGATCTGGGTGGAAATCCAGCTTTGCTAATTCCCTGAGGAGGTTCTGTTGCGTCTGAGCCTCCACTTGCTTGAGGGGACGTTGCTGGGTTTTGCCTCCTGATTCTCCTGTGCTGTCTCAGCCGTGGCCCCCATCTGCGTGCTCCATGAGAAACCTCCCTGTGAACAGCTTTCCCCAGCATCTGGAGGGCAGGTTCCTGGAAGGTTCTGCCAGAGTAACACCACAGCGATTTCTCTGCCCTTCAGTGAGCCACGCTGTGTCAGCCAAGTCTGGAGCTCTGCCTGGGCGGCAGAGGGCTCTCCACAGGGTGGTCTTTTTCAGCCCCAGAGAGGGTGGGTGTCCTGATATCTGCATTCCTATAGCCTTCAGAGTTCTCTCTACTTAGCAGCTAATCCTTCCTTATTCTAATACACTGTTATAGTTAATAATTTTTTATATTTCCTTGTTGAAATTACTGTGTGGTTTCTCTCTCCTGACTGGGTCCAGACTGATACACCCTCTAGGTTTGCACACATACATTTGCTCACACCCGTTCCTCTCACACTGAGATACCACCTCCAGACTGCTCAGATCAGGCAGATCCCACTGGTTCTTCAAGGCCCCTTAAGCCCCCTGCCTACCTTGCCCTCTCCCAGCTCAGCATTGTTAGTTAATGTATGTGTGCTTTATGTCTTCAATAGCCTATAAGGGGTGGTTCTTGACTTCGGCTACACATTTTAATCACCTGGGGATATTTATTTATTTATTATTTTTGTTTTTTGCGGTACGCGGGCCTCTCACTGCTGTGGCCTCTCCCGTTGCGGAGCACAGGCTCCGGACATGCAGGCTCAGCGGCCATGGCTCACGGGCCCAGCCGCTCTGCGGCATGTGGGATCCTCCCAGACCGGGGCACGAACCTGTGTCCCCTGCATCGGCAGGTGCAACCACTGCACCACCAGGGAAGCCCTACAATACACTTCTTGAGGCCACACTTCTCCATACTCCTTGAGTCAGCTCTCTCCTTTATGCCACCCACAGGCTTACTCTAGTCCCTCTCCATATGCCGCTGGAATTTATTGTTTAAGTCTGTCTCCTGGATGGCAGGGAATACGCATGCAGGATTCATTGTAATGAAGACAATACTGAACAGGTATTAGGGGCTGAGGGCTGCCCCAGGCACTTTGCACAAGTTGGCTCATTTATCCCTCTCAATAACATGGGCCCCTGTCCCTGTGTCATCAAACATCTTGCACCCTGCCTGGCACACAGCAGACACTTGATAATTGTTTGCTGAATTGAGGAAGGTGGTCCAGCAGAGTTGTAGACCTGTGGTGCCTCTCCAGCATCCATCTCACTCCTGTCCTCTTGCAGTGGCAGCCCTGAGGTTTGGGGCGTTGACTGAGTTCCAAGGATGGACTCTGTTTAGTCAAAGGTAATCAGGTTATTCCGTCTCCATTGCTCCAGAGACAGAATGAGGCATATACTTGGGACCCCTCATACCAAGATGAAGCCAGTCAGCATCTGGCATCCAAAAAGCCATAGGAGTTGGCCTAGGGATGGTCATAAGACCAAATTTAAGCCAGTGAGGTGAGCGGAGAAATTGACGGGCAGTCTCTGGGAAAAGAGCTTCCATCTTCTCTCTAGAAAGTTTCTGGAACCTACTCTTGCTCTCTTTCC
>NW_006771578.1:4423839-4429042 GCF_000442215.2 Lipotes vexillifer
TACTCTTGCTCTTTTTCACTGGAGATCATTATGTGAAGATAGAAGGCTGAGAGCGGCTGCAGCCATCCTGCAAGCAGACCAGGGACAACCAAGGCAATTCCTGGAGGGGGCGGAGCCAGGAGAGCAGAGCAGCCTGAGCAGTCCTCCTCACTGCTTTACCACGGGGCGTCCTCAGCTGTGGCAGCCAATCATCCATCTTTACAGCTTAAGCTGCTTTAACTCAGACCGTTGTTACTTCACACCCAGAGCATCTTCACATTGGAAATGAAAGGAGAAGCCTCTAGTGAAGTGATCAGTCCACAGATTTGGCTTTGAGGGATGACCTGAGGTAGCCATGGCTTTGGGTATGGGGGAGCCAATGTGGGGTCTTTGGATTTAGGCCCTCGAAGCCCTCATGGATACGGCGCTCCTCACAGCCATTAGCATGTCCCTGCCCTAGTAAAGGGACACTTCTGTTGACCTTCAGGAAGAAGGGTGTGAGCCTGGGTCTGAATGGTAAAGCTGCCACTCTCCAAGGCATCCAGGGGGTCATCCCTTCCCCGCCTCGTCCCCCACTTGGAGCAGCAGATCCAACAACAGCTCTCAGTGACTGGCATGAACTATGTGCCCAGTGCTGTTGAATCTTCATCAAACTCTTGGGAGGTAGGTACTTATTCTTTTTTATTTATTTTTTTACATCTTTACTGAAGTATAATTGCTTTACAGTGTTGTGTTAGTTTCTGCTGTATAACAAAGTGAATCAGCTATATGTATACATATATCCCCATATCCCCTCCCTCTTGCGTCTTCCCTCCCTCCCACCCTCCCTATCCCACCCCTCTAGGTGGTCACAAAGCACCAAGATGATCTCCCTGTGCTATGCAGCTGCTTCCCACTAGCTGTCTGTTTTACATCTGGTAGCGTATGTATGTCAATGCCACTCTCTCACTTTGTCCCAGCTTACCCTTCCCCCTCCCCGTATCCTCAAGCCCATTCTCTACTAGGTCTGTATCTTTATTCCTGTCCTGCCCCTAGGTTCTTCATGACCATTTTTTTGTTTGTTTTTTAGATTCCATATATATGTGTTAGCATACGGTATTTGTTTTTCTCTTTCTGACTTACTTCACTCTGTATGACAGACTCTAGGTCCATCCACCTCACTACAAATAACTCAATTTCGTTTCTTTTTATGACTGAGTAATATTCCATTGTATATATGTGCGACATCTTCTTTATCATTCATCTGTCGATGGACACTTAGGTTGCTTCCATTTCCTGGCTATTGTAAATACAGCTGCAATGAACATATTGGTACATGACTCTTTTTGAATTATGGTTTTCTCAGGGTACCTGCCCAGCAGTGGGATTGCTGGGTTGTATGGTAGTTCTATTTGTAGTTTTTTAAGGAACCTCCATACTATTCTCCACAGTGGCTGTATCAATTTACATTCCCACCAACAGTGCAAGAGTGTTCCCTTTTCTCCACACCCTCTCCAGCATTTATTGTTTGTAGACGTTTTGATGATGGCCATTCTGACCGGGGTGAGATGATATCTCATTGTAGTTTTGATTTGCATTTCTCTAATGATTAATGATGTTGAGCATTCTTTCATGTGTTTGTTGGCGATCTGTATATCTTCTTTGGAGAAGTGTCTATTTAGATCTTCTGCCCATTTTTGGATTGGGTCGTTTGTTTTTTTGTTATTGACCTGCATGAGCTGCTTGTAAATTTTGGAGATCAATCCTTTGTCAGTTGCTTCATTTGCAAATATTTTCTCCCATTCTGAGGGTTGTCTTTTGGTCTTGTTTATGGTTACCTTTACTGTGCAAAAGCTTTGAAGTTTCATTAGGTCCCATTCATTTACTTTTGTTTTAATTTCCATTTCTCTAGGAGGTGGGTCAAAAAGTATCTTGCTGTGATTTATGTCATAGGGTGTTCTGCCTATGTTTTCCTCTAAGAGTTTTATAATATCTGGCTTTACATTTAGGTCTTTAATCCATTTGGAGTTTATTTTTGTGTACGGTGTTAGGAAGTGTTCTAATTTCATTCTTTTACATGTAGCTGTCCAGTTTTCCCAGCACTACTTATGAAGAAGCTGTCTTTTCTCCACTGTATATTCTTGCCTCCTTTGTCAAAGATAAGGTGACCATATGTGTGTGAGTTTATCTCTGGGCTCTCTATCCTGTTCCATTGATCTATATTTCTGTTTTGGTGCCAGTACCATACTGTCTTGATTACTGTAGCTTTGTAGTATAGTCTGAAGTTAGGGAGCCGGATTCCTCCCGTAGGTACTTATTCTATAGTTACAGAGGAAACTTGGGGTTACAGGAGACAGTAGCCAAGGGCACATGAGCAGGAATTGGTGAAATGTGGGCTCTAGAGGGTGAGTACACCCATCTGTGCTCAGAACTAGCTGGGCAAACTACTGGTACTGGGCAGCCCAGTCTAGAATGTGGCTTGGAGAGAGCCGCTGTGGTCTGCCATCCAGGCCCCCTCAACTTCTCACTCAGCAGCTCCATCCTTAAAGACCACACTCTGTGACTCTCCTGGTTGCCAAGACATCTTCCTACACAGTATTTTCGTTCAGCAAAACATCCATATTTCCTATTTTTGACTCAAGAATCCCAGATCTGTGATGCACTCTATTTATTAGTGATGCGGCTCCAGGAACGCAATTCTATTAGCATTTTGCAACAGGAGGCCAGCAAAAATTGGAAATATATTTGCACTCAGAGGTGGTTGTGATGTAGGATTTAAAAAAAATAATGGATACATTGAAAAATCGCTTTCTATTTAATATCTAGGGTGTCTGCACACACCACATGGCTCCCCTGCTAACATTTAGACATACACATGCTCGTGAATTATTTTAAGAAAAGAAAATAACCTGATTTCTAATACAAAGAACCTTCTCTAAATATTTGCAAACACAATTTTGGATTCCTGAGGTTAGATCTGCACACATTTTTAAAGTGTTTTCTGTTTGCCTAGCCTTCTGTTTGATTCAGTTGATTATAAGATGGGACTGTGTTCCCTAGGAGCTCACATTTAGTTGGGAGAATAGACACTGGAAAAGTAAAATAAAAATATGAGTAAATTTCCAGTACAGCAGATGTTCTAAGGCAGTGCATGATTAATTTCCAAACATGTGATTTGGACAATGTGTCCAACGGATCAGAGGGGAAAAAAAATAACATCCGTGATTTAGTATTAGGTCCCTAAAACATGGCAAATTCTTTTATATGCTATTTTATTTAATGCTTAAGTGGCAGGATAGTACTTTTGAGATCATAGCCTCTCTTCTTTATTTTTTTCTGAAGCCACAATTTTTAATAAAAGAATTACTCAGCCATAAAAAGAAATGAAATTGAGCTATTTGTAATGAGGTGGATAGACCTAGAGTCTGTCATACAGAGGGAAGTAAGTCAGAAAGAGAAAGACAAATACCGTATGCTAACACATATATATGGAATTTAAGAAAAAAAAATGTCATGAAGAACCTAGGGGTAAGACAGGAATAAAGACACAGACCTACTAGAGAATGGACTTGAGGATATGGGGAGGGGGAAGGGGAAGCTGTGACAAAGTGAGAGAGTGGCATGGACATATATACACTACCAAATGTAAACTAGATAGCTAGTGGGAAGCAGCCGCACAGCACAGGGAGATCAGCTCGGTGCTTTGTGACCACCTGGAGGGGTGGGATAGGGAGGGTGGGAGGGAGGGAGACGCAAGAGGGAAGAGATGTGGGAACATATGTATATGTACAGCTGATTCACTTTGTTATAAAGCAGAAACTAACACACCATTGTAAAGCAATTATACTCCAATAAAGATGTAAAAAAAAAAAAAAAAAAAGAATTCCAAAATCAAACCTGGCCTTCTGGGCCATTATGAAGAAATAGTCATCAAGTGAATAAGAATATGCCTCTCTTCTGATTTCTGCCATCTTACCCTCCACTTAAACGCACCTCTGCCTTGTGATCGATCATTGCCGCAGGGAGGGTTGTGATGGGGGAAGAAGATGGGGCTTGAAGCTGAATCTCTTCCTCGTTTTCATTTGCAGAATCCTAAACCTTTAGGAGGGTGGGGAAGATGTGGGTATCTTCAACATCTGGGGAAAAATAGAGGAAGAAAATCTGCCTTCCCCCGGTCTAGGAAATGATACCCCAGACTGGCGGGTGGCAGGGAAGGGGTGGGGGGGGATAAGATGAAAGAGATGCAGAGTGAGGGCACCTGAGGCCCACCACCTGGGCTGAGCCCTGGAAGGGGTGTGTGATATTGGGAGGGAATGCCAGCCTGGCATATCTGGACAGATGGACCATGGATGGTTTCACAGAGAACGTGAGAAGCAGCAGAGGTATTTCTGTGCCCCTAAGTAAGGCAAGGGAATACAGAGAGCCCTGATGGCCCTAGAGGACCATCAATGACTGAGGACCAAAGAGATGGGCACTGCTTCAGTGGATACCTGCATGGAAAGATGACTGGAGGCCCCTTGACACCCTAGCGCCTTATACAATTCAGCCCCCTGAAATCAGCGGGCACCCTAAGGAAATGGGAGAATTCCAAATTTGCCAAGGTTAAACCTCCTCCAGTGAGATAGAAGAGGGGCTTGAAATGAAACTAAGACGGATGTGGAAAAACTACTTTTCTTTTTGTGAATCCAGATTCTTACCTGCTAAACATACAACTCCTTTTACAGATGATGTTTTCAAAGCTAGGTAAATGGCCTAATGCCCTACGGGCAGAAGTTAAGTGAAATTCTGATTCAAACTCAGGTCTTTCGTGCTCCCAAGCCTTTGACCTCCACACCATACAATACATATGGCCGGGAGAGTTCAAGCAACATTGCTTGGAGGATGTCATAATTGGGGTGCTTCAGAAAGATGGGGACAGGTTGGAACTGACACGGGGCTGGGGGAGGATGTCCAATGACACTGGGCTCTGTAGACACTGAATGGTTTCAGAAGCAACTCCCAATGATTTGTGTCAAGTTTGCTGGGAAACACAGTTGTCCTGAAAAATAATAGTATTTGGCAAGTGTGATTTAATGTCACCTGTGTTATTCTGGGTTGGAGTTTGCACTGGGAATGAATTCCCCCTCATCTTTCTTTCCACTGAGAGGTGAGCGCATCGACTGTTCACGTAGCTTTAGAATCAGTCATGTTCACCTTCCTCTGAGTAAAAGATCTGTGTCGTGTGAAGGTACTAAGTCTCTTTCCC
>NW_006771578.1:4429098-4438921 GCF_000442215.2 Lipotes vexillifer
TGATCTTTTTTTTTTTTTTTTTTTTCTTTTCCTGCTGTTATTCCCACAGCTACTTAGTCTGAGAAACCCATGGAAAGTAGTGGGGGCCACGTTCCCTCTTGCTTGAGTTGGAGGCTGCTCTGTGCATGGTTTGTTGATGGGGACACTCTTCAATGAACACAATTTCATGGATGGTTGGATATCAATTTTGAGCAATGCAAATGGTGAGACCATCTGAAATCTTGCTTTCTCTCATTTCCTCATTTCAGTGATGGAGACACACACGGAACGCAAAGACTAAGTGAAGTGTGTAATAGACCTCCATAAGCTGCGGCTTTTAAAACTGTCCATGCAACCTCGGGGGTTGAACTGTAGTTGCAGGGACTTGTGGACAGGGACGCTGTGCCATGAGGGCTGGCCATGACACATTCTCAGCAGGCTTCCTCTATCCTTTGGTTTTCATGTCTCCCTCCCTTCAACCTTTCCAGCAAACATTTACATGGCATGTTCTAAGTGAGTGAAACATACGACTTAAGGGATGACCACAAAAGTCATTACTCTGGGGTTGGGGACCTAAGTTGATGGAGTTAGAAGGGCCCTCATATGTCACCCAGGATGGCCCCTCCACTCTCCAGGACCACAGAGGCAAGACATGGTCCTCAAAGACTCAGAGCAGATAAGCAGCAGTAGTGAGGGTCTGGAATTCTCTTCTGATCCCAAACTCAACCCTCCCATTAAACCATAATGCCCCATGGGCCAGTGGTTATCTTTGGCCTCAGCTTGATTTTGTCTGGTCTGTGGGAAAAAATGCCCAGGGAGTTTGGGTAAATGGTTTGACCCCAGATTCCAGAATCCTCTGGTCTTCCTTACTTGGCTGTGAAACACCATCCGACTTTACATGTCCCTAGAAGCAGAGGTGGTGTAGCAGCATAATTAAGGGTGAGGGCTCTGGGTGGCACAGACCTGGGTGCAAATCCAGGCTCTAGGTGACCTTTCCCAAGGTCCTTATGTTCTCTAAGTCTTAGTTTCCTCATCTGCAAAATGGGGATGATAATCACAGCCACAACATAGGGTTGTTAAACAGAAGACAAGCCGGAGCTGAGCACAGTGCAGGAAACCAAAATCGGCCACTAGTTCTGGTGACAGCAAGAACCAAGGGACCCTGAAATGAGGTGATGTCACGTGAGTTTTCTGTCTCTTTCTTCAGTGGCCTTCTCCTGGTTTTTTCTCCCCACTCTGGTGTGCCTCTCAGAGAAGTTAAAATGACACTGTTTTTACTCTAAGACCCTTGCCCAATTTTCTAATTAATATTACTTTCAGAATAAGATTCAACGTTAAAATTGTAACTCAGTTATACTGTGTTTCCACACACGAATGCCTGAATTTTAAAGCTGATTTCATCTGCGTCGTCTTTTTCTTTTTCTTTTTTTGCGGTACGCGGGCCTCTCACTGTTGTGGCCTCTCCCGCTGCGGGGCACAGGCTCCGGACGCACAGGCCCAGCGGCCATGGCTCACGGGCCCAGCCGCTCCGCGGGCATGTGGGATCCTCCCGGGCCGGGGCACGAACCCGGGTCCCCTGCATCGGCAGGCGGACTCTCAACCACTGCGCCACCAGGGAGGCCCATCTGTGTTGTCTTTAAACCAATATACCCTCATGTCAAATGAACTCCAGGTCCTTTTCTTGATTTTTTAATACAGACAATGCAAAGAGACACCTTGTTAGTCATCCCTGTGTGTCAGACCATGAACCATACGCCTTTGTCAAAACAAACTCAAAAGTGGGGTATAATTCAATAAACATTAATTACTGACCTTCTCCAGGACATGAAGTAGGAGGAAAGAGAAGGAGAGGAGAATCTGTGAAAGCAGATAGTCCTTTACTTTCTGCAAACTCATGCCCTAGTAGCGGGTGGGGATCTGCATTAGTAACTCCAATGAGATGTGTCCCAAGCAGTGCTCCAAGAACACTATTCCACAAAGAGTAAGTTCCACAGTGGAATACGATTGAGAAACATAGGTTAAGTAATGTCAAACTGATTGGTTTCTTGGCGGGCTTTTGAGAGCTTTGAATAAGCCAATGTGCCTTGTGACTCTTCAGTGTGGTGCTGTGGGGATGATTTACGCAGTTTCCCAAACTGGACCTTGGCCTCCTTGAGGAAACTGTGGGACCGAGCTTCATGACCCCTCGGGAAATGCCACTTGAATGTAAGGCGGCCTGTGCCAGCACGTGCCTCTTTCTCCCAGCGGCAGAGACCCCCAGGGATGCAGAATAATTTCAACACAGACTTTATTAAGAGAATTTGTATTAAATTAGACCAAGCTTATTAAGTGACGGCATGTATCCCAAGTCTCTGCACTACTTTTAGTGTCTGGCAAAAAAAAAAAGACCTGAAAATGTACAGCAGATCTCAGGTCCACATGTGACTCTAATTCCTCTTTGTCTGAGGAACAGATGCTGTTGATTACTGCAACCCTCAGGGTTATTTCTGCCTTTTTATTCCTTTTTCGGCCATTCCTATCCTTTGCCTTGACTTCTCCCCAAAGCCACAATGGGGGTTCTCTGTCTGTCCCTTAACAGGTTCTAATTTTTAGAACCATCCCCTTCTTTATCTCCCGCTGCTTTATTTGTTAATTAGGGGGTAGGACTCAGCCAGACCAGGAGCTAGGGTGGAAAGCCCTCCTCATCCAAGGCCAGAGGGGTGCCACCGTCAGGAACAGGCAAAGCTAGACACTCTAGGAAGGTCAATGTCCAGAGAGCATGAGAGGAGAGGCCCCAGCAGAGGCAGGGATGAGGTGGTCTCTGGGGACAGAGCCACAAGCAGAGAAGTGTGTGATGAGCTCCCCCAAGAGCAGATGAGACTCAGGCAGAGGGCAGGGTGGTACTTACTGGGGTGCGTGTCTAGAACTATGTTTCTTCAAACATGTTCAGCCATTTCATTAACACAACTCTTGCCCTATCATACAAAACGGGTAAAACAGAGCTGCTCTGGTTGTCGTGTTGGAAGAGAGGTGCCCTGGGGTGTCACCTGCTGAGGCATCGCTCTGAAACCCCGGGGACTCCCTAAGGCCGTGGTCTGGCCCATCAGCAGGCTTCCCGATTCACCCCCACGACAGCTGAGTTACAGGCCCTGGTTGGTTGGGCCCAGTGTAGAGGTCCAGGCCCAAAGCAGATGTGATTATACAGTTTTTACCATATATGGGTAGAACTTGAAGTTTTGCTGTTAAAAATGGATGAGTGGGCTTCCCTGGTGGCGCAGTGGTTGAGAGTCCGCCTGCCGATGCAGGGGACGCGGGTTCGCACCCCGGTCGGGGAAGATCCCACACGCCGCGGGGCGGCTGGGCCCGTGAGCCATGGCCGCTGAGCCTGCGCGTCCGGAGCCCGTGCTCCGCGATGGGAGAGGCCACGGCAGTGAGAGGCCCGCGTACCGCAAAAAAAGGATGAGTGGGGACTCTAAGGAAAAGGACAAATTTAATTAGTCTTTTAAACGATCTTCTCCAATGGCGTGACCCAGAGAGAGACAGGGACCTGGTATTTGTCCAAAGGCAGTCGTTTCTGACTGATCAGACTGATCTCGGCCAGGAGAGAGGGTCTGATTCCATCCCCAGAACACTGACACGGAGCACAGAGGTGATGGTCAGGTGGCATGCAGCGGCCACGCAGAGGAAGGAGGACTTTTTTGAAAGGCGAGGTCCATCCTGACTTCAAAAGCCCTTCTCAAGAATTAAAATATGCTGCCTGCTCTAGGCCGTACTGGCAACATTTCTTAAGTGTAAATGAAGTCTCAATTTTTTTTTTTAATTACTGGAAAAAATACCAATGAAAATAAAGTTCCACCAATTACTTTGGCTTTCCAATTTACGCACAGGGCACAGTAGGCTAATTGGGGCTGCAGAACACTGCCCAGCCTCAGTGCTGGAGCCAGTTCCCAGGAGCAAGCAGCTGCTAGCACATTATTTTCTATCCTCATTGTTAAACCCCAATTGGAAATTTCACAAGTGGGAACCAGTCCCCTTGCCAACCTCAAAAGTACTTGAAAAACTCCCCACGATTACAGGCCCAAAGGGGTTCGTTCACACAGCGGGCTTATAGCGTGTATATAAGTGGACTTCGGAAGGTTTAGAAACGTGCCGAGATAAAGACTGCATTATAGGCCATCAACTTCACAGTGCCATGTCCTATTGAAAGACCTTTTGGTGTCTCCTTCCAAGACAAAAAGAGAATCCAGGCTCCTAACAAGGCAAGATGGCGCCCTATGGTCTGGTCTCAACTCCTTATCTCAGCCTCCTCTCAACTCATTCTGGTCCATGCACGTTCCAGTGATAGGGCTCCCTGGGCATGCTGACGTCAAGCTTCTCTGCCATGCTATATGCTGTTGCCGTCTTTATCTTCCCAGCGAACTCTTTCTCATCCAATAAAGCCCAATTTTAAAGATTTTAAAGGATTTTTCTCCTATGCTGAAAATTCTCCAATAGATTATCATTCCCCTCAGAGAAGATACTCACGTCCTCTCCATGCCCAGAAGGCTGGATGATCAGGTTCTCTCCTATACCATCAGCCCCATCTTCCAGCGCCTATAGATGGGCCTGGGAGGGCAGGGTCTGAGTGTGAGCATTAATCCTGGGGAAGGGGAGAAGGTCAGTGCATGCAGGGAGCCACGGGGAAGATGGTATCACAGAGGCCAGAGTGTACCAAGGTCTTGCAGACAATCTGCCATATTGGGTTTAGGTGCAAGGAGCAGAGAAGGAGGTGGACGAAGCGACCAGCAGATGTTTTCAAATTTACACATTCATTCAACTGAAACATGCCAAGCACACTCCATGGACCCATCACCTAATCCTTGCAATAAGGAGTAGGCATTACTCTAGATTAAAAAGAAAAAAATAGGTGAGAAAGTAGGAGTTCAAGGAAGTTAGGGATTCTGCTGGGTCCACACAGCTAGTAAGTGGCAGGGCTGGCATTTGACTCAAACTCAAATTTTTTATGACTCCTAAGCCTAAACTCTTTTTTCTTGTTCTGTAGAGGGTCAGTTGAAAGAGTATGCAGCAAGAGATTAGCAAAGAGAATACAGAGTTTCTGTGGCGTTTTGATCCCAGAGTTGTCAGATATCTCAGAAAGTAAAGGGTTTACGGCATTTGTATCAATAGACATCAGTTCCTGCGTTTTCCCAAACACATAATCACATCAACAAGATGACCAATCAGCAACCGTGGCAGCAAGCCACGGTGGAAGAAGAACAGGCTTTGAAGAGTTGAGGTTGGGCAAATCTGACGGGGTGACCTTGGGTAAGCTACCTCACCTCTCAGACCCTCAGTTTTTTTATCCACAAGTGGGGACTTACTAGTGCTTTCTCAGAGGACTGTACACATCCGTGTACATACAGGGCCTCCTTGCAACAGTGGCTCTTAAAGTTTCCTCCAGGAAATGACATAAGGCACTTCCACTCACATTTAATTGGCCAAAGCAAATCACATGGCCACACTTTACTCCAAGGAAGAGTGGTCCCAGCATCTATCTGGGAAGAGGACAGAAATACTCAAACACCCTAGTGACCGTTCTTTCTCCCACACTCGTTTACAGCATTTTTAAAAATCTTTATTTATTATTTATTTATTTTGGCTGCACTGGATCTTCATTGCTGCATGCGGGCTTTCTCTGGTTGCGGCGAGCGAGGGCTACTCTTTGTTGTGGTGTGCGGGCTTCTCATTGCAGTGGCTTCTCTTGTTGTGGAGCACAGGCTCTAGGCACGTGGGCTTCAGTAGTTGTGGCACATGGGCTCAGTAGTTGTGGCACACGGGCTCTAGAGCCCAGGCTCAGTAGTTGTGGTGCACAGGCTTAGCTGCTCAGCGGCATGTGGGATCTTCCCAGACCAGGGCTCGAAACCGTGTCCTCTGTTTTGGCAGGTGGATTCTTAACTACTTTGCCACCAGGGAAGTCCCTCTCCCACATTCTTTTAAAATGAACGTACACTTTGGTTTGAAAAGCATTTTTGTGGTATAGCTTTTAAATAAATTGTCATCAGGTATAATATTAGAGCTTCTATTTATGGAGTGACAATGTCGTCTTCAGATGTGGCCTAGGTGGATATTGAGGAAGGAATCACCTCCCAGAGAATGGAGTCAAGGATCACAAAGAACATGTCCCACCCTAGGTCAGGGGCCCTTACAGCATCTGCCCAGAGGGATTTCAGAATTGCTGTGGACCAAAGACTGCTGTGTTTCTCTAACTATTCCTCTTACGTAGTGGAAATGTTTTTTGGTTATTCTGCTTCGTTCCACTGTTGTATAGTGTGTGTGTGTGTGTGTGTGTGTGTGTGTGTGTGTGTGTGCGTGTGTGCATGTGCACGTATGGAGGGGGTGATGGCTGTGGTGGTAGCGAATACTTCTTCTTGTTAGTGTATAGGTCTCCAGATCGAGTGGAGCCACATCTGGGCCAGATATAGAGCCTCCTATGCATCTCAGCCCAATGAAAAGATCATCAGGAATCACTCAGAGAACCTGTACATGGAGCTTGGAGCCAGTAACAGGTGGGACTTAGAGGTTGTCTCATTTAGAGAAGGGTGGCTGTATTTTTAACGTGGGAAGGGCAGTCAAACGAATATCGCTGACTAAGTGGACAGACCATAGTGTTCATCAGTGTCGTTCATACAATATTTCCAGTTTTTCTTCCAGACATATGGTAGATTTCACTTCCAGGCTTTGTTGGAGTTAGGTGTGGCCATATGACTTGCTTTGGCCAATAATGTGTGAGTAAAAATGATTGGTGTCACTTGTAGGCAGAAGCTTTAAGGGCTTGTGCACCATCCATCATGCTTTCTCTTTCTTCTTTCTCAGCGTGCAGCAGTGTGGCTGCTCTGTCTGCTTGGGAAAAGCAGAGAGGAGCCCCCTTTCTTCTGCAGTGAATATGAAGTGAGAATTATTTTAAGTAACTGAGAACTGGGGCTTGATTGTCACTACAGCACAACTTAGCCTATTCTAACTGATCCAAAGAGATCATCTTAATTCTTTATAAAAATCACTTTATTTTGGTGGGGCTGGTCTACCCAGTTGGCATGTAACTGGGAAAAAGTGGTTTCAGCTGGCCTTCTTAGAGTTCGGGGCAGGTTTCCATTGCAGGCTGGGGTGACAGGGATCCAGATATGGTCCCTGAGGGCCTCTAGGGAAGAGTAGTGGTAATGTTCATGGTGAGGACATGACTGGGGCCCCCTTATCTTATGGGCAGCATCCAAGCTATGTTCCAGAATATCCACGGGCTGACTGGTGGTGTCCAGCTGGGGCACTGAGCCACACAAGAGGGCCATCGCTCCAGCACAGCTGTGTTTAGTGACTAATGATTCCTGTGCAACCTCTAAATCAGTGCCTTGCTATACTAATTAGTTTCATGGACTCTTGCCAGATGACACAGTCTTCCTTTCCTGTTATCCTGGGGAATTCTGCAATACTGAGGAAGCGCCTATCACGTTCTACTGAAGTGTCTGAGAAGCTTTCTACTATCATGTGATGTACGTCGGACTTCAAGTAGGTGACTTCTGCTCAAAAACACACTCTCTCACTCAGGCATAAAAAAGAATGAAATGATGCCATTTGCAGCAATGTGGATGGACCTAGAGATTATCACACTAAGTGAAGTAAGCCAGAGAGAGAAAGACAAATATCATATGATTCATTTATACGTGGAATCTAAAAAGAAAAGATACAAACGAACTTATATACAAAACAGAAATAGACGCACAGACATAGAAAACAGACTTATGGTTACCAAAGGGGAGAGTGGGGAGGGATAAATTAGGAGGTTGGGATTAACATATACACACTACTATATATAAAATAGATAAACCACAAGGACCTACTGTATAGCACAGGAAACTATACTCAATAGTTTGTAATAACCTATAAGGGAAAAGAATCTGAAAAAGAATATATACACATATGTATATATATATATATATATACATATGTGTATATATATATAAATATATATATTACACACACACACACACACACACACACACACACACACACACACATATCTCTGAATCACTTTGCTGTACACCTGAAACTAACCCAACATTGTAAATCAACTATACTCCAATTTTAAAAAATATACTCTCTTCTGTTGCCTCCTGGATTTTGTGTCTCTTGTGCTCCCAGGGGCTGCACCATTGCCCTCCTTGTCATCTTCCCTTGCATGGGGCTGCCCAGAACTCACTCTTCGTCCCAGTGCAGAGGGGCCTATGTCTTCCCTAGAGGGAGCCAGCCCTCTGAAGACTTACTCTTATACCATAATCCACCTTTCCCCTAAGCCCCCATGGCGAATGGTCAAGGTCACAGATCTTAGTAACTTTCAAAGAATCCATCAACAGGAGTTCGAGTCATCTCAAAGTGCTCATCTGCTTATTTGGGGAGCATTTTACTTCCCCTCTGCTCTCCCACTGGTATTTCAAAACACCCCAGCTGCTAAGGGAGCAAAAACAAAGATGCCAACAAATCCGAGTGGGGAATAGAAAGGATACCTGCATGCTCAGAGTGCTGGTTTTCCTGCTTCCAAAGAGGAGATTAGCCTGGGTGCAGGGACTGGAGGACAGGCAGCAGCAGAGGAAATGAGGAGGGAACAGGGACCTTCAAGCGAGAAGGCAACAAGGAGCCTCCATCCCTGGGGAGCAGGGAAGGGGCTCAGAGCTTAGCAGAACTTGAGGGTGGCCTCTCGTGGCTTTGAACCTATGGGCAATCCACCCGCTCCCTCCATCCCACATATTTGTGAATTTCCGGTATAGAGGGTTGGGGTCTTGGACCAATTGACTGGGAATAAAGAGAGATCCTTGGCTCCCTACCTGTGTAGCAATCAACAGAGCCAACTGGCAATTTTGTTGTAAGATTCCACATTCAGCCCCACGCAGCCCCAGTTTGAAACCGGATACGGTCCCAGAACAATAAAAGGCATTTTAGCAACTCAGAGGCACCCTGACATTGCTCATGTGTATCTAAAATCAAAATCTGGTCTCAAGCCAAGTGCTTTATTATTATACAAGCTTAGTGCCTGGATTCATCCTTATTTTTATAAGTCCTGTTTTATTGGTAAGGGATCGAAAATTTTCCTGGCTGATTCTCATACCACTTGCTTTGCCCTTTTCTCTGTCAGTACCTCTCATGGACTGTACACACATGGGCCAGGAAGTAGGTCTGGACTTAGGGTTACCTTGCCAACAAGCGCCGACCGTAAGTTGCATGGCTATGTGAGATGGATGAATGGGCCAATCGTTGGTCACCAGGTACGGTTCATACGTTGCTCCATCCATGTATAAGGTAACCACAGGAAACTCCACATTGATGACATAGTAATGCCATTCTTTGTCACAAATCTAGTGGAAAGAAAGAGAAGCAACACTTAAAATTGAACATGCAGTGAAACATCAAACAGACTGTTATGCTAATTATGAAAGAGGGAGAAGAGACCTTTAGATCAACAATGTTTATTGCAAAGAACTCCATGAACATAATGGCTGATACGCACTGGGGTGATAGAAACTCAAATCACACGTGATGGGGCAAACCATGGAGTAGAGGAACGCCTGAGAAGCTAATTATCAGGCAAACATTTGGCTATCGGCAGATTGTCTCGGTCACATAATTGCCAGCCCTCCAGGCTGGCAAGTTCTTGGTGGACAGGTGGAGGTGTCTGCTTAAATTTGCTCTGTATCACATTTTTCTTAGCTTTTCAACAGAGGAAGAGTAAAATTAAAATTGTTTTTCTAAAAGCTCCGGGATGGATGGAGCTATAAAAAGAAAGATGCTAGATTGGAAGTAGAAATGAAGACGAAGGTAGAGAAGGGGCAAGAGGAAGGGAAAG
>NW_006771578.1:4438944-4461855 GCF_000442215.2 Lipotes vexillifer
GGGAAAGAGAAAGGAGAAAATAGAAGAGGAAACAATCAGGAGTTAGGAAGGGTCAAGGGGAAAGCAATGACCATGGGAACAGGAAGAAAATGAATTTCAGAAGAATAGGAACCGCCCCCCGCCCCACCCCACAATTCCTTTGTCTCTAGATTAAGGCTTGTCTGAGGAGCAGTTGTGGTCTCACCCTCCCTTCAACCCAAGCAAAATAAATTCTGAGACAGACAGTCTTCCCAAGAGGACTCAGTTTTATCCTTCCTTAGAGTGCCTGGGGAGCTAGAGAACAACAAGTGGGTCCTCCTGGCTGGACTCAGTGCACAGCACTCTTGCACTCAGGTCCCCTCACAACTTTTGCACCTATGATTTCTGGTCTTAGGCCCGGGAATGAAAATCTAACCTTAATGGGTGGGTAGAGACATTGGGGGCCAGGATAAAGTCACAATTCCTGACCTCAAGATGCTCAGCTCCCACAGCATGATCCAAAATAGAAACCAATATGGCACGTCTTGGGAAAAGCGATAGGAAGCACAAAAGGTGACAAGGCTGGGGATGGGAGCCCCCTCCCTCCGGTCCCCTAAGCAAGTGTCTTGGAAGTCGCATTAGGCTCTCTCTCCTCCCCACTCCCCCTCCCTCAAATCCCTCTGTACCCTGTGGGGTCCGCCTCGGAAGTGTCTCTCATCCGCGTCCTCTTGTCTCCATTGCCCCTGCCGTCTGTGGCAACGGAGACAGATGAGTTCTGCATGAAGGTGACCCCAAGTGAGGACATCAAAGTCCTCCCTACACCCCGCTCTGGGTTAAATGTGCTGTTTCTCATGAATAGATAACACGAAAGGGTTGCTAAATGATCTCTTCCCTTTCATTCTGGAATAAGATTTTTTCCCCTTAATGTTCTTTTTATACGGTTCTGTCTCATGTCTCAGAAAATTGCTTCTTTTGAAATCCATTAACCTGATAAAGGCTAATGAATATTTTAGGGGCCCTTGGAAGGTAAGCAGGAGGGGTTCAGGCCGATGTCTCCAAAATCCTGTTACGCTTCACTGAGTGTACAGCTCAGTACCTGACACATCTCACTAGAGGTCCTAACTCTATTTACACCCACCTCCCGCTTGATGCCTGAGACCAGACAGTGGGCTGGGTGCAGGGATCTTGGGGTGGGTCTCTGACCCAGGTGAGGCTGACCTAGGGGTGTAGGTGTGGCACAAAGGAAGATCTGAAGACACAGTCTAGGGGTGGTGAAAGAGTGGGGAACTAAGGAGAGTTCTGAATGAGGAAGCATCCAATCCAAGGAGACCCAATGCACACTGGACTTGGGGTTTGCAATCACGGATGGCCAGTCAGAACATCCTGGGGATGGTCTCTGGGGCATCAGGAAACCTCTGACCAGTCCCAGGGTGGAGAGCGGACAGATGGCAGTGCCGTGACCCCGTCCACACCTCATGCCCTTTGAAATACAGGCAGAACACAATCAGGCAGCACTGGGGAGCTCCCCTGCCCAGGCCACCATCACCACTCTTCCAGCGGCCTCCCTCTCGGGCCTGGCTGCCATGTTGAATCCATGCACTGGCTGACTCTACATCACTCCGCATCTGCCGAAGCTGGGTGGAGGCTGGTCCTCTGGCCCACTTTCTTTCACAACACTTACAGCATTTTTGTAGGACAATACAAAAAAATTCCAAGGAGGAAGCAAAATAAGCCCGTAGCTTAACAGGAGTAGCAATCCCTATCAACGTTACAATCTTCTCCTAGGCATCCCCACATCCCCCAGCTTTTCTGAAATGTGCTCCATGAACAGCAGCCCTTGTGATGTCCCACCTTAAAAAACAGTGAAGCCTTGGGGTTTTTGTTTGTTTGTTTGTTTGTTTGTTTTGCGGTATGCGGGCCTCTCACTGTTGTGGCCTCTCCCGTTGTGGAGCACAGGCTCCGGACGCGCAGGCTCAGCGGCCGTGGCTCACGGGCCCAGCCGCTCCACGGCACGCGGGATCCTCCCGGACCGGGGCACGAACCCACGTCCCCTGCATCGGCAGGCGGACTCTCAACCACTGCACCACCAGGGAAGCCCGGTTTTTGTTTTTGTTTTTTCATTTCCCATGTCATTAGCCTATTCAAGGTTCCCAGCAGCTTCAAAGTATACACCTGTAACAATTTTTCAACCTTTTGGGAAAACGGAACTTTTCTATTTATAACATTCCTGTAAGCATCCCATGAAACAAGAGTTGGGAAAGGTCTATTTGGAACACACTGTGCGTACAACTTGAAAGTCTGCTTATCTCACTTAACATCAGCATTAGATGGCTGTATAATATGGATACACTACATGATACTATACTATATTTTATACTTCATTATTCCCTTATTCTCAGGTATTCATTGTGTACCAGCAGTTATAAATGATACCACAATGAATTTCTTTTTGCACAAATATTTGTCTGCATTTCTGATTATATCCTTGGAAGAGATTCCTGGAATGGAATTACTGGATCAAACGTTGGAGGTATTTTTGAAGGCTCTTGACAATACATCATCCAATTTTTTCCTGCAATAGTTTGTGCTTATTTATACTCCTGCCACACAGTGTGAGACTGCCCGTGCATTGTACCTTTACCACATTGAGTATTTAAAAAAATAGAAAATCCTGGCAATTTGGAAGGGGGGATACGTTTTATCTTATTTTAATATGGGTCACAAAAGATGGCAAGATTTCTATTTTCCAAGGTCAGAAGGTAGGGCCTTCTGGGAGTGGGGAGCAGCCTGAGCTGACCTAGAGGTAGTAAAGATTGGGACCTTCCCCAGTGAGCTCCTAACTCGGCATCCAAACAGAGGCTATCAGTCAGACTAGGCTTACTCCTGCAGACTTCCTGCACCAAGTAATCTATGAAGGCAGCTGAAGGAAACGCCTAATTAGGGTTTCACAAATGTGGATCTATGATGAGAAAGAGACCCTCATTAACCCTCTGCAGGGACAAACTGTAACTGAAAAATGATCAAGCCAGGAGGCAGCAAAAATAACTGTGTTAAGGCAATGGCTCCACCATGAAAGGAGGAAATTAGGCAAAGTGACCTTTCCTGGGGGGAGAGAGGAACTTTCATTCCTGAGTGTGCATGAATCCCTGGGGAACCCAGCTGGCACCAGGCATGTCCAATGCCACCCCCAGAGACAATGCCCGAGCCCTCAGCTGGACCAAAGACACTTTGCCCTCTGGAAACCTGCAGGTGTGCTCCCACGGTGTCTGGTGGCAGCTGCTGTTTAGCTGGGGAATGAATCAGAGACCGAGGCCCAGAGACAAATGCTGGGTATCCGCCCCAAAGGGTGGATGGCAGGGACAATGCCAAGGAGATCTGAGTTGGGAGCAGGCTGGTACTCCAGGGTTGAGTTGGAGGCTGGGGAAGCCTCCCATGAGAGGGGAGGGGATCAGGCTGCCCACAAGTTGGTCCAAATGTCCTTGAAAGGGCCACACTGGAAGTTCTGAGTTGGTTTTCCTAGGGCGTCAGGTATTTTTGAATGCAGTTATTCAATGTGAGATACATTTACCTATGAACCAATGTGCGAGGGAATGTACTAAGGGCTGCTTGGGATGCAGCACTTATCAGATACATGCTTTGCCTGCAAGATTTTCAGTCTGGGGCAGGGCATGGTGGTGGTGGTTAGGTATCAAATGCACAGAAGACTCAGATGCAATCGGAATTGAGATAAGTCTTACAGACAAGGTGCAAAGCACTGTGAGATCCAGACTTCTGGTTGGGAGAAGGTGGCATTTAGGGTGGCTAAAACTGTTAAGATTTCATTAGGAATAGATGGCAAGGAAAAATTCCAGGAAAATGGAGCAGAAACCTTTTATTCCCTCATTCATCTGTCCTTTCAACTGGCAAAGAAGCTACTAGGTTTGGGGCAAATGGAGATTCACTCATTCGCTCACTCCCATAGACATTTACTAACTGCATATCCTGCTTTTTGAAGAAAAGAAGGCACCTGCCCTCATGGAGCTTCCAGTTCAGACACAGAATTGACAGAAAAGCTTGTAACAGTTGTGACTCACGTCCACAGATTTGTGCAAGGCACCAGGGTGATGCCGTGGAGGGGGCGGGCATCTGATTGCACTGGGAGGAGGGAAGGAGCACAGACACAGAGCTTGGAGGGGTCACGTTGGTTTGGGCAAGGTGAGGAGTGGCAGGTGAGGCTGCAAGGATAGCTTGGAACTGAGGCCCGAGGAATTGAACAGCTTTTCTTCTGTAGGCAACAGGACTTATGGGCGTTTGGGGGCTGGAGGAGGATGGTCGTCATAGCAACAATCAATCTTGGAACATGCTTCTCAATGTCAAAGCAGCTTTTCCTCTCCCTTGTACTATTTAATCCTCACTGCAACCCTATAAAGCAGGAGGACCAGTTCTGTCTTGGGCAGAAAATTATTAGAAAATACAGGGAAAGAAATGACATGGTTTCTAACCTCAAGGCGTTGCTATTGGATGTTCAGTGAACCACAACCCCATGGTGGGCTTCACCGCTTGGCCTCTCTTCTTTCCATTCCATACACAGCCACTGGCTCAGCTTTGCATGCAGACTGCCAAATCAGGGTCTTGAGCAGATACTTATCATCTGAGCGATGGACTCACATGTCAGATTGCCCCCCGAATGGTCCACTAGATGTCCCACAGGCACTTCAAACTCACCATGTCCAAAATTGAGCTCTACAGCCCTGTGCTCCAGCCCTGCCTGCTCCCTGTTCTGTGTTCCCTGCCTCAGCAAATGCTCCTTCATCCAATCTGTCATCCAAGCCGGGACACTGGGCATTGCTTTCAACTTCCTCCCTCTGCCCCTCCCTCCAGCTAAGTTACTGCCAAGTTCTGATGATGCTTCTCTTGTCCACTCTCACCTCTTCACCCTCACTCCTACTCAGAACTTATAATACGTACTAGAGAGGGGAAAGGCTGAGAAAGTGTGTGTGGGACAGGCTCTTGCAAGATGGAAAGCATTTCAGCAGGGGGAGCGGGCCAAATGTAGCAGGGGAAGGGTGGGAAATCTTTGGTATGAGTGGGGGGCAGACAGAGTGAGGGGCTGCCCTAGGGCTGAAGGCAGCCACAGAGTGTGGTGAGCAGGGCAGCCAAGGAGGGGGTGGGGGGTCCACGCAGGTCAAGCCTGGGGGTCACGGGTTGGGTGTCACATCTGCTTTAGGAATTTCTGGGGAATTATGTTCTGGACTTTGGGAAAATACGTAAAGCTTCCTAATCCTCAACTCCATCTGTACAGTGAGGATAATAATAGTATCTACATCGTAGGGTTACTGTGTGAAATGAGCTAAAATAAAGCACCCCCAATGCTTAGAGCATATTTTCAACCTGAACAAACCTGGAAACTCTTTTCGTTTTCCAAATACACTGAGATGCTGCACAAACTAAAGCAACAACAATAACAAAATAAAACAAAAATAAGAGAGTTAGAAAGGCTCAGGCTATCAGCCATGATTTCTAAGTCCACGAAAATGTGGAATGTCTCAGGTCTCCCGTGCAAAGAAAACTCGAGTTGGCATGTCTGCATAAAGCCTGGGACCGTCTGAAGCCTGGGTCTTGGGACAAACCACTGACATCAACCTAAGGTCGCTGGAAGGAAGCCAGCCAACCTCTCTGACACGTGTCTCCTCTGAGATGTTACACCCCCAAGCCTGCTCTAAGCATGCGCATTGGCTCCAAGTGTAAACAGCCCACATGGTGTGGAAATCCAGAGCTCAGACATTATAAAAACGCATCCTTGGGAGTTCCCTGGTGTCCATTGGTTAAGAATCCGCCTTCCAATGCAAGGGACGCGGGTTGGATCCCTGGTCAGGGAATTAGGATCCCACGTGCCGTGGGGCAGCTAAGCCTGCGCACCGTACCTATTGAGACCACGTGCTCTGGAGCCTGCGCACCACAACTATAGAGAAGCCCGTGTGCCACAACAAACAGCCCTCGAGCCACAACGAAAGATCCTGCATGACGCAACTAAGACCCGACGCAGCCAAAAATAAAAAAAAAAAGAAAGATATTTTTTAAAAAAATGCATCCTTGAAGTCTTTAGGCCTTTATCAAAGACATACTCAAAACCTCTGGGCAGACATGTGCCCACAACCTAGGGCATGAGCAGGACAATTCCTGCCGGAGATGAGCTCAGAGTAAACACTGATAAAACAAAGAGGGAACAATCCTTCGCGTGTGTGAGAAAAAGCATCAAAACTCACGTTCCAGGAACCAGAGAAAATGGAGCAATTGGAAAGGGGTTAGGGGAAGGCAGGTTTGAAAAAGAACCAAAGAGAAATGCCAGAAATAAAAGACATAGTTGTTGAAACACACAAACAAAAAATCGAGAAAGCTGACAAAAGAATTAGTGAATTGGAAGAGAGATGAGATTAGAGCAAAATGAAAAATTTGATAAAGCAATAAAGAGAGATGAATTCTATGCATGATAGAAGGATACATTCCAACCAGCATCCTGTCAGATGTGTGAGGCCAGAGGTGAGGTTAGTGGAGAGCAGTGGAGCTGGGATCCTGAGAAATTTGTATGCCACGCTAAGGAGTGTGTTATTTTATTTTAGTGCCTTGTGTTCTAGAAAGCTTTTCTTTATTGCAACAGCCTTATCAAGTGTTAGATTCAGATGACAGTGGACACATAAGCTACATAAGCTCCTGCAGGGTAGGTCAAAACTGAACTTGAGAGCTCCTCAGATGGAGAGCTATTGAACCAGGAGGACAGAAACCATGCAAACTGGGTTCTCACTGAGGACTTGCAAGACCATCTGCCCTCAGGCCACTGTTTTGGAACATTAGAAAGATGAAGTCTTGGTTAGTGCCAAGATCAACCACATGCCAAAGCAAAGATGCCACTCTTATTTGCAAATCTATTTAAGATTTCCCCAGGAGGTTGCCTGCACTTCTGAACTGGCAGGGAGAAGTTCAGTGGGCTTTCAGCAGTAAGTGTTTATGACAGCTCAGAAAGCACCCACTGGGCCTCCTGTCAAAAAGCAATCGACAGATGAATGGATAAAGAAGATGTGGCACATATATACAATGGAATATTACTCAGCCATAAAAAGAAACGAAATTGAGTTATTTGTAGTGAGGTGGATGGACCTAGAGTCTGTCATACAGAGTGAAGTAAGTCAGAAAGAGAAAAACAAATACCGTATGCTAACACGTATATATGGAATCTTAAAAAAAAATCGTTCTGATGAACCTAGGGGCAAGACGGGAATAAAGACACATACCTACTAGAGAATGGGCTTGAGGATACGGGGAGGGGAAGGGTAAGCTGGGACAAAGTGAGAGAGTGGCATGGACATATATACACTACCAAACGTAAAATAGCTAGCTAGTGGGAAGCAGCCGCATAGCACAGGGAGATCAGCTCGGTGCTTTGTGACCACAAAGCATCCCAGAGGGGTGGGATAGGGAGAGTGGGAGGGAGGGAGACGCAAGAGGGAAGAGATATGGGGACATATGTATATGTATAACTGATTCACTTTGTTATAAAGCAGAAGCTAACACACCATTGTAAAGTAATTATACTCCAATAAAGATGTTAAAATTTAAAAAATTTTAAAAAAGCAACTGCTGATTCAGGGCAGCAGAGCACAGGGGAGCAGGAAACACGAAAGGTAATCTGAGTCAAGGAGACCACCCCCATTTGCAATTTGATTGAGGAACATTCGGGCAAATCTTCAAAACCATCCTGAAAAACTCTTCTCGTAATTTGTGCTTGGAGAGTGTAAATCAAGAATTTCTAGCACCCCGGATCTACACTCATCCATGGGGAGAGAAGACACACTGTTATTAGGCACCAATGATTTACCTGGTACTCTGGCACCATTCTATGATTTTTGCCTATGTAACCAACTCACGGGACCAGCTGGTTTATTCCTTCCCACCCCCCACCCCAGCATGACACCCTGGGAAGATCCCTTAACTTTCAGGCCTTACTAATGGGCCTCATTTCCACTTAGTGAAAAAGTGCACTTCAATTAGTCTCTCATCCAGGCCAAAGCTTCTCTTGCCCAGGCTTGGGCTAATTGGCAAATTCTGCAAAGCCCCACAGAGGTAGGGTTGCCTGAGTTGATGTGCGAGCCAGAGGTTAGAGCACAAATCCTGCTCTCAGTGAAGTAGGGACTGTGCATTCCAAGGGCTCTGTGTCCTGCAGGAGTGAGTAAGCGGGACAGGACCAGCCAATGGAGATGTGTTCCCTCACTAGCCATCACTCAGGAAAATGTTCTCTGCTGACCCTTTCAGGCTTCTTTCCCAACTGGGTTTTGTAAAACACTGTCGTGCAAGATGTACCATGAACAATGACTTCCAGAGACAAGAATATTTTGGAAAAGTTTTACTGAACACAGTAAAACAGATTTTCTTTTTGCAAGGTGACTCAGAACTGTGGTTCTCAGAGTGTGGTCCCTGGACCAGCAGCATCAGCATCACCTCGTGCTATGAACTGAATGTTTGTATCCCCTCAAAATGCATATGTTGAAGGCCCAACCCCCAATGTGATGATGTTTGTAGGTGATGTCTATGGGAGATAATTAGGTTTCGATGAGGTCATGCGGGTGGGGCCCCCATGGTGGGATTAGTGCCCTTATTAGAAGAGGAAGAAAGACCAGAGCCCCCTCCTTTTCTCTCTGTCACGAGAGACAGGGAGAAGGCAGCCATCTGCAACACAGGCAGTAGGCCTTCACCAGCAATCAGACCTGCAGGAACCTTGATCTGGGGCTTTCCAGACTCCAGAACTGTGAGAAAATAAATGTCTGCTGTCTAAACTGCTGGTCTGTGGTATTTTGTTATAGCAGCCTGAGCTAAGGCGTTGAGGAACTTGCTAGACATGCAAATTCTCAGGCCCCACCCCAGACCCACTGAACAGAAACTCTGGAGGTGGGGCCTGGCAGCTTGTGTTTCAGCAGGCCCTCCAGGTGATTCAGATGGGCTAAGTTTGAGAACCTCTGCCTCAGAGAACTTAATATGCTAATGTGGCAGATGGAATAGTCAGTTTGCTGAATTTTCTGACCTCATTTATTTTATTTTCCTGTTGGGCGCCTATGAGCATCACCTGCAACAAAAAATCTCAGAAGACACATGGTGTGAGATTCATTCAGTTCATTCAACACAGGTTGATTGAGCGCCCACTATGTCCCAGGCACTTCTGGGTACTGGGAATGCTACAGTGAACAAAACAGGAAGATTTCCACCAGTGTTTCCCACTGTCCACCATATGCCACCGTCTCCCACCACCCCCATTCCCCGCATCCCTCCCCTCCGATCCTGAAGCTTTCCTGCCTCTGATCACACATTTCTCCCAGCTTCCCCCATTAAGCATTAGGACTCCCTTGCCCCCCCCAAACAAAAAGCCTCTCAAGCCTGCCCAGCTTTTTCACTCCTCCCTGGTTTTGGTTTCCGGGACGTGCCATGGAATTCATCTGCAGACATTTTCCTCCTGAATTTCCTGAACAGCTGACATCTGTCAGGGCCCTGGGCCTCCAATCTGAGCCTCGGAGGCACAAACCTGCCTGTTGCAGGTTGTAAGCAACCACGTACAGAGTAAGTTCAATATTTTAACAGGCCGGGAAGCACATGTCTTCAATTAGACAGTTAGGAAAGAGACTATTTCTCCTCTGGTGCTCTTCCCTGATCGTAATCAACTGCACAAAGACCAAGCAGATCGCTCAGCTCGAGAAAGGGGGTTGAAATGGAGTCACTTTAGGATGGGGTTGAGGTGTTTAGAATCTCATCCTGTGGGTGCAACCCCCTCCCGCAAAAGACTGTGAGCTTCTCGAGGTATGGTATAAGGGAAATGATGGCCATTTGACAATTACTGAACGAATGAATGATTACAGTAAAAGCCAGCAACAGTGGAATTGGTTCCTGTAGAAAAGGGTGACAACCCTAATCTTGGATTCCAGCCTCTAGAACTGTGAAAAATAAATGTCTGTTTTTAAAAAAAAAAAAAAAGAAAGAAAGAAAAGGGTGACAAGAGTCCAGCTCAGGAAGCTGGAGCATGGTCATCGGGATGAGCCCGTAAGTGTGTCAAACACTTGGAATTGGGCCTCCCTGGTGGCGCAGTGGTTGAGAGTCCGCCTGCCGATGCAGGGGACGCGGGTTTGTGCCCCGGTCCGGGAGGATCCCACATGCTGTGGAGCGGCTGGGCCTGTGAGCCATGGCCGCTGAGCCTGCGCATCCGGAGTCTGTGCTCCTCAACAGGAGAGGCCACAATGGTGAGAGGCCTGAGTATCGCAAAAAAACAAACAAACAAAAAAAACCACTTGGAATCCTGGCAACCTCATCAGGTTGGCGGCGCAAGAGGAAGGATTGCAAAAGCTCAGCAGACATGGAGAGCTCTGGCAGGTGGGAGCCTTATGGGGTAAAGGAAGGAGGGTAAAAGTTGTCAGATATGGGTGAGTCCCAGTATGACTCTGGCCAGGGAAGGGTCCATGCCTATTGCTCAGTCCTCCCCGTGGCCTCTGGCTTTGATGCCCATCCTGGGGGCATCAGCACATCCTTGCAGTCCCACTGAGAGGCAGGGTTTTGGAGTGAGTCAGCTCGGAGGAAAGTTCCCCTCTGCCTCTCACCTGGACTTGGACCTGGGCAAGTTTCTTAAACTTGCTGAGTGCCAGTTTCTTTATTTGTGCAATGCATAGAACACCCATGTTGCAGGAAGATTTGATTGTGTATTCCATGGATATTTATTGATAGCAGTTATGGGTCAGGAATTATTCTAGGTGTTGAGTATAAAAAGTGAGGAAAAATAGACACAGTTCCTTCCCTAAGGGAATAGGCAGAAAATAAAACGTTCACATAAATAAATGTAACGTATCTGAAAGAAATACTATGAAGGGGAGGTACCAGGTGCCGTATGAGCCCATAATTGGGAGGTTTACCTAGTTATGGAGACTGGAAGTGATGGTGAAGGAAAGGAGGCAGGTGAGGGGACCAATGGGGTAAGAATGTTCAAGGCAGAGGGAACAGTGCAGGCGGTGGCCCTGTGGCTGGAGCACAGAGGGTGAAGGGACAGCTCATGACAGGGTGGGCAGAGAACCTGGCAGAGCAGGTGTCATGGGAGCATCAGTCTCTCCTCCCCCAAACTCCCTGCCCCCAGGAGCCTTCCTGTCTCCTCGGACTGGGCTCTGTGCTGCCCCAAACCTGTGGAGGTGCCCATTCCGCACAAGGTGCTCACCCCTCAGCCCGACCCTAGGAAGGGGCTGTATAGCATGTTCAATGCTAACGCTCTGGAATCAGGCCTCGCGGGTTCAAATTCTCATTTGACTGCTTCCTGGCTATGGGAGAGCAAAATGTGACAGGACAAGCAAGCCACACCCCCTCTCTGTGCCTCAGTTTCTTCATCTATAAAATGGAAATGATGACAATAGTAAACACCTCATGAGTACTGCACTTATATGACTTAGTACCTATAAAACACTTAGAACAGCACCTGACATAGTGAGTGCTTAAGAAAAGTAGGGGTTATGGTTGGCGTTTGCCTGCCCCTCATTACCGTCATCCACTTCCATTGTTCCTGGCATGAGCTCTCTGCCCTCCCCGCATGTGGTCCAGGACGTGCCCAGCCCTCCTGTGCTGCCTGTCTCCCCACCATGCCACCCAGGCTATTCTGTGCCAGCCCACACCATCCCCGCCCACCTCCACCCTCCCAAGTCCCTCTCAACATTCAAGGCACATATGTAATCCAGCATATTCTAGTAGCTACAGTGAACTAACTTTAATACTATGCTCTATTTAATCTGATACATCCATTTATCATTTCAACATGTAATCAATATTAAAACAGATATTGTACATTACGTTTTTCTTATGAAGACTTTGCCATCCATTGTGCATGTCACACTAACAGCACAGCTCAGCTCAGACTAGCCACATTTCAAGGGTTTGACAGTCACACGTGGCTGGTGGCTATCTCATTCGTGAGGCCAGTCCTTGACTCTGAGATCCACGAGGGCAAGGACCACGTCTGTCTCCGGGTTCTTGGTAAATGTAGATCGCATGAGTGAAAGCATGAATGGATAGGTGAACAGCTATCATGTTCTGCCAAGCCCTCTCTGCTCTCCCCTGAGGCCTCTTCCTCTGTTACTGGGCACACAGCCTTTCAGCCATGATAGAGACCAAATCCTGGGTACCAAGTGCCCAATGACCTTTCTAAAAATAAGGTGAGGGGAGCGCTTAAAAGACCAGGAAGCCCAGCGAGCACTATATGGAGAGATGTGCAAAGAAGGAGAGGTGGGTAGCAAAGATTCACACTGTGTCAAGGAGGACAGACCCCATCCTAGGGAGCCCTCAGGCTCCTGCCCTCAGGTAGACTTCGGGCCCAGAGAATATCAGGGACTCGCTCAAGGTGAAAGAGCTTGTTAGTGGCAGGGCTGGAGCCCACAACTCCTGTTTCCTGTCATCACGTGCTTTTGAATGTTATCTCTTGGCAAAGATGAGAATGAATCATAGGCTCTTGGAAGGGGACCCCAGTATATTAGACAGGTTGCTGAGACGCAGCTAACTATTCAATAATGTGTTTGAAAAAAATTAATTTTTCATCCTGCCAGTCAGAATATTGAGGCTCGTTGTCCAGAAATGCACAGTCTGACTTCTCCTTGCAAGTTAAAAAAATAAAATAAAATAAAAAATGAAAAAGAGGCATCTCAGTGGATATCTTTAGAGAAACATAATTATAGTTTAGTTGATATATATCTCCGTGTGAGTGAATAAAACTCCTCTGAATAATTCAAATAAGAAATTCTGCCCCTTTGGAAAATTGAGCTGATCTTGAACGGAATTGGTTAAGTGTTTCCATCTCCAAAGACACAGCACAGGACAAGTCAGCCAGCATGTCCTACATCTCAAATCTCGCCAAGATTTCCTCAGGTATTGGCTCCGTAAACCAGGTGCCACGTGGCTAACCTGCCTCACCTTCGGCCACATGCCCGCCCGGTGTGTATCTGTCAGCTCTCTGGCAGAGTAGCTGAGACAAGTGTGCCTTCCAAACGGAGAGGCTGAATCTCCAGCACAGAGGCTCCACCGTGTGGGCTTCCCACACTGATCTTGCTCTGGTGGCCTCTTGAGTGCCTGATTGTAATTACTGACTGTCAGTGGGCCTTGGCTGTGAGCATCACATGGCTGCTCCAGAAAAGATCCATCCCTGCCACAAGTGGATCACCTGTTCCCCCCTGCAGAGAGATTTCTGTAGAGAGGCCTATTTGCTTTTCACAGGGACCTCCAGGGAAAACATGTGAACAGGTTGCCTCAGCTTGGAATTCCACAGCAAAGAAATTGGGCTCTTTGTTTGAACTACAAGTCAGGCCATTACGTTTGGAAGAATTTGTGGAAATCTTTAGGGAACAGTTGTGGTTTTAAATCCATTAGCACATCCAAGGTCTTAAGACCAGTCTGTTAGGGAGATTTGCCATGTGGAATTTTCACACCTGGGTTTTAGTCTCATACAAAGCTTTGGGAACAGTTTAGGATCCAGCAATATCTCTTCCCCCCCCCCCCTTCCCCTGCCCCCACCCAAAACACCCAAAGAAACACAAAAACCTGCCAGCACCAACCTTCCCTGGCTTTGGAGAGAAGGTGGGGTGCTCTGACCAGCTCCAAGTCCAGGGTAGTCACTCAGCGTGGACTTCTGAGCACTGATAGGATGCAAAGCCCCTGCTGGTTCCAAGCTTGGGTCTGACTGTAGATATCAGAAAATACAAATGGCCTTCCACATTAACATAGAGAAGTGTGGCTCATTCATCCTGGCTTCTATCCAAGCTACACTGTTCAAGGACCAGGTTTTACAAAGTCTTCAAACAAGACTGGGAAGGTCTAAGTCCACAATTCTGTGTTGGCCTTTGTATTAGGCTGCTAGGGCTGCTACAATGAAGGACCACCCACTGGTCTTATAAGACCAAGAACTATTGGTCTTACAGTTCTGTGGGCTAGAAGTCTGAGATCAAGGTGTCGGCAGGGTTGGTCCTTCTGAGGGTTCTGAGGGAAGGTCTGCTCCACGCCTAGTGTTGGGTAGCCACGGGCCCTCCTGGGCTCACAGATGCATCCCTCCAGTCCTCCATCTTCACATGGCCATCTGTTTTGTTTGTTTGTTTGTTTGTTTGTTTTTGCGGTACGCTGGCCTCTCACTGTTGTGGCCTCTCCCGCTGCGGAGCACAGGCTCCGGACGCGCAGGCTCAGCGGCCGTGGCTTACGGGCCCAGCCGCTCCGCGGCATGTGGGATCTTCCCGGACCGGGGCACTAGCCCGTGTCCCCTGCATCGGCAGGCGGACTCTCAACCACTGCGCCACCAGGGAAGCCCCATGGCCATCTTTTGATAAGGACACCAGTCATATTGATTTTGGGGCCCACTCTACTCCAGTATGACCTCATCTTAACTAATTCCATTCACAACAACTTTGCAAATAAGGTCACATTCTGAGGTATTGGAGGTTAGGACTTTAGCATCTGTTTTGGAGGGACCCAGTTTAACCCCTAACAGCCTTCTCTTGTTCCTGCCATGTTCCCAAAGTGCAGGGCTGGGACGTAGAAAGTGCTCCAAGGCTATGCCCATCATTCCATCCTACCACGCACCATGACAGAAACAGCAAAGTGGCCACATAGGTCACCATTGTGTTTTGATTTGAGGAACGAAGATTCTTTGAATCCTGTGTAATAATGGTAAACTGTGAGATGTTATAGGTGTTCAGGAAGTACACATAAAAGGAGAATCCCTAATTAAATAATTTAATCCCATTGAAAAGTCTGCACACTATATTCATTCATCCATCCATTCATCCATTCAATAAATACTCTTGCAGCCTGCTATGTGCTAGGCGCCCTGCCTCATGTGGAAGAGGCTGAGGTCCTGCTCGGGGAGCCTGGAGCCTTGGCTCTGCCAGGCCATGCCTCTGAGGTTCCGTCTCTGGTGGTGTGGCAGAAGCGGGGGAGATGCTCAGACTTAAAACCACTTCATAAAGCATTCATTCTTATGCTTGAGTGTGAGTAAGGTAATAAGATATATATGTAAATAAAATATTGGTCTCTACTTCTGGTTCCTGACCTAAAAATCCTTGTAAATAAGGGCTCTAGGAGAATCTTTTTTTTCTAACGTGTAGTCTTTGACCCCAGTTCCTGACACAGAGCTCCTAAGACCTTTGCAATTTCCTAAGTGACAGGAGCATCTGACACCAAACTCCTAACCCCCTTGGAATCTCCTGTGTGCTAGAAATGTCATTTGTTCTAATGAGGTGACATTTGGTGGATGGAGGACAGTCACCAAAAGGGCCAAGCCATGATGGGAAGCTTGGAATTTTCAGTCGTACCCACTATTCTATGGCGAGGGGAGAGGGGAGGAGGAATGGAAAAAGAGTTGGTTATCTATCATGCCTACATGATGAAACCTCCATAAAAATCCCAGTGCGGTTTGGGGAACTTCCGAGGTGGTGAACACATCTATGTACTGGGAGGGGAAGACACCCCAACTTCATGGGGACAGACAATCCTGAGTTTGGGACCCTTCTAGACCTTGCCCTATGTATCTTTTCATCTGGCTGTTCATCTGTGTTCTTTAATCTGTAGATTTTATTATATAAAACTGACAAACATAAGTAAATGTTCCCCTGAATTCTGTGAGCTGTTCTAGCAAATGATCAACTCCAAGGAAGGGTTCGTGGGAACCCCTGATTTGTAGCTGAGCTAGACAGAAGTGGTGGGTAACCTGGGAACCTACTACCTGAGATCGGCATCTGAAGTGGGAGCCGTCTCCTGTGACTGAGCACTTAATCTCTGGGATCTGTGCTAACTCCAGTTAGTATCAGAATTGAATTGAATTGTAGGACACCCAGCTGGTGTTGGACAAAATTGCTTGGTGTGGAAAAGAAAAAAAAAAACCACATCTGGTATCAGAAGAGTTATGAGTGTGGTATAGTGTGAGAGTTAAGGAAAAGCACACAGGAGAATTTGTCCTACATACACCGAGGCTCTAAGGGAGTTTCTGAATTTAGGAGGTAAGCGGAGGGTGGTGCTGAGGAGAGGGAGGGAAGGCCAAGGACGAGTGCTGTCCCAGGTCCTCATGGACTGCGGGCTGCCTTGCCTCTCCTGATCTCTCTTCCTAGAGATCCTGATGAAGGTGACTCTACCAGGATGCCGTGTATGACCTTGGTCCTCAGTCCCTGTGTGAGGGGGAGGTTCTCCTTATGAACCTACTAATATAGCTGGGTCATGAAAAGTTTCTTCCCTTTGTTCCAAACTCTTGAATAAACTTTTCTTTTTCTTTTTTAGGGACTTCCTTAATAAGTTGCATTTCTCACAAAAGCCTGGGAGACAGACACCCAGGATTTAAGTCACCCCCAACTGGTAGGCAGACTAATGGCCCCCAAAGATGTCTCTACCCTAATCCCTGAAATCTGTGACTATGTTCCCTTACTTGGCAAAGGGGGTCTTCAGAAGTGATTAAGTGAAGGATTTTGAGATGAGAAATTAGCCTGGATGATCTGGGTAAACCCCATGTAATCTCAAGTGTCCTTATAAGTGAGCAGGAGGCAGAAGAGTCAGAGGTGATGTGAGGAAGCAGAGGCTGGTGTGGTGTGAGTGCTGACTTTGAGGAAGGAGGAAGGGGCCATGAGCCGAAGAATGTGGGCGGCCTCCGGAAGCTGGAAAGGGCAAGGAACCCCATTCTCGCCTAGGGCTCCCAGAAAGAACACAGCCCTTCCAACACCGTGATTTTAGTCCCGATTTCAGACATCTGACCTCCAAACTGTAAGATGAATTTGTGTTGTTTGGAGCTATAAGTGTGTGGCAACTTGTACAATAACAATAGGAAGCAAACACACCCAGCTTACCCAAGTCATAATCCCTGCTTCTCCAAACACACTGTTGTCTTTTGGTTCTAGGCTCCATTCTGCCCCCCACTTCCATCGCTCGGCCCTCCTTCTCCTGCTTCTCCCACCCTGATTGGCCCACCCAGGCCAGCTCCTACCCCTCCACACCCTACTCCCCACACTGCTCTCCACCTCTCCACCCCAGCCCCAAATCCTTCACTGATGCCAGGCGCAGTTGCTCTGACCCCTGAACGCCCTCAGTATCTTCAGGAGGGTTCCTCACTATGTGTGACCTGTGGCCACTTTATATAAACAAACAAACAAGAATCCCATCTACCTAAAGACATTTAAATGCGTGAGGCTGGCCACACACAACGTAGCTGGAGAACTACCCAATCTCCCCAAAGCCAGGTTTCCCCACGAACTAAACGCTGTTTAATAGGGTCTTGTTTTCCTAAAGCGCTAACGGTCTTTGCATTCAGAGGTATGGAATTAGTTGGCCGTGGTTCCAAGCAGTGCGAAGCCTGAACGATGTGCTCTTCAAAATCTCTGAAATGTCTCCCCAGGGAAAGGCACCCTTAAGAGAAAGCTCCTACTTCATCTTCCTGTGATCCCCACTCATCAGTGGTACAGTGAGTACTGACCTCTCTCATCTGCTCTGTGCCACTCACCGGGCTAAGAACTTAGCACGCATTGCCTTAATCAGTTCTTCCAACAACTCTTGGAGGTGGTAGTATTATTTTCCCCATTTTACAGATCCACAGAGGCTAAATAACTTGCCCAAAGTCTCACAGTGAGTCTGTGTCCAGAGCCTGGCCGGAAAGCCTTGCTGAGCAAAGTGTGAGCCATCCATAGGCAGCAGCACCTGATAGCAGCACAGGTGTCCCCAGGGAGCTGGTTAGAAACTACAATCTCAGACCCCACCCCGACCCTCTGAATCAGAAACTGCATTCTAACAAGATCTCCAGGTGACGACCTTGCACATTAAAATTGAGTGGCTCTGCTCTAAACCACAATGTGGTGCTACCACTCAAGAAAGAAAGAACAATGCATCGTTGGATGTGAATTTGAATAGTGTGTCTGGTAAGGGTTCCTGCAGGTCAAGTGGAAGTAGGCACTGTGGGAGGCTGGAGCGCCTTGGGAGAGGAGGTGAGGCCTCTGGAAGCATTCCATTTCATCCCGAAGCATTGAGCTGCAGGGTGTCCCTCAGGCTGGGCAGGGGAGGCCCACTCCTACAGGTTTGCTGGAGGATGGCCTGCAAAGGGTGTTAGAGTGTCAGAGGGATGGGGACCGCTCTTGCAAACACCCCTGTCCAGACCACATCTTCAGTTCCTTAGCCTAAGGAGGAAGGGATGGCAATTCAGGGGAGCTAGCTAGTCAGAAGGAGAGAGAGAGAATAGAAGAAAGCCGGGGTGGGGAAGGAGGGATGGGTTGCTTTGGGGAGGAGGTGTCTCATTCACCAGATGTGTTGAGTGCAGGGCCAGCTTTCTCAACAGACTCACTCCATTAAGCAGGGTCGGGGTGGGGGGTCTCCCCTGTCCCCAACACTCACATAGAAGTGAGAGGAACCAGGCTGGTACTCAATCACTATCATGACTGCCTTTAAACCCATTCATTTAGATCTCATTTATTTATTTATACCCACCTCATTCCTCATGAGATTTAAGATTAATTTGTATTAATAATAGATACTTAATAACCATAATTAATGATGACGGCCCTCATCATCTTCCATTAATGAAATAATACCTTATTATTTTCAAAGCACCCATCATATTATCCCACATTCTCCTCAGAGTCCCTGGGAGGATGAGTGGATGGGTGTTTATGCGCTCAACAAATGAAAAAAGTACATACTTGAGAAGTAAGGTGATTTCATCAGAGGCAGCTTATGGAGTGGGCAGGGGGTCTCCTGATTTCAGGTGGCCTTGCTTCCTTAGTATTTGCTCCAACCCACTAAACCCACATGAAAGCCAAACCAGCAGTAACAACACACTAGTCCAAGGCAGGCAGAAAAAGAGAGCACATCCCCTGACTCTGATTCAGGAACACTTTCCCCGGTTTGACATGATCTGAGCACAAGCCACATGCGAGATTCACGACTGCAGACTCCTGCTTGACTGGTTTGCTTTGGTTCCATGGTGGGATTGCCTGTATCTATTAGAAGGTTTCTCTCTCCCTCACAGATTGGAGTGTATTCCTAATTTTCAAGTATGCTTTTCTTTCTTTCTTTTTTAATTCATGAATTTTATTTTATTTTAATAGAACAGGTCCTTATTAGTCATCAGTTTTATACACATTAGTGTATACATGTCAATCCCAATTGCCCAGTTCATCACACCACCATCCCCACCTCCCCACCACTTTCCCCCCTTGGTGTCCATACGTTTGTTCTCTACATCTGTATCTCAATTTCTGTCCTGCAAACCAGTTCATCTGTACCATTTTTCTAGGTTCCATATATATGCGTTAATATATGATATTTGTTTTTCTCTTTCTGACTTACTTCACTCTGTAGAAGTAAGTCTACAGTCTCTAGATCCAGCCACGTCTCTACAAATGACCCAATTGCGTTGATTTTTATGGCTGAGTAATATTCCATTGTATATATGTACCACATCTTCTTTATCCATTCGTCTGTCGATGGGCACTTAGGTTGCTTCTGTGACCTGGCTATTGTAAGTAGTGCTGCAATGAACATTGGGGTGCATGTGTCTTTTTGAATTATGGTTATCTCTGGGTATATGCCCAGTAGTGGGATTGCTGGGTCATATGGTAATTCAATTTCTAGCTTTTTAAGGAACCTCCATACTGTTCTCCATAGTGGCTGTATCAATTTACATTCCCACCAACAGTGCAAGAGGGTTCCCTTTTCTCCACACCCTCTCCAGTATTTGTTGTTTGTAGATTTTCTGATGATGCCCATTCTAACTGGTGTGAGGTGATACCTCATTGTAGTTTTGATTTGCATTTCTCTAATAATTAGTGATGTTGAGGAGCTTTTCATATGCTTCTTGGCCATCTGTATGTCTTCTTTGGAGAAATGTCTATTTAGGTCTTCTGCCCATTTTTGGATTGGGTTGTTTGTTTTCTTAATATTGAGCTGCATGAGCTGTTTATATATTTTGGAGATTAATCCTTTGTCCGTTGATTCGTTTGCAAATATTTTCTCCCATTCTGAGGGTTGTCTTTTCGTCCTGTTTATGGTTTCCTTTGCTGTGCAAAAGCTTTGAAGTTTCATTAGGTCCCATTTGTTTATTTTTGTTTTTATTTCCGTTACTCTAGGAGGTGGATCAAAAAAGATCTTGCTGTGATTTATGTCAAAAGTGTTCTTTCTATGTTTTCCTCTAAGGGTTTTATAGTGTCCGGTCTTACATTTAGTTCTCTAATCCATTTTGAGTTTATTTTTGCGTATGGTGTTAGGGAGTGTTCTAATTTCATTCTTTTACATGTAGCTGTCCAGTTCTCCCAGCACCACTTATTGAAGAGACTGTCTGCCTCCTTGCCATAGATTAGTTGACCATAGGTGTGTGGGTTTATCTCTTGGCTTTCTATCTTGTTCCATTGATCTATGATTCTGTTTTTGTGCCAGTACCATACTGTCTTGATTACTGTAGCTTTGTAGTATAGCCTGGAGTCAGGGAGTCTGATTTCTCCAGCTCCGTTTTTTTTCCTCAAGATTGCTTTGGCTATTTGGGGTCTTTTGTGTCTTCACACAGATTTTAAGATTTTTTGTTCTAGTTCCGTAAAAAATGCCATTGATAGTTTGATAGGGATTGCATTGAACCTGTAGATTGCTTTAGGTAGTATAGTCATTTTCACAATACTGATTCTTCCAATCCAAGAACATGGTATATCTCTCCATCTGTTGGTATCATCTTTAATTTCTTTCATCGGTGCCTTATAGTTTTCTGCATACAGGTCTTTTGTCTCCCTAGGTAGGTTTATTCCTAGGTACTTTATTCTTTTTGTTGCCGTGGTAAATGGGAGTGTTTCCTTAATCTCTCCTTCAGATTTTTCAACATTAGTGTATAGGAATGCAAGAGATTTCTGTGCATTAATTTTGTATCCTGCAACTTTACCAAATTCATTGATTAGCTCAGTAGTTTTCTGGTGGCATCGTTACGATTCTCTATATATAGTATCATGTCATCTGCAAACAGTAACAGTTTTACTTCTTTTTTCCAATTTGTATTCCTTTTATTTCTTTTTCTTCTCTGATTGCCATGGCTAGGACTTCCAAAACTATGTTGAATAATAGCTGTGAGAGTGGACATCCTTGTCTTTTTCCTGATCTTAGAGGAAATCCTTTCAGTTTCTCAGCATTGAGAATGATGTTTGCTGTGGGTTTGTCGTATATGGCCTTTATCATGTTGAGGTAGGTTCCCTCTATCTGGAGAGTTTTTATCATAAACGGGTGTTGAATTTTGTCAAAAGCTTTTTCTGCATCTATTGAGGTGATCATATGGCTTTTATTCGTCAATTTGTTAATATGGTTTATCACATTGATTGATTTACGTATATTGAAGAATCCTTCCACCCCTTGGATAAACCCCACTTGATAATGGTGTATGATCCTTTTAATGTGTTGTTGGATTCTGTTTCCTAGTATTTTGTCGAGGATTTTTGTATCTATATTCATCAGTGATATTGGCCTATAATTTTCTTTTTTTGTGGTATCTTTTTCTGGTTTTGGCATCAGGGTGATGGTGGCCTCATAGAATGAGTATGGGAGTGTTCCTTCCTCTGCAATTCTTTGGAAGAGTTTGAGAAGGATAGGTGTTAGCTCTTCTCTAAATGTTTGATAGAATTCACCTGTGAAGACATCTGGTCCTGGACTTTTTTTTGTTGGAAGATTTCAAATCACAGTTTCAATTTCATTACTTGTGATTGGTCTGTTTATATTTTCTATTTCTTCCTGGTTCAGTCTTGGAAGGTTATACCTTTCTAAGAATTTGTCCATTTCTTCCAGGTTGTCCATTTTATGGGCACAGTGTTGCTTGTAGTAGTCTCTTAGGATGCTTTGTATTTCTGCGTTGTCTGTTGTAACTTCTTTTTCATTTCTAATTTTATTGATTTGAGTCCTCTCCCTCTTTTTCTTGATGAGTCTGGCTAATGGTTTATCAATTTTGTTTATCTTCTCAAAGAACCAGCTTTTAGTTTTATTGATCTTTACTACTGTTTTCTTTGTTTCTATTTCATTTATTTCTGCTCTGATCTTTATGATTTCTTTTGGGTTTTGTTTGTTCTTCTTTCTCTAGTTCCTTTAGGTGTAAGGTTAGATTGTTTACTTAAGATTTTTCTTGTTCCTTGAGGTAGGCTTGTATAGCTATAAACTTCCCTCTCAGAACTGCTTTTGCTGCATCCCATAGGTTTTGGATTGTCGTGTTTTCTTTGTCATTTTTCTCTAGGTATTTTTTGATTTCCTCTTTGATTTCTTCAGTGATCTCTTGGTTATTTAGTAACGTATTGTTTAGCCTCCATGTGTTTGTGTTTTTTACATTTTTTTCCCTGTAATTCATTTCTAATCTCATAGTGTTGTGGTCAGGAAAGATGCTTGATATGATTTCAATTTTCTTAAATTTACTGTGGCTTGATTTTTGACCCAGGATGTGATGTATCCTGGAGAATGTTCCGTACGCACTTGAGAAGAAAGTGTAATCTGCTGTTTCTGGATGGAATGTCCTATAAATATCAATGAAATCTATCTGGTCTATGGTGTCATTTAAAGCTTCTGTTTCCTTATTTATTTTCATTTGGGATGATCTGTCCATTGGTATAAGTGAGGTGTTAAAGTCCCCCACTATTATTGTGTTACTGTCAATTTCCTCTTTTATAGCTGTTAGCAGTCGCCTTATGTATTGAGGTGCTCCTATGTTGGGTGCATATACGTCTATAATTGTTATATCTTCTTCTTGGGTTGATCCCTTGATCATTATGTAGTGTCCTTCCTTGTCTCTTGTAACATTCTTTATTTTAAAGTCTATTTTATCTGATATGAGTATTGCTACTCTAGCTTTCTTTTGATTTCCATTTGTATGGAATATCTTTTTCCATCCCCTCACTTTCAGTCTGTGTGTGTCCCTAGGTCTGAAGTGGGTCTCTTGTAGACAGCATATAT
>NW_006771578.1:4461929-4465829 GCF_000442215.2 Lipotes vexillifer
TGGGTTTGTTTTTGTAGGTCCTTTTCTTCTCTTGTGTTTCCCACTTAGAGAAGTTCCTTTAGCATTTGTTATAGAGCTGGTTTGGTGATGGTGAAATTCTCTTAGCTTTTGCTTGTCTATAAAGCTTTTGATTTCTCCATCGAATCTGAATGAGATCCTTGCCGGGTAGAGTAATCTTGGTTGTAGGTTCTTCTCTTTCATCACTTTAAGTATATCATTGCCACTCCCTTCTGGCTTGTAGAGTTTCTGCTGAGAAATCAGCTGTTAACCTTATGGGAGTTCCCTTGTATGTTATTTGTTGTTTTTCCCTTGCTGCTTTCAATAATTTTTCTTTGCCTTTAATTTTTGACAGTTTGATTACTATGTGTCTTGGCGTGTTTCTCCTTGGGTTTATCCTGTATGGGACTCGCTGTGCTTCCTGGACTTGGGTGGCTATTTCCTTTCCCATGTTAGGGAAGTTTTCGACTATAATCTCTTCAAATATTTTCCCAGGTCCTTTCTCTCTCTCTTCTCTTTCTGGGACCCCTATAATGCGAACGTTGTTACGTTTAATATTGTCCCAGAGGTCTCTTAGGCTGTCTTCATTTCTTTTCATTCTTTTTTCTTTATTCTGTTCCACAGCAGTGAATTCCACCATTCAGTCTTCCAGATCACTTATCCGTTCTTCTGCCTCAGTTATTCTGCTATTGATTCCTTCTAGTGTAATTTTCATTTCAGTTATTGTATTGTTCATCTCTGTTTGTTTGTTCTTTAATTCTTCTAGGTCTTTGTTAAACATTTCTTGCATCTTCTCGATCTTTGTCTCCATTCTCTTTCCGAGGTCCTCGATCATCTTCACTATCATTATTCTGAATTCTTTTTCTGGAAGGTTGCCTATCTCCACTTCATCATAGTTGTTTTTCTGGGGTTTTATCTTGTTCCTTCATCTAGTACATAGCCCTCTGCCTTTTCATCTTGTCTATCTTTCTGTGAATGTGGGTTTTGTCCCCACAGGCTTCAGGATTGTAGTTCCTCTTGCTTCTGCTGTCTGCCCTCTGGTGGATGAGGCTGTCTAAGAGGTTTGTGCAAGTTCCCTCATGGGAGGGACTGGTGGTGGGTAGAGCTGACTGTTGCTCTCATGAGCAGAGCTCAGTAAAACTTTAATCCTCTTGACTGCTGATGGGTGGGGCTGGGTTCCCTCCCTGTTGGTTGTTTGGCCTGAGGCAACCCAACACTGGAGCCTACCTGGGCTCCTTGGTGGGGCTAATGGCAGACTCTGGGAGGGTTCACGCCAAGGAGTACTTCCAGAACTTCTTCTGCCAGTATCCTTGTCCCCATGGTGAGCCACAGCCACTGCCTGCCTCTGCAGGAGACCCTCCAACAGTAGCAGGTAGGTCTGGTTCAGTCTCCTCTGGGGTCACTGCTCCTTCCCCTGGGTCCTGATGTGCTCACTACTTTGTGTGTGCGCTCCAAGAGTGGAGTCTCTGTTTCTCCCAGTCTTGTCGAAGTCCTGCAATCAAATCCTGCTAGCCTTCAATGTCTGATTCTCTAGGAATTCCTCCTCCCATTGCCGGGCCCCCAGGTTGGGAACTTGACGTGGGGCTCACAACCTTCACTCCAGTGGGTGGACTTCTGTGGTATAAGTGTTCTCCAGTCTGTGAGTCACCCACCCAGCAGTTATGGGATTTGATTTTACTGTCATTGCGCCCCTCCTACCGTCTCACTGTGGCTTCTCCTTTGTCTTTGGATGTGGGGTATCTTTTTTGGTGAGTTCCAGTGTCTTCCTGTCGATGATTGTCCAGCAGCTAGTTGTGATCCTGGTGTTCTCGCAAGAGGGAGTGAGAGCACGTCCTTCTACTCCGCCATCTTGGTTCCTAATCTCTTTTTTTTAAATTGAAGTATAGTTGACTTACAATGTTGTGTTAGTTTCAGGTATACAGAAAAATGATATATATATTTTGTGTGTATATTCTTTTTCCGATTGTTTTCCATCATAGGTTATTACAAGATATTGAATATAGTTCCCTGTGCTATACAGTAGAACCTTGTTGGTTATCTATTCTACATATAGTAGTGTGTATATGTTAATCCCAAACTAATTTATGCCCCCCCTTCCCCCTTTGGTAACCATAAGTTTGTTTTCTATGTCTGTGAGTCTTATTTCTGTTTTGTAAATAAGTTCATTTGTATCATCAAATATGCTTTTCTTCTGTGGTCATCCGTGTATGTATATAAGCTGCTTGGTTTGTTTGCTCAATTCCCAGATATTTTCTGTGTCCTTAAATAATTACCAGTAAGGCTGATTTGGGGACCAGCCACTGATATGCAATGAGAAGAAATGCCTTCCTGTTATGCTGAGTGACTGAAGAAGTAGATATTTATGTTCAGAATCCTTGGGGATCATAAGCTAACTCTGAATTCCTGAATTCCTTCCTAGCTCCCTATGAAATGCCCTGATACCCACCCCCTGCCCTCCCCTCAATGAGAATATTTTTACAGGGGTCTTAGGTATCTGTAACCCATGCAAGGCAAGGGGTGAACTTCAGACACCTGGGCATGCCAGATAGAGACACTCCATGAGAAATATTTAGAGACGGAGGGATTGTACCACTCACTACACCAAGGGCACTTCTGCCAGTGAGCAGAGCTGCCCCGCACAAAGACCAGCCCCTCCATCTCTAAATGCTGCCCCAGCATCCCAGGCCTTAGGGCAGCTCGGCACCCTGCTGGGTCTTTGTTTGTGGTGATGCAGTTCTCAGGGCCTCAGCCCAGAAAAAGAAGAGAATGTCCAAGCAGAAGGTATCCTCCCATGTGCTTGGCTGACCATTTAATTACAAGGTCCAATCAAACTAATTACACTTTCGGGACCTTGAGGACATCAGGTAATTAAAGGCTGCCTCACTGCTGAGTCCCGGTAGATGGTTTTCAGTGCAGTTGGTAGATGGGCTGTGAGTCACACAGTGAAAAGGAAACCTTGAGACCAAGGCAATCAGGAGAAAGAGAAGCATCCGGAAACAGCAAACTCTCCAAGGACTCAATATTGGCTTGATATTTTCAGAGACAGAGAGATAGTATATGAATTTTTTTCTAGCAAAATCCATCATCATAGAAATCTGATTTTTGTCATCAGATTATACGACTGAGCCACAGATGGTAGGAGCTGAGTGCTGTGAAAATTAAACAACATAAACCAGTTCTAGGGCAGGGTTGGGCATATAGTAAATGCTCAATAAATGGTTATTATTATTACATAATCATTGTTAATTATTTGGGTTAGTGCAAAAACATTTATCAAGTGCTCAGCGTCGGGGACTCCAAGGAATGCTGTTCTTGCAGCTTCTTGGGGTTTCCAATAACAAATGTAACCAAGACTTAGAGGAAACACTTCAGGAAACCAAGCCTTACACTTGGGATGAGATGCAAGTTCAAGGCTACCTAGTTGTGTAGAGAAGTGGTGACAACTAGTGGTTGCACCAATTTAGCCTCAAGCACCCACTTTAGCCACCTTTGGGGATGAACGAGAAGGGGTGACTTGAGGATATGACTCTTATCCGAGAGACCGGATTAGCACACAGCAAAGACTTTTATTTATCGCTTAACCCATTCGAAAGAAGACTGAATGTGGCTTGTGAGGATAAAATCTGTACAGGTTAAAAAATAAGTCAGGAAATAGGAAGAAGCCATGGAGGGGAAGATGTGGGAAGGAAAGTCTATCAGACACCTGTCTGGTCCACCTTAGGTTTGGGCACCATCTCTCTGTGGGAGGTGGGGAAGGGCACGGCCACACATTGGCTCCAGCTGCCATTGTGGCAACTCTCCGCCCAGCTGCTGCCCAGTGATGGGACTCTCAAGGGCACAACACAACAGCCCTCACCCTGCTGTGGGCTCCCCAGGCATCTCCGAGCCATGAGGCACAGCAGG
>NW_006771578.1:4465839-4490246 GCF_000442215.2 Lipotes vexillifer
AATCATGACACCCAGACATACAGGGGAGTGAATGCTCCTGGGGAAAATGGGAGACAGGTGCCTGTGGACAAACTTTCTCCCTTTCTCTCCTCACCTAAGACACAGTAGTTAATTATTCATAGTTAATAACTGCTTTGGAAGAGCCATCAGCTGAACTTGATCACAAGCGATGTCTAAGCTTGGTAACACGCCCTCTTTTTTTTCAGTTTTAATATTTTTTTAAAGTATAGTTGATTTACAATGCTGTGTTAATTTCTGCTGTACAGCAAAGTGATTCAGTTATACAGGTATATACAGTCTTTTTAAAATATTCTTTTCCATTATGGTTTATCATAGTATATTGAATATAGTTCTCTGTGCTATGAAAAGACCTTGTTGTTTATTCATTCTATATATAAAAGCTCACGTCTGCTAACCTCAATCTCCCTCTCCATCCCTCCCCCAACCCCCTCCCTCTTGGCAACCACCACTCTGTTCTCTATGTCCGTGATTCTGTTTCTGTTTCATAGACAGGTTCACTTGTGTCATATTTTAGATTCCATTTATAAGTGATATCAAATGGCATTTGTCTTTCTCTTTCTGACTTCACTTAGTACGATAATCTCTAGTTGCAACCATGTTGCTGCAAATGGCATTATTTCATTCTTTTTATGGCTGAGCAGTATTCCATTGTATATGTGTACCACATATTTATCCATTCATCTGTCGAGGGACATTTAGGTTGTTTCCACGTCTTGGCTGGAACACACCCTCTTTATTGATCTCCCTCATTCCTGCCTCACTCCCTTTTCCGTCACTCTCATCTCCTTGGGCTTACACTCCTTATTGTAAAGGAGAAACACATACATTTTCACCTTGGGCTTTGCTTTCTAGGGACTTGGGCTAAGAGAGAAAGTTAAGATGAAGCTTTGGAGGGAGTATGTGTGGTTTATCCCTAAATGTGTCCTGAAAGGGTCTATGTTCTTTGGCAGAGGGGCCACCTGTTTGTTCTACACGCTATGGAAGCCGATGCACAGAGGAAACCTACTGAGTCCTACTGCTGTACCACGCCCATGGAACGAAGAGACAGCTTTTGTCAAAGAGAAACAGAGTTCTTCCTTGCATTGAGTCCAGACAGAAATCTCTCTTTTGGGTTCTCAAAAGGAGACATTGGGTGGTGTAGAGACCACTGTGCTCAACATCACGTTTATTAATCTGATGAGTTTGGGCGGCTGGTTCTTATAACACACTCAACGTGGTCTGAAAGTTTAACATCAAGGTACACTCCAATAAGAATACAGAACTAGAAAGATAGTGTAGTGTAAGATTAACAACAGGGCTTTGAAGAGGCTTAGGTGTGATTTCCAGTTCTGCCAATGACTACCTGTGTGACCGGGCAAATTAAACTCCCTAAGTCTCAGTATTCTTCATCTGTAAGACAGGTCGTGGTAAGGATAAATAAGAGAATGCACAAAGGGTGCTTAATTCGACACAGCATACAGTGTATTCAGGAGAAATCGCTATTGATAAAACTGTTCTGAGAGGGGCCCTGCGATTAAGTCCAGGTACAATGTGATTCTCAGATGGTCAGTCTTAATTCAAGGGTTAAGTGTAGAGTATTTTGAGTTGTAGCTCCCATGTTTTTTTCAAATAATCATACAAACGCCAATATATTTTATTTATTTATTTTTAAAAGAATCTTTATTGAATTTGTTACAATATTGCTTCTATTTTATGTTTTGGTTTTTTTGGCCGTGAGGCATGTGGGATCTTAGCTCCCCAACCAGGGAGCGAACCCGCACCCCCTGCATTGGAAGGCAAAGTCTTAACCACTGGACTGCCAGGGAAGTCCCCCAATATATTTTAAATTGTGACAAATGCTTTGAAGGAAGAGCCTAGGAAGTGAGAGAGTTTTCATAGGGGGTCCTGTAGTCTGGGGGTTGGAGAAAGCTTGCTGAAAAAGCCTAGGGCCCTGTCCCCCCCTCTGACTAGCATCTTGGGCCACTTGATTCGCAGCTGTGGGTAAGGCCAGCCTTCACGGATGGTGGCCCTCTCAGCCTCTCCAGGAGGCAGTCTGCTGTAGCAGAAAGAACACAGGTTTACTGGCCATTCGAATAACTTTAGTGAAGTGCTTTAGAAAGAACACAACTAAGGAGCAGTGTGGCTTAGGACCAGACACTTCAATGTTCGACCTTCAGGTTTCCCATCTGAGAAATGGGGGTAATGGTTCTTCTTTGCGGACTGCGATGCTGATTAAAAGAGTGAATGCAGGCAAAGCACCTAGAGCAGATCCCAGCCCAGAAAAACTCAACAATGTTCAGTCCTTCAACCCCCTCCTCTCTTCTGCTGAATTACAACCTGGTAATGTCACCCAGCTCCTGGTATGATAGGGCAGCAGTTTTGCCAAGTATTTCTTTGTGACCCCCACAGAAGTTAGCTTAATAACTAGTATAAAGCAGGTATACACAGTAGATGCTGCTCACAACATATCTGACTAAAGAAGCAAACTTGTTACACTGCCCTTAGGCTCCATGACTAATGCTGCAGTTATAAGAACAGCACGACTGAGATTCCAAACAAACCCTGTAATGCATGTAAATGATTCTCCACCATCCTGAATAATAACACAGATTTAATTAAAAACACTTTAAAGACATCCGTTCAAAGCCTCGCTCCATCCCTCTGTTCCTTTATCAGACTTTCAATTTGCTGACTAGAGTGTGATTTTTGCTGAAACCTCTGAATGGCAAATCACATTTTCATCCTAAAGTGTCAGAGATAAGGCCACGCAAGAGAATAAAATAATTAAAGGCCAAAGAGGTAAACCCAGCTAGGAGTGCAATGGGAAGACATAAGTGGGCCAATGATGTTCATGGACTTCTTTTTTTTTTTTTTCTTTTCTTGTGTTGATTAAACCAAAGGTCTTTGCTGTAAATTAGAGCCATGTTCTCCTGAAATATTAATCTATGTCTTAAGTAAAAAAAAAATGTCCATGGTTGATTGTAACAATTCAAACTGCCAGTGAGTGTCCTTGGCAGAGATGAGTAAGGTTTATCAGACTCTTTGTGGAATATTCCTTACATGGTGGGAGGTCCCTACCTTGCATGGAAGCAGAGTTTACCTACAGACTAGTAACCTCTTCCCATCTATGTTCATTTTCACTCATCCACCCACCTGCTCATCCATCCATCCATCCATGCATCCATCCATCTGCCTACCCACCTACTCATCCATCCATGCATCCATCCATCTACCCACCCATCCATTCATCCTTGCCTCCAGGATACACTCCCTGAGCCCCTGCTATGGGGCAGGCACTGCTTTAGTCCTGGGGGACACAGCAGGAAATAAGACAGAGGAAGTTCCTGTTCTCATGGAGATAGGCTACATAATTACATTAAAAAATCGTTACAAAATACAAATGAGGGTTGTCCGTATTGTTTTTCATTCAACCAAATTTCCTTGAGCAAAGTGCAAAAGGGCAAGATCTCCTGGTTGCCAAGGAAGCAGCTGTTATTTCCCGAGAGGGTTTAGGCCCATCTCTGATTTAGCCCTGCATTCCTAGTGCCTAGTATGAAATCCAGGACACAGTACACACTTAGGAAAAGTGCATTCAGTGAAGAGAATCTACTCTGGAGCTACTCAAGGACAGGGATACTGTCTTACCTGTCTCTGCACAAAGCAGTTCAGATAGGTTTCAATTCATTCCACTAGCATTTCCTGAGACCCATTCATTTCCCAAATATTGTCCATGTCTTTTAGTGAACATATGTATGTGTTTTTGCTGGGTGGACTGCTAGGAGAATTAGCAGGAGATACTAAGAGATACTGCCAAACAGTTTTCCAAAGTGGCTGCACCAATTTACATTCCCATAAGCAATACGCAAGAGTTGCAATTGCTCTACATTCCTGCCAAGTCTTAGTATTGTCTTGTTTCTTTTTTTTTTTCTCTTTTTCTTAGCCATTCTGGTGGATGTTTAGAACAGCTCATTGTGGATTTAATTTGCATTTCTCTGATGTCTAATAAAGTTGAGCCTCTTTTCAAGAGTTTACTGGCCATTCGAATAACTTTAGTGAAGTGCTTACTTGGGTGTTTTGAAGGTCCAGGATTTTTGCCTGCTTTGTGCACTGTGTGTCCTCAGGGTCCAGAGCAACTCCTGCCATGTACTAGGTGCTCAAAGGACGTATCTGTTAAATAAATGTGCAAATTCACACACTTTTCCTACTATCATTTTAATATTTTTTCTTTAAGTCAACTCACTTTTACTTAAATAAACTGACTTAGAAAGTAGTTTAATATCATCTCATAGCTCTGAAATCACAGTTGTAATATGCAAGTTACACTTTTTCTCTTACACATTAAAATAAATGGGCAACAAATTTTTAAAAATCCATTCGTGTATTTCTATTTTTTTAAACGTGTATTTCTATTTATTTATTATTTTTTTAAACGTGTATTTCTATTTATTTATTTTAGCTGTGCCGGGTCTTAGCTGTGGCATTTGGGATCTATTTAGTTGCAGCATGCAGGCTTCTTAGTTGTGGCATGCAGACTCTTAGTTGTGGCGTGCATGTGGGATCTAGTTCCCCAACCAGGGATCGAACCCGGGCTCCCCTGCGTTGGGAGCATGGAGTCCTAACGACTCGATCACCAGGGAAGCCCCCATTTGTGTATTTCTAATTTCTCCCCCTTAATGCCATTGGTGATAGACTAATATCTCCCAAATTAAATGAGTTGATTCCCATGAAACATTTAAGTGCTCTTATAGGTTGGCTATGATTAGCTTTCCTGTATACCAGTGGTATGTGAACCACACCAGCAGACCCAGGGCAAGGGTAAAATGGGTGCTCAGGAAACATGTAGGTCAGGCAGTGGTGCTGCAGCCCCCGTGATGTCTTCAGAAAAATGGCCGAGGCGAGGTAGGCAAGTGGACAAAAGTCACGTGGAGACATGGAAAGACAAATTAACACTTGACTCCAGTTGTGATGTAAAGTGTGTTTTTCAAGATTTGAAGTGACCAATTATGTTTTCCTCCCTGGAAAAAAAAACCCTGAAGACTATTAGGGACCGATGACCTGCAGGGGATTGAGACTGCGCTAAAATCTTATTAAATGAACAGCCTTTAAATGTCCCACCTTTCTCTCCCTGGATAGGGGGCTGTTAGATGAAATGCAAAAATGGAGCAGCCTCCAGAGATAAAGTGTAATGAGGAAGGAAGCCTTCTAGGCTTCCTTAACTGGCCACATGTGAGCTTTCCCTGACATCACTGCCAGGCAGGCATGCTGTAGGACGTTTGCAAGGTGTGGGGTCTGCCCCATGGCGACTGAGCCGATGATGGTGTCAGTGTTCAGCCCACGACACTGCCTGGTGAATAGACTGCCCTTACCTGAAAGGTGGCAAGTCACAGAATCCTGCTCTCAGAAGCCAAGTCTGCTCAGAACATACTCCTAGGGGATGTGCCACATTCTGAAGTGGTCCAGGGCAGTTCAGGCAGTGAGGATAAAAGCCTTCTCTGTGTCTCAGCCTTAAGGTTCTGGAATGAAACTCAGTGGGAGCCCCTACTCTGTGGGGCAGATGACTCCATGGTGTTACCCATGAGCTGCCTCTTCTGAGGAGTGTCTAACATACAGGCACCAAGGGCATTCACGTACAGCCTCAGTTCCAGTAGGAAGGGATCCTTCCTTCATAAGATTTAAAAGCCCCTTTCCCACCGCCGTGGAGGTGGAGACATGCACAGAGAAGAAGTGATTGGTGGACCTCCCCGGTGGTCCAGTGGTTAAGACTCCACGCTTCCAATGCAGGGGGCATGGGTTCTATCCGTGGTTGGGGAAGTTCTGTATGCTGCAGGGTGTGGCCATAAATAAATTATTTTAAAAAAGGGAAGTGATTGGTGTGGAGCCCATATGATCCACAGAGCAGAGACCTAGGCAGCCATGCGCCTCCAAAGGGCTGAGCAGTAGAAGGAAGCAAAGAATTAAGTCTTTCATGCCTTTAGGCTGCACCAAGTCAGTGTTTAAGGTTAGAACCTCTGCAATGGGAACAGGAATTGAGAAGCCCCAGGGTAGCCTGTGATGCCCACAGAAGGCTCTGGTCAGACTGATAGGGATGCAGAAAGCCTGGAGTCAGAAAGCTATGCAAGGCGCAATGCGTTGTATTACCACATTTAATCCTTCCAACCCTATGGGGTGTTATTTTATCCCTATTTTTTACAGAAGGGGAAACTGAGACCCAGTGAACCTACTTTCTCAAGTTTAAATATGGCAGAGCTGGGACTCAAACCCAGAAAGTCAGGTTCAGAAATCTGTGCATTTAACCACTAACCCAGTTTACCACCCACTACCAAGTACACCAGAGGGCATAGCTTCTTGTTTTCATAAAGCCCAGAATTCCAGAATCCTCCAGGACAGATTCAAACTGGCTAAGCCAAGACTCTGATCTCTAGTATGGGCAAGAAAAAGTAAAAGTAAGAACAAAGATAAAACAATTTAATTTATTATCATCTAGCATGAATCAGGTGCTTTATGCACATCTCTAATGCTTATTAACCTATTTTTAAGATGAGGACAGGGGCTTGGAGGGGTTAAGTAATATTCTAAGTTCCCACTGCTAGAGGGCGGCCATGGTGCAATGGAACCTGAGATTTTCTGTTCAAAAATCACGCTCTCGCTGCTATATGCTTTCGTCTGCCCTCATGAGGCTGTATATTTTCCCCAAGTATATCACACGCAGCCGTGCTTCCTCTGCCATTGGCATTTGGATGGTAAAGCATCATCTGTCACCTGCGAAAGGAGCTGCAGGCCTCAGGATGCCCCAGGCAAGCTTGGGCCAATTCCCACATGCCCCAGCAGCGTGTGTGTGTGTGTGTGTGTGTGTGTGTGTGTGTGTGTGTGTGTGTGTGTGTGTATAGCATACCCTTACCATGCTTGGTGTTCTTATTAAAACAAAAAGCTGTATTACTTTGCTGTTTTACTTGGTAAAAATGACTTTTAAACTTTTATCATTTGTATCTTTCTGTTGGCAAGCCCATCAACTCCTGGCCTGCCCACTTCCACAGCCATACCAGTTGTACCTGTCAGGGAATCCAGGCCCACGACTTCCCTGAAGTGTAGCTGGTTCAAGAGCGTAGGTTTGGTTCAATTCTCACCTCTGCTATTTACCAGCCGGTTGATCAAGGGCAAGTTGTTCTATACCCTAAGGCTCAGTTACCTCCCATCTGAGTAATGGGGCAATAAGGCCTGGCAGGAATTAATGAGACACGCAGGAGAAGTGGTGTGAAGTTCAGGGCAGGGTGTCTAGCCTATGAGCAGCTCATCTGCCGTATCCGCCCACATCCCCCCAGTGATCTCCTTTAGAGCCAAGACAGAGTCACCATCACCCCTGTGTGCTCACACTGGGCCAGTGTGTTGTCAGCATTCAGAGTTGTTAGGTCCTGTCCCTGCTGTTCACTCCAAGCCTTTGGCTGCCCACCGGGCCTGGCTAGGTGCCCCTCCCTGCCTGTCTCTCCCTCTGTCCTCGCTCTGATCATGGTAATCCAATTACCCTTCTCTCCCGCTCAACTCTAAGCTCCTTCAGGGTCAGGCTAGGACTTCACTTATTGCCATAGCACCTGGCAGCATCTCCAGCCACATAGCAGCCTTCCCCCAACACATGCTCCTTCCTTTTAGAGCTACGTTTTTATTGTCAAGATGCTGAGAGCCACACAAAACAGGTGTAGAACCCAATGAACTATTATAGAGCAAACATCTTTCCAGCCACTGCCCAGGCAGAGAAAGAACTTTACCAGCTCCCAGAAGCCCACCCTGGTCCCACCTGTCAGTTCCCCCTTCCTCCTCCTAGGAGGATGCAGTGTCCGGACTTTTACAGTCTTTACTTGTATAGTTTTATCATTCAAATTTGTATCCCTAGACACTGTGGTTTAGTTTTTCCCATTAAGAAACTAATTTGTTATGTTTTTAAATCTTTTTTTTAATCTACAGATTCCTCCTCCATCGCTTTCTTTTCCTCACAATTTATCTGTGGAAGAATGCAGGACATTTGACCTGTGGAGTTTCCCAGTCTGGATTTTGTTAATTGCACACTCACATGCAGCTCAAAATGCTGCTCTGTCCCAGTATTTCCTGCAAATTGGCAACTGGATCCAGGCTTGTACTGTTTATTTTTCACCCCAAACCTGGAATTAGCTGTTTCTTCAAGAAAATCTGGTTTCTTTTGACACAAATGATATGCTAAGACCACAATCTGGATAATGAGAGCAGAGCTCTATCAAAGTTCTCTTCACCAGATCAGGGCCTGGAATGGAGAAGCTGCTAAGAAAGCATGTGATAAATGAATTTAGAAGTAGGAGAGTGCCTTTGCTACAGTTTATCATCTATGTATGTATGTATGTATGTATCTATCTATCTATCATCTATGTACCTAGCATCTATCTATGTATCTATGCATCGATGTATCCATCTATGTATGTATGTATCTATCTACCTACCTACCTACCTACTTATCTATCCATGTGTATGTATATTATGGTGGTGCTGGCCCTATACCACACTTCCATGGATCAAGTGTTCTGCTGCCACTCCCTCATTGACTTTCCTTTATAGTCATTATATCATTTAATCCTCACAACTAAGCCCAAGGTGTTTACAGTTATCTTCATTTCACAGAGGAGGAAACTGAGGCTCAGAGAGGTGAACTGACTCATCAAAGTCACACAGCTAATAAGGGCAGAGCTCAACCACAGACAGATTGGTCTGACAGATTCCAAAGCCTGCCCGCTTTTCACAGCTCTTTCATGAGTATTTGCCCCTGAAATACATTTGTTCATTTTAAAAGTTAATCTCAATTGAGATTTATAAATGAGTGAGTGAATAAATGCCTGACTTCGTGGGGCTGAGTATAGACACAGCCTGCCTTTGTACTCTGCCCACGAAAGAATCTTTCTTTCCTTATTTTATTTTTGGTTCCCATTGTGACTTTTTTTTTTCTTCTAGGTATGGCAGAGGGGTATTTTTACTATTCTGGAATAAACCCAAAGGTATATTTCTGCTCTTGGCTTGTGAGGCTCATTTTATTCATATGTTTACAGATGTAAAAATAAGTGGATGATATCTTCAAGTTATTCAAGTCTCAGTACACATGGATACCCCATTTATGTGCTCACTTTTTTTTTTTTTTTTTTTTACCTTTTAACGTGTTTCTTGGAGTATAACTGCTTTACAATGGTGTGTTAGTTTCTCCTTTATAATGCAGTGAAGCAGTTATACATATACATATATCCCCATATCTCTTCCCTCTTGCGTCTCTCCCACCCTCCCTATCCCGCCCTTCTAGCTGGTCACAAAGCACTGAGCTGATCTCCCTGTGCTATGCGGCTGCTTCCCACTAGCTCTCTATTTTATGTTTGGTAGTGTATATATATGTCCATGCCACTCTCTCACTTTGTCCCAGCTTACCCTTCCCCCTCCCCGTATCCTCAAGTTCATTCTCTAGTAGGTCTGTGTCTTTATTCCCGTCTTGCCCCTAGGTTCTTCATGACCATTGTTTTTTTTTTAGATTCCATATATATGTGTCAGCATATGGTATTTGTTTTTCTCTTTCTGACTTACTTCACTCTGTATGACAGACTCTAGGTCCATCCACCTCACTACAAATAACTCAGTTTCATTCCTTTTTATGGCTGAGTAATATTCCATTGTATATATGTGCCACATCTTCTTTATCCATTCATCTGTTGATGGACACTTAGGTTGCTTCCATGTCCTGGCTATTGTAAATAGAGCTGCAATGAACATTGTGGTACATGACTCTTTTTGAATTATGGTTTTCTCAGGGTGTATGCCCAGTGGTGGGATTGCTGGGTCGTATGGTAGTTCTATGTGTAGTTTTTTAAGGAACCTCCATACTGTTCTCCATAGTGGCTGTATCAATTTACATTCCCACCAACAGTGTATGAGGGTTCCCTTTTCTCCACACCCTCTCCAGCATTTATTGTTTCTAGATTTTTTGATGATGGCCATTCTGACTGGTGTGAGATGATATCTCATTGTAGCTGTGATTTGCATTTCTCTAATGATTAGTGATGTTGAACATTCTTTCATGTGTTTGTAGGCAGTCTGTATATCTTCTTTGGAGAAACGTCTTATAGGTCTTCTGCCCATTTTTGGATTGGGTTGTTTGTTTTTTTGATATTGAGCTGCTTGTAAATTTTGGAGATTAATCCTTTGTCAGTTGCTTCATTTGCAAACATTTTCTCCCATTCTGAGGGTTGTCTTTTCATCTTGTTTATGGTTTCCTTTGCTGTGCAAAAGCTTTGAAGTTTCATTAGGTCCCATTTTTTTTTGTTTTTATTTCCCTTTCTCTAGGAGGTGGGTCAAAAAGGTCTTGCTGTGATTTATGTCGTAGAGTGTGCTGCCTATGTTTTCCTCTAAGAGTTTGATAGTGTCTGGCCTTATATTTAGGTCTTTAATCCATTTTGAGTTTATTTTTGTGTATGGTGTTAGGGGGTGTTCTAATTTCATTCTTTTACATGTAACTGTCCAGTTTTCCCAGCACCACTTATTGAGGAGGCTGTCTTTTCTCCATTTTATATTCTTGCCTCCTTTATCAAAGATAAGGTGACCATATGTGCGTGGGTTTATCTCTGGGCTTTCTATCCTGTTCCATTGATCTATATTTCTGTTTTTGTGCCAGTACCATATTGTCTTGATTACTGTAGCTCTGTAATACAGTCTGAAGTCCGGAAGCCTGGTTCCTCCAGCTCCGTTTTTCTTTCCCAAGATTGCTTTGGCTATTCGGGGTCTTTTGTGTTTCCATACAAATTGTGAAATTTTTTATTCTAGTTCTGTGAAAATGCATTGAATCTGTAGATTGCTTTGGGTAGTAGAGTCATTTTCACAATGTTGATTCTTCCAATCCAAGAACATGGTATATCTCTCCATCTATGTGTATCATCTTTAATTTCTTTCACCAGTGTCTTATTATTTTCTGCATACAGGTCTTTTGTCTCTTTAGGCAGGTTTATTCCTAGGTATTTTATTCTTTTTGTTGCACTGGTAAAACACTTTTTATTTGAGTCTAGATAATAGGTAGAATAGTCTCTCTTTGCTTTCTGCCCACATAGCTAAAGCCTCATTGTCCCCTTATATTTGTGTTGGTAATGAAACCTTTTGAGAAGGCTGTATTTGATGGAAGGGTACATGACCCTTTTAATAGAAGCAGACCACATTATGAAGCTGATGCCAAGCTCTGTTTCCAGGGCAACCTAAACATAATGGCAAGAGGTACTTGGTGTCTAACATTTCATGTAATGTCGTGAAGGCAGATATTAGACTTTCCTATTGGGATAGGAAAGAGTTTTCTTCCCCATGAGCACACAGGAAGTTACCACCTACCCATCAAAGAGAAGAAGGCAGTGAATCCACAGGGTCAAGCACAGGGGTGGCTCCAGCACTGTCTTATCTTCATCTTGGACAGTGGAGTCAGGACAGGATTAGGAAGAATAATTCATCCCCTCTGATAAAGAGGAGGGAAGGCCAAAATATGTACCTTTAATTACATTATAAGGAAATTGACTGCAGAGCCTCCATTGGGCTGTTCTTAGAGGCTGGTTTGGCTCTTGATGGCAAAAGGGCCACAAGGTCTGGAAGTGAGAGATGAGGATTTAAGGCAATGCCAAGTAAATATGGGATGCTCTTGATGCAAATGAGGGATCATTTCTGAGACCTTTGTAGATACCCTAATTTGTAAATATTTTTATAATTTTCCCTTTAACCTCTAATTTATGGCTAAAATCATTGCTTTTGCAGGCCTCTTCACTTTATTCACTTTCACACCCAGCATAAACAATTTGAACAAAGAGTGATATTTCTGCTTAAAAGGGAAAAAAGGACACTTACTCCATCCCAGTATGCTGATTAGCAGATGACACACACAAGCCTCTAGGCCCCAATGATACACAGTTTTAAAATGTACCTAAGATTTGTTTTAATCTGGTGTGGCAAGATACACCCCTGAAAGAAGTTGTTTTTACACTCATAGATCCCTACAAACAGGAGGCATGGCACACTGTGAAGGGCCACACAGGGAAGCACCAGGGTTGCTCAGGAGGCAGAATGCGTGGGAAGAATAATTGGCTGAATAATTCAAGGGGGCTCTGGGCTATAAGGGTGGTCACTAGTTGTCCAGTACCTGGCCCTGGAATGCTTTAGGGCAGGTGTATAGTGTTCTGGTCTGCAGGAGCCCAATCAAAGGAGGCAGATGGGGTATGGACTCTGGATTTACTGGCTTTCATAGCAAAGGTGTGCTGGTAGACAGTTCATTTACTATCTCCAGGAACGAATTAACCCTGGGAGAGGTACTTCCTTCCTGGGTCCACAAGGCCCCCAAATGTCAAAGCATCAAAGTATAAGGGGAAAAAAAACATGATTGATACACAAGGAGACAAGGTTGACACTGTTGCTTGCAGCCATGAGAGCAGCAAATTCCACCTTGCTATTCCCACATTCCTAGGTCATTTTCCACATCCCTTAAACTTACACCTATTGGTTCTCTTGCTTACTTTCTGAAACCCAAACCTCAGAATTTTCTCTCTAGGCCCTTGACAACCCTGTTTCATGGCAAATCGACAACCCTACATTCTTAAATATTGTGCCCAATTTCAACTAAGGGTTGGAGGTAAGATCAGGCCCTCCTTCATCATTCATACCACCTCTTGAGCACTCTCCTTAAGCATTGTCTAAAAATCCCAGGTTCAATTTCTTCATTCCTGTTGTGGTCCATGCACATCTATGGTTCTTTGCCATTGTCACCACCATTGCCCGTTTGTTTGTCTGTTTCAAGAAACCTACAAAATCCTGAGCTTGTATTTTTTCCAGATCATCCCTTTAATCTCATGGTCTTTAAAGTAGGCCTTCTTTCATATGCATCTTTAGTTTACCATAGTATACTTAGAGCTAACATTATAACACTTTACATAAAATGTGAGAACCATGCAACAGTATAACTCCATTCCCCACACTCATCATTTGTTCTACTGAGTTTATGTATTTTAAATTTATATACATTATATGCCCACAACACACTGCTGTAATTGTTGCAGTAAAAGTCATGGTCATTTACAGAAATTAGGAGAGGAGGAAAGATGGTCTTTTATATTCACTCACATATTTACCATTTCCAGTTCTCTTCTTTCCTTCTTACAGATTTGTTTTTCCATCTGACACCATTTCCTTTCTATCTTGAAGACTTACTTTGTCATCCCATTGTCTTTTGGTCCCCATCATTTCCAGTAAAATGTCAGCTACTGTAATTCACATTACATTGTTGTTGTTCTCCCATATGAAAAATAATTTTTTTTCTTTTTCTCTGGGTGCTTTCAAAATTTCCTCTTTATTTTTGGTTTTCAACAGGTTGAGGATGACGTGCTTAGGAGTGTTCTTTGTATTTATCCAGTTTGGAACTTGCTTATCTTATTCAAACTTTAAAATGATGTTTTGCACCAAGTTTGGAAATTTTTTCGACCACTACTTTTTCAGTTAATTTTTTTATGCCCCATTCACTTATTCTTGTCCTTTGGTCCTTTTAAGAATTTTCTCTTTTCTCCTCTCCTTTCTTTTCCTCTCTCCCTTCCCCCTCACTGGCTCTAGATTTTAAGAAATCTTTCTTCTCTCCCCTTCCCTCTTTATATTGTACAATTGCTTTTGATCTCTCTTCCAGTTCATTGACTCTTCTATCTCCAATCTGCTGCTAAATCCTTCTTTTCATTTTAGATATTGTATTTACCACTTTAGATTTGACATTTCTGTATAGTTTCCATTTCTTTGCTGATATTCTCTATCTGTTCATTCATCGTTAGAACATTTACTTTAAAGCTTTTTAAAACAATTTAAAATAGCTGCTTCAAAACTGCTTTCTGAAAATTCCAATATCTGTGTCGTCTCAGGGTCTGTTTCTCTTGAATGATTTTACTCTGAACCTTAGGTCACATTGTTTCCTGTTTCCTCACATGTTTAATAATTTATACTTACTACTGGGGACAGTGGATTGTACATGTTAGAAACTCTGGATTCTTGTTATCTTTCTCTGAGATTGTTGATTTTTATTAGATTACTGGACGGTCACCTTGTACCTGTAGAGTTTGGTTTTATACTATATAAGGGTATTACTGTTTGGGTTTACCCTTAATTTTGGACAAGTCCATAAATCCTGGCATATGAACTTTACTTCTAATATATGTCTCTTCTGTCATTTCATTGGAAAACTCTGGGTGTTTACCTAGTCCTTATAACTTGGAGGAATTCCAAAATTTGTCTAATTTCAAGTAAGCAGTAACTAAAATCTCTGATCAGGTTTTTCATCTCTCCTGCTATCAATTTTCACTGGGTTTCCAAAGTCTCCTCTGTGTGTACCCAGTTCAGGGGTCAGACAAGGATTTGAGGGAAGTTTATATTCAGAATTTGAGTTCTCTTCCTGTATATCCCTCCTTTTTGATATTAACTCCCTAAATTTCCAGGAATTCTGGCATTGATGAACTTCATTCTATAACACTTCAAGCTCAAAGAACTGTGGCTTGCTTTCTTTGTTCCTTTTTTCTTTTCATTCTTTAATTGTTTTCATTATTATTTTTAATAACTTTATTAAATAGCTGTATAGATAAAATTTGTTTTATATATCATAAAATTCACTTGTAATTGTATGATTCAATATTTTTTAATAAATTTATAGAGTTGTGCAACAACCATCACAATCTAGTTTTAGAACATTTCCATCACCCCAAAAAGGCTGTGCTCATTTACAGTTGACTTTTACTCTGACTTCGAGCCCTAGGCAACCATTGATCTATTTTCCAACTCAAAATTGCCTTTTGTGGACATTTCATGTAAATGAAGTCACAGAATATCTAGTCTTTGTTGTCTAGTTTTTATCACTCAGCATAATGTTTTTGAAATCCATCTATGTTTTGTAAATCGATATGCTGTATATGTTGTTCCTTTTTATTGCTAAACAGCATTCCATGTATGGATACACAATAGGTTATTCATTCACCTGTTAAAGAACATCTTTTTTTGGTTTTGTTTTGTTTTGTTTTTGGAAGCTTTTTTTCAATGTTCCTCAGATAATACCTACATAGCCAAACTGGTACTTGTAGGTCTATGGAGCAGTGTTTGGGAATCACAGTGTAGAAGACCAGATTATGACATTCAGATAAGGACTCATTTTTTAAGATTTAAGCAGCATTTATTGGACACTTTGTTTGTGTTAGACACTGTGTTAAAGGTTAAAGAGGTGAAATAAGACATGAAATCTCAGTGTAGTGGAAGAAATGAACCAACAAACAAATAAGTGTAATAAAGTGTGAAAAGTGTGATAAAATTCTGGGGCCCCCATGGAGTTAAGGTCAATTCTCTACAGGAGAGGGAACTACAGGAAAGTCTTTATCAAGGATGTGAGCCTTGAGTCTTGAAAGATGGTCTTGAAAGATGAACAGGTCAGTTAGATAGTGGAAATAACTTGTCTTCCCATGACACATTCTCTTTTATTCTTAAAAGCCATGCAGGGCTTCCCTCGTGGTGCAGCGGTTAAGAATCCTCCTGCCAATGCAGGGGACATGGGTTCGAGCCCCGGTCCAGGAAGATCCCACATGCCACGGAGCAACTAAGCCTGTGCTCCACAACTACTGAGCCTGCATGCCTAGAGCCCATGCTCTGCAACAAGAGAAGTCACCATTATGAGAAACCCACGCACCGCAGTGAAGAGTAGCCCCCGCTCGCCACAGCTAAAGAAAGCCCACGCGCAGCAACGAAGACCCAACGCAGCCAATAATAAATAAATAAATAAATTTATATTAAAAAAAAAAGCCATGCAGATAGGTGCATACATAGTGTTGTCCAATCTCTCTGTGGCTGGGAATTGTATGGAAGCAAATTATTCCTGCGAGTGTCTGCTGAGATCAATGCATGGAGAAATATGGTGAAAACTTGGCAGATACCCCATTCTGCCAAGCTATATAAATACTCCTCAACAAGATAAACACATAATGGAAAAGAACACGGAGCTTTGGAGAATAATGGACTTGGTCCAACAGTTTAGGCAAATTACTTCATCTTTCAGAGCCTCAATTTCAGTATCTATAAAATGGAGTTAAGAAATAACTTCAAAAGTAACTGGGCAGCTTAGACTTAATGTATGCAAAACAATGAATTTAGGGATTGGCACACAATAGCCTCTCACAAAATGCTAGTTTTCCTTTCTTCCATCACATATAACTGACTGTTTGCCATTCTTACACCTGAGGGCTACTAGAAGTAATGCAATCACAAGGCTTATTTTGTGTTTTGGTTCTGATTTCTATTGTCTCAGGAAAGCCACCATTTTCTGAGTAACCAAGAGATGCAGTAGCTGATTCATAATGAGGCCTTTCTTCCTTCTAAATATGCACTAATTGTCAAGGTGACGGAGGAGGTTCATTAGTTAAAAGCATAATTAAAGGGCACTTCCTTTAGCTAAACTGATGAGCAGAAAGTGCAGCAATATTTGCATGTTTAGACATTAAGGATGGAAATAGATGACTCAGTGAGAGGAAGCAGGGAAGGTAGGGCAAATTACTATCACTGCCCAGGGCCTCCGGGGTTATTGCTTTGCAGGACATCCTTGGAGGAGTGGTCTTCCCTGGGAAATCAGCTTCACTGGATTCTCTTGTTTTATGGGATGAACAGCCCTTTCACCGCTGTACCTCAGGAGCAAGGTGATCTTTACTTCAAAAGATGCTAAAATATGATTCCTGATAAGCTGAGCTTGGAATCTGTTTCTTGCTGGACATCCATGCCCTGTTCTAAACACTTAGGTATCAGCATGGATATTGATGCATTCTTGTCATCCTGTATATTCATTAAGGTTGTAAATTCTCCCAAGTCAATAATAGTGCCTTTTACCCTCTTGGCATATGTGTGTCTTGAGGTCATATTCAAGGTTCTTCCATTTATTAGATAAGAGATGTGGAAAGATCCCTACTATGTCTCCTATTCCTCATCCTTAACCTGGGTGTTTTGCCTAAAGTGCAAGATTTTTGTTAGAATTAAAAGAAAGAGCTTGGCACAAAGTAAGAACAGAAGTAATGTTCAATGCAATTCTCCTTCTCAGTATACAGCGACTTCATGGTGATCAGTGCCTCTGCCTCGTGTCTCTTAAATGAGGGCGTTAGCACTAGAATGTGTCATTTTGTATCAGGTTTCAATTTTGCCAATTTCTTGTTTTCTATACTGTGGAAGTGACAGAGAGAAAAAATATCTTTCATATAACAAATGCAGACACTTGGGTTTGATGCCAAGGAGGAGTCTCCCTCCCCTCCCACTGGCACCTAATCCCCAAAGCAGTCTAAAAAGACAGGAGCAAGGCACAGCCAGTGTGGTGACTGAGTCAAAGCTGCTTCCATTGGGACCACCCCAAGGCTTGAGCATCTTATTACTGAAACAGTGATTTGATTTACTAAGCATTTGTAATTGTGTTGACATTGTTTTCTTCTTTTTAACAGTAAAATGAGAGTCTGTTTTTAAATATGTATTACTGGATGTCTACTGAAAAAAATGCATTTGTTGCCTCTGGGCAGATGTACAGGCTAAGACACAAATAATGATTTCACGGGAGCAAAAGGAATTACTGAGCAGATGCTCATCTGTGGAAAACAGACCAGAGAGGAACCAGGTCTGACAGCAAAGGGAGAAAGGTATAGGATAATTAGCATATTTGATTTGTTTAAATTTAGCAGTGGTATAGCCTTCTACTTCAAGATGGAATGAGAGAGTGGGAGAAGCCAGTGACATTGCAGCAGAGAAGAGAATTATAACCTAGCAGGACCCTATGGGACCTTCCTCGTACAGACTCCCCCCTGCCCCCAATATGCTCTGCTTGCCTCTTATATGTAGAAAAACTTTAGCCTCCTAGGCCTTCCCTGAGTTCCAAAGAATAAATTTAATCAGAGAAGTGAGAAAATGCAGAAGGAAAGGAAAACAGTTAAGCAAGACAAAACAATAGTTTGGCCATTAAACAAAGTCAAGGACCTTTAGTTCCTCCGCAAGAGCCGTAAATAATATTCTGAGCCATGTCCTTTGATCTGTTTTGCAAATTCTGAAACCCCCACCAGGTGGAAGAAATGAACTGTATGTTGCCCACGTAGATCCCAGACAGGTTGGAAACAGAAGATTGATGATGTTGACTCCCAATCACCTCACCACCAACCAATCAGAAGAATGTCCAAAAGCTGATCAAGCATGCCACAACCTTCCTCCCTCACCCTGTCTTTAAAAATCTTTCCTTGAAAGCTATTGGTTTCTTAGGCACTAGCTGCCTGGACTCCTTGATTGATGCCCTGCAATAAATGCTGCACTTTCCTTCACCACAATTCAGTGTCAGTAGATTGGCTTTACTGCTAGTGGGCAAGCAGACCCAAGTTTGGTTCGGTAATGGAATGACATTCCTGCAGGTCTCAATTCACCAAGAGTTTGGATTCTCCTTTAGCGTAGGCTCTTCAGAAGAAAAATGAAAGAAAATCCTTTGAGTAATAATGGAAATCCAAGAAAGCCTTGAGAAACCAGCTCTTCAAGCAAATGGCTCAGGATATACTGATGAGTAAGGCTAGGGAAACCCTCAGTGGATTTGTGGAGAATATGTTCCCAGTACGCCACAGATAGAGTTATCTATTTGTCATCAGGTCTTGCTGTTGGTTAGGCTCGAGATCAGCTCCACTCACATCTGGTAGCACTCATCTTCACCTTGCTGAACTTCCCTTCCTTCCTTTTATTCACTTTACTTTTGTCTCTTGGTATCTTGCTCCTTTTAATCATAGTTCTGCCCCTGAAACGCTGTAGAAGTCCCTTTCTTTCCAATAATAATAGCAGTGGCTGTTTGCTAACTGCCCACTTGTAGGTCAAAACTCTACCTGTGCTACCCAGGTGAACCAGAGCAGGGGGTTCATTTGGGAGCTGCTTCTAGGGAGGAGGAAAGAGGAAGTGGGAGAGCGAGTCAGGGACAGAGAACAAGCCAGTACAAGAGGGCATTGTCAAGGTCATGGCTGTGGCAGGTGGGATAGAGACTCCTGAGAAGAGTGCAGGGGGCTGCCCAGAAATGCTCCCCACCTCCACGCCTAGTTGCTCCCATGCCCTCTGGGTGAGAGATGCTCCCAGGGCAGTAAAGCTGCTGCTCCTGGACTGTGCTCCTTGGAGCCAGGAGGCTCCTCTCGCCTGGGAGCAAGCCCTGGGGCACAAAGCTGACAGCACAGTGGGGTTAGGTATGAACTCGAGGGGAGACCTTCCAGTGAAGCAGGTTTCTGTGCTTCAGGGGAAGGGCAGGTATTATCTAGAGGATCTCATTCATGTATCAGCTTTGTCAGTTGTAAGCTTCCAGGTGAGGTTCTGTCAAGAGAAAGAGGATTTTCTAAGTTTGTTTTAGCATTTTCCAGAACCAAGCATGAAGGTCTCAGTGTTTCTTCCCTAAAGGCAGAGAGGTACCTTTAGGGAAGATGATAAGAGCCACTTATCATGGCTGGTGAGGGGGCCGGCACCTTAGGCTAGAGGAAGAATATGGCTTAGGACAGAAGGAAAGGCTAAATATGCCCCTTGGGGATCCTAGTCCAGAGGCTCGTGAGGAAGCAGGCTTGGTGAAAAGCAAAGTAGGCAGTGAATGGGGGATGTTAAAGGCAGTGCCTCTTCCTTCCTCCCTCCCTCCTAGGGCCATGCCTCCAAGGGGAGGGGCTCCATAGAGACAGGGGTGTGGGGGTAGGCAGAGGCACCACACACTGTGGGTACAGAAGATTCTCTGAACCTGCCTGGATAGCTGGGCCCAGGGTCACCTCAGTAAAGTGTGGGGGGATGGGAGGTGGCCTCCCCAAGGCTCATGAACAGAGTATGCGTTTCCTATTGCTGCTATGAGAAATAACCTCAACCTTTGTGTTAAAACAACTCAGATTTATTATCTTACAGTTTTGGAGGTCAGAAATCTGAAAGGAGTCTCCCTGGGCTACAATCAAGGTGTCAGCAGGGCTGTGTTCCTTCTGGAGGCTGTAATGGACAGTCTGTTTTCTTTTTTTTCCCCGGCTCATAGGGGTGGCTGCATTCCTTGGCTCATGGCCCCATACCACTCTGACCTCTACTTCCTGTCACATCTTTTCTGACTCTAATCCTCCTGCCTGCTTCCTATAAGGAAACTTGTGATTACATTGGATCCACTTGGCTAATCTAGGATAATCTCCCTAGCTCAGGATCTTTAATTTAATCACTCCTGTAAAGACCCTTTGCCATGTAAGGTAACATATTCACAGATTTCAGGGATTAGGAGGTGGACATCTTTGGGGCCATTATTTTGTCTACCACAGGTGGCTCACTCAGGACCCCGAGGAGCCCAGGTGAGGTATTGTGGCATAGAGGTAACCAGTGCAGCAGAGATGGGGCAGGATGAAAGGCTTCCAGGAAAGGAGCTTTAAGGTGGAGAGAACACAGCTCAGGGAATGAGTTGAAGTGGTGGATTTCCAGCATATTGGTGCCCTCTCTAAAGAAAATAGAACAACTGGGCTGACCACGTCAGCAGTCACCTTTCCAAAGAGCAGGAAATCCAGTCATTGCACAGTCCCAACCCGAGAGGACTTAGGGTGTCTTGTGTGGGTCTGAGGACCCTTCTCCACCAACACCATGAAGTCACAGATGCCACGTCTCCCCAAATGTCTAGAAGTTCTTAGAGATGGGAAGAGGAAAGGAGAGGGACTCAGAGAAGTGGGGGCTTATCGGGGGCCCTTCTGTATTACAGAGAAATAAAGACACGAGAGCCACTGTATTTGTGATTCTCCCCATGTCCATCATCCATTCAGAACAACCCTGCAAGTTGGCATCTTAGAAAACGTCATTTGGGATTCCTACAAAAGGAGAGGCAAAAGAGATTCTGGACATTCTTCCTCCCCCTCTGCTTAGGACACATGTTCCTAAAGGAAAGCAGGTCTCACTGGAGACCAGTGTCCAGGGCAGGACAGTGAGTGGGGTGGAGTCACTGCTTTAGAGGAAACACGGCCAATGCGTCCAAGAGTTAGTCTTTAAATGTGGAATTAGAGCACTGACAATGCCCAATTATTTTGCTCATTAAGATGACTGGTCTGGACTGGACTGACCATTGTCCAATTAACTCCTTGGCACTTGGCTATAATAATGGTTGAACTCACTCATTTGACTCCCATTTTGGCTGTAAGAGCAGATGCAAATAAGCTGATTCTGCATCATTCTAACACTCTTTTCTCACCAAGAATAAAGGACTTTGCTTCTTCCAGGGGCTTTAGATTCCTTTGCAAGTAGAATGGACCTGATGGGCAAAGGCGTTGGCCTGACAGATGTGAGTATTTGGCTCAAATCCTGGCTCTGTCATTTGTTTCTGGGGGGATTTGGGCCTGTGACTTATTCTCTCCTTTATGTGGGAGGAAAGAAGATCACCTGGGTCTGAGGGACCCTGCCCCCCTCGCACTGGCCCCTTTTCTTTGGGTGTGGTGTGGGGCCACTGGGGACCAGACATGCCCCCTACTCCCCGTGATACTGGGAATCCAGCATTCTTCATGAAGGGTGGGGCGAGGGGCTAGGACAGGAAGTGCTTAGAAAGGACAAGTGGGTCTCATTAAAGAAGGTTTAAACTTCTCAGATAGTCATGTTATGGTGTGGTTTTCCTGTGTCCAAATGATAGTGGGGTTTTTTGGTTGTTGTTTTTTTGTTTTTGTTTTTATCAGTGACCAGAGTATAAAGGTATACCACAGAACATTTGTTTGGTCTGATGATATGTTTTTAAATGAGAAAATATTAAAAATTGGGAGATTTTCTGTAGAAATCTGATTCGTCACTTCTGAACGACTGGAACTGCACCAGGCCTGGATTCTTGTGTGGCCTGGAGCTGTGTGGTGGTTGAGTCTGAAAGAGGACCTACATTCACCCAGCCAGGCATCCGTACTTACTTTGACTGCTTCTCCTGTCCATGATTATTTGGGACTGTTGCAGGAGAATACTCTCCAGGGTCTCTGAACCTGGGTATAATCTGGGCAGGGCCATCCACATTCTTCTCTCCCCGAGTGCCTGTTAACAAGCTCTGGCACAGAGAAGGCAATGGCCAACAGAATGTATCTCACTTCCGCTTCCTGTGCTACTTGCGATTTTTCAGAGGTGCACCTTTTTCCCTTGTCTGAGCCTGGGGCACCTGTCCTCTTATTGGTCCGTTAAGGCTGTCACTCAAGCTGTGTTTTCCAATAGGTGAACAGGCTGTAAAATATCAGCGGGTCTCCTTGCCAGCACCAGCAAGTCCAAAGGGAAGATCATTAGAATTCGTGACGCTGACTCTACCATATCCAAATAACATGAAAGCCAGGAGGGGCTGCAAATTAATAAACCTTTCCTATGTGAGCTGGCAGCTGGGCCTTCTCTGCTCTTGTCTGGGTTTGCACATGACTAACTGCAGGCTTGAGGGATTTGCATTAGCAGATCATAAGGAAAAATCCCATTAAAATGATAGTCTCCTCATCGTTATGATCCCTTTTCAAGAGGTACACTGGATTGCCAGGGCATTTCTTGGGGTTGCCTGGTAATGGATTTACTTGACAGTCCACATACCCTGGCAAAGGCCTTCTGGGGCGTAGGGCAAAGGGGTGGGCTTTTTGGAAGCACTCAGCTCCTTCATGACAACTACCACGCTCCCTGGGCACACACCTGAAGAGCTATGTGGAAGCCCGCCCACCTATCACGCCCTGGTTTCCATGCCGACAAGTAGCATCTGTCATGTGATTGATCTCCTGGCTGTGGAGAGAGAAGTGGAAGACGCTGATGCTATCACAACCCCTGCCACTGGCCCCACTGAATGGCCTGGCCTGAGTTACGTTTGCTTAAATGTGATACATTTTATGAACATCATACTAGCATTCCTCACATTTACATCCCTCAAATTCTTAGTCTTCTATTGAATAACAAAATGCTTTGATTGTGGTCCCTTCTTTGGGGATAAATTACCAACTCAATAACATGATATAAAAAGCCTCTTGGCATTTAATGCCCACCTGCTCCTCCAAACTGGGGTCCTAACACCTGTTGAAACTGTACCCAAGCCCCTGTGTCCCTGTCTTTTGAAGTCAAAGGCTTTTGCTTTAGCTCCCAGGCCTCCTCTGAGTCTTAAAAGAATCCCTAAGGTGGGCCAGGAATTCAAATACACACAAAACATTAGACTGACTTAAAAGAGTTAATGATTAGGAATGTGAAGATGTAGAAACAAAGAAGAGCTGTTGGGCCAGGAAACTGGTAACAGTTGAGACTATTAACCACCCACATAGCAGAGTCACCGAACACCCAGTTCCCTGAAAGATACAGATGAAAGCCTGCCACACATTTCTAAGTTGTTTTAAGGGAAGCAGACCCACCAGATGAAAGCTGCTGACCCAGAGCACATAGACCCCAGACTAGTTGAAACCAGAAGATTGGTGACGCTTGAAACTTCACCTTGATGCCAACCAATCTGAGAACTGTGCACGAGCTGATCATGTACGCTGAGGGCCCCTCCCTCACACTGCCTTTAAAAACTCTTCCCTGAAAGCCATCAAGGGGTTTGGGTCTTTTGAGCATGAGCTGCACATTCTCCTTGCTTGGCACCCTGCAATAAACTGTGTTTTCCTTCACCATAATCTGTGTCAGTAGATTGGCTTTACTGCATGCAGTAAAGAGAGAGAGGGCCCAAGTCCAGGTTCCGTAACACTCTCAACACCTTCCCCTTCCACCCCGTCCTTGTGCCCTGACACACAGAAAGCTTATAGTCCCCTGAAGATGGCCCTCCTACTCATTCCCTGCCAGCTACCTGGCTCCATACCTCTGAGCCCTCCCACCCTTCCCAGTGGCAGGTGCCCCTGGAATGGGCTCCCATAGACTCCCCCTACCTGGCCCCCTGCCTTCTGTCCCAGCACACATCACATAGGACTGCACATAGGATTGTACACTGTCTGTTTATGTGTTTGTTTGCCCCATTATCATGGATACTTCCAGAGAGCAGAGGCTTTAGTTTAGCTGCAGAGCCTGGCACACAGTTTATGCTCAGAATAAATGAGGTCCCAGCAGGCAGTAGAACATTTGTTATGCTTTGGAATCCCTAAGGTGGGCCAGGAATTTGAATACACACAATACATTAGACTGGCTTGAGCCCTTTCTGGCCAAGGCCAGGAAGTTTTGTAATAGTTACAGAGCCACTGGTGGTAAAGTCAGTGAGATCTTTGAAATAATATATTATCAAGATCAAAGCTGAACGTTTGAGACCCAGAGAGTAAAAATGGCAAAATTTTAGAATTTTAAAGTGTTCCATAAAAATGGATCAAACAATCAATTAATCACCAGGAGGTTTTTTTTTTTTTTTTTTTTTTTTTTTTTTTTTTTTTTTTTTTTTTTTT
>NW_006771578.1:4490854-4516732 GCF_000442215.2 Lipotes vexillifer
GGGCACGAACCCGCGTCTCCTGCATCGGCAGGCGGACCCTCAAGCACTGCGCCACCAGGGAAGCCCCACCAGGAGGTTTTAAAAGATCTCAATTTTCCTTTTTTCTTCCCTCTCTCCCTCCCTCACTCCATTTCTCCTTTCTTTTGATCTCAGTATCCCTTCATTGTTAGGCCAACTTTTACTGGGCACCAACTGTGTGCTCAGGGCTACAATTTGCACTGAGAATTTGGGGAGAGTAAGACACAGTCCTGCCCACCAGGATCTCAGCACCAAGTGAGCAGAGACAAAGGACAAATGGGTCACTAGGATAGAGTAAGTATTGGGGAGTCTGGGGAGCACAGAGGAGAGGCAAACTACTCACAGGGTGACTTGGGATGGCTTCCTGAGGGAGGATACTCTATCAGGTATACACAGTTTGGGCATCAAGTGATTTACTTCCAAGAAACTTCTGGTAAGTTTCTGTCTACATAGGGAGTTAAATAGGGGACAGAGAAAGCTGGGCCTTCTAGCTGGATTGCTAGCATGAGTTTGGTGGAGGTTTCCTATATCCCACCCACTGTGGCTCCTTTCAGGGCATGAGCAGCTGTCCGAGTGAGCTGGGGCTTCTGGTCATCAATAGGCAGCCTTTACATTTTTTAATATTAATTTCTTTAGTAGAAGAATACTACAGACTGAATTATGTCCCTGCAAAATTCATATGTTGAAGCCCTAACCCCCAAACATAGCTGAATTTGGAGAAAGGGCCTAACCTTCATTAGGAAGTAATGAAGGTTAAATGAGGTCATAAGGATGGGGCCCTAATTCAATAGGGCTCACAGCGTATAAGAAGAAGGAAATGTACCCAAGCTCTCTCCACCATGTGAGGACACAGTGAGAAGGCTGCTGTCTACAGCCAGGAAGAGGGCCCTCACGGGGGGGATGGAGTTGGCTGGCACCTTGATCTTGGACTTCCCAGCCTCTAGAATTGTTTAAGCCACCCAGGCTGTGGTATTTGGTTGTGGCAGCCCAAGCTAAGACAAGGAAGACTGAGCTTAAGCCAAGTGAAGATTTGACAGTTTCACAGGGTTTCATCAAGACTGTAAACATTTTTCACTTTGCATAATTCCTATCTCTAAATTAATTTTAAATTAAAAAATAAAAACATTTAAAATTTTAATTAGCAAGTGCACCAAAGAGGCAGCCTAACATACGGAAAAAGCAGGTCCTAACCACGGTTTGCTGTGTGACCTTGGGCAAGTTACTGGACCGTGGTCTCCTGCCTCATATTATCCACCTGGCAGGACTGGGGCAGAGATGAGAATGAGCCACTCATGCAGCGTGCCTAGCACAGAGAGGGCACCCATGAATGGTAATAAATGAGATCAGAGTAGTTTGGGAGGTATTCAGTGACTCTCAGCCCCTCCTTCAATTCACCACTTTGGGAACAGATTTCAGAATTCCTAAATTCACTATATTTTTTACCTGTAGAACCAGAATTCGTTCCTCACCTATTTTAAATTCCAAACACTGTGACTTCATTTGCCTGTATCAGTGCTTCTCAATCCCATCTTAGGAAATGCTGCAGGGCATCTATAATGATCTCAGCCAGTATAGCAATGTTTTTTTAAATTAAAACCCCTCATGATATGGAATCTATTTTAATTTATCTCAATTCGTATTACGTATTTATAAAAACATCCCATAGAAGCCAAATGGCATTTTAGAAGTTAGTTGAGAGGCTGCCGGGAAGTCAAATAAACAATGTCAAGATAGCATAATTTCTGCAAGACCCAGTATTCCTAAAACAGAGGAACATATATTAATCCAGATGCCATATTTCCAAAACCCCGGGGTACAGCAGGATGGGATTTACTGACAATGGACTAGGCAGTTGCCACAGGGCTCTCTCAGACATCTTTTGCATCAACCTGGCATCCTTGACCTTGTCACGCTGCCTGATGTTCCACCATTGAGACGTTCCCTGAGGTTAATGAATCTCTCTTTTAAAGAGCCTATGTCAGTACTTCTGTGTGGAGGAAGGGGGGTAGCAATCATACTCATCTTGGTGGAAATGAGTTCCTTCTGGCATGCTTCCCAGTGACACACTCTGAGATCAGCCCCACTGGGGGTTACCCAAGAGAGCTTGGGTAGAAAAGGGAGAGGGTGGGGTAGACACGGGTAATTGGGAAAGAGAAGGGAAAGGATTATGAAACGTTCAGTCCTAGACAAGATGAGGCAGGTGGCACCCACAGCGGGGTTTGGAGGGAGAAAAGAAGACTGGGGGCCCCAGAAGCTCTCAGAATATGGGTTGGGCAGAAAGAAAGCAAAAAAGAGATGCAGTAGAATGAGCATCATTTCATCTGCTTCATTAAGCAGCATCCATTCGATGACCCTCTTCCCTGCTGACTGCCACCCTCCCTTCTGACAATGTAAAACCATTGAACAAAAATTCATGCCCCCCACCTTCAAATCTAAGCAAAGGCCAACTCTGGGCTTGCTGCACTGACACTTCTTAAGCGGCACGGCCGCCCAGAGAAGTGCCACCTCCTCAATCTCAGCGCTGCACAGCCCTCCGAAACAGACACTTCAAAGCTTTTGATTCCAACCAGACACTTCATTTGTCATTGACAAGTACGACACAGCGGCCCTTGTGATCACAAGCCAGAAGGCCCTGGAGTGAGGCAGAGATTTTCCCACTTCAGAAAAGAACATGAACTGCTCACAGGGCACTGTGTCACTGATGACTTCAAAGTCCTCAGGTCCCTGTTCTCAACCTGTGTCACCAAAAGCGAGGCTGCACCGTCTCCCAAAGAGAGCATCAAAGAGGAGACACGGAGCATTTATGACATAAATATGCGCTAACAAAGATCAGAAACTGGGCCTGGGGATCGAGAGGATCAGCTTCCCAGGACCTCCGCGCAGAGAAAGTCGACAAGATGCACGCTGGCACCTACTGTCGGGTGCGGGTTCTAGCCGGGAAGTGTGGCCCTCCCCACCTCCGACTGGTCTTTAAGGCTGCAGTTGCCATCCCGACTTTAAGATGCTGTGTGTTTCCCAGAGTTGATTTTCCCCCAAATCAGCAAGTGACCAGAACCGTGAGATGCTTACCCACTGCCACCATCCCTAGACCAACCAACCATCCCCGCACGCGGCTGAGCAGGGCGCAAGCGCGCTGTGAGCGCCATACCTGGTCCGGCTTCCAGTGGAACTCCGCGGGGCGGAAGGTGTCTGCCTGGTCGAAATCCTTGCGCAAGAGGAAGACAAGGCGGCAGTTGTGCACGTACAGGGCGTAGTGGTGCCGGTTCATTTCTGAAAAGCAGAAAGAGGATTTGAGGGGTTCCAGATTCCCTGTGCTGATCTCCACTCCATCATTTAGCACACCTCAGAAAACAAAAAAACAGGCATTCCAGTTTTCTCTTCTGCAACTGGGTCTAATAAATAGTTCTAAAACACACATAGTGGAGCTCTCTGAAATGAAAGAGGAAGATTCAAGAAAGCTCACAGCAAAACTTCTGCTGAGAAGCCATTTGGGCTTTAAATACCAACCTAACTTATACTCAGATACTGCATCAGGTCCTGGCTAAAATCACATAGGTTCACAAGCTCTTTTTGTTTTTTTTTACATATACTCTGGGAGGGTCAGAGGGCCTCTCTGACAATCACATCAGCCACTCTGGGTTCCTTTAACATAGCTGGATTCTCCCAGAGTTCTGGGCTTTTATTTTATTTCATCAGGCTTGCCAACAGCAACCACAGAGCATGCCTCCTCTTCTGCCTAATCTGTGTGCAGTGAAGGAAAGCTGCCTCACTTTTAGTTGCTGGGAGGAGGGGACATTGATTTCGCAGCGTTAGACATAGTTCCCTGAATTTCCAAAGCAATGAATAAATACTTCTTTCCCCATACACAGACAACAGATGGGACTTTTCTCTCCCCTATAAAAAAACTTCCTTTCCCGCTTTAAAAAAAAAAAAAAATCACATCATGGGTCCCAGCCATGATGTCCTATAGTCACAAGATAACAGCCCTGGGAAGGTGAGGAGCTGTTCTTCGACCAGTACTCAGAGGACTCACACATAGTAGCACACACAGAACTCTAATATGATGCACATGTTTCATAAATATTGGGCTAATGAGCAGGTGACCAGATACAGCAGAAAGGGCATGGGCCCTAGATTCAGAGAGACTTGGGGTGGAGCTGTATCTCTAGATGATGCTGAGAAAGTTATTCAGCCTCTTAGAGGCTCGATTTCCTTCATTGTATCATGACAGGGATGCTGGGCTATCCTGATGTATCATGAGAATAGGATATTGTGATTGATTCTTGCACATCCTGTAGAAACCTTGCCCGTGGAGGTATGAGTGGGAGGAATCAACACCAGTCCCACTTCTAGGCATGGGCTTTCAGTTGGTTTCAGCCAAATAAGCTCATGAAAAGCCCCCTGCCACAGCGAGTGGTTCAGGACCCAGGCCCGAGTTCAGTAGTGCAGGCCATTCTCCTGGCCATGGGCCTTCTGTCACGAAAGTGACTCAAGTCAGGCCAGTGATTCTGGAGCTCTTCTGAGTAGTTCTGGGAAAGAACTCTCTATCTCTTAGCAGGAAGCAAATAGAAGAGACCGCCACCTCTCTCTAGAAGTTGCAGTATATAAGTGGGAAGCTTGGAGCTGAGGCAGCCATATTTGCTAACATGAAATTGATATACATATGGCAGCAGATCTGAAAAATTGCAGAGAAAAGGACCCAGGACCTTGATCACACTTTACCTGAAGCTGTTCAGCTCTGTTAGTTACAAGAACCCTACATTCCCGTTATTATTTTGATTTTTAATCATCTGATATCAGTTTGATCTGTACTTCCTGTTCCTTGTAACTGAAAGCATCTTAACTGATACAATGAGGAAATGTGTGTAAAGCATCTGCCCAGAACAGATGCTCAATGACTGTTAGTTATTACAAGGACTGTTACACTGCCTCGCGACCATGATGACATAACAAAATAGTGTCAGATGCCGTTTTCACAAAAGCGTTACCGTTCTTCAGGATGCAACCAAAGGATGGAAGGAAGGAGAACGTTTAGTTGCCAAGTGTTGTAGGTTTGGCCAAGGCCAATGTTCGGGTGACCACTCCACCTTTGCACTGATGAAACACCCAGGTCTGGTTATGGGGATTTTACTAAATACTTCTTGTTTCCCTCACTATTGCTTAAACTGATTTCCTATAGTTTCTGCTGATAACTATCAGAAAGATACAGAAAGCGGATTTCTCCCCTTTAGCTTCGTTTGGATTCAGGAGAGGTTGTGGTGAAGAGGTGGAAGAAGAAAGGACAGACCTCACGGGAGTAACTCCTGGCCTCCCTCCAGAGGTTCCTCCCTCCCCCGCCCTCCGTTAGCCACGCCCCTGGGGTCACCACCCACACCAGGGTAACTGAGTGTAACATGATACACCCAGAAATCAGCTTCACTTCTTTCCCTGTCCTTCAGTGTTCTCCCTGGCAACTCCCCTCCGTTCCTTTGCCCACGTCTCTGGCAGATCCTACCGTATTCTGGTCACTTTCAAATATTAAAATAGTCTGTAAGGGTTCTCTCCAGATCAAACAACAGTGTCTCATCACTTAAAAGATCTTCACTACTCAGCCTCGCCCCGTGGCTTGGTGGCCGCCAGTGGGGAAAGGATGAGGAAGGTGTGTTCTTTTACTCTTCCTTCATTCCCCGAACCTCCTCCAGCTCCAGTCATGGTCAGGGGCAGGGGAAAGCAGCTAAGAAGGAAAGAAGTGGAGTCTCTTTAAAGAAGCAGTGAAGTTTGTCATTTTCCCAGGGATGTCCAGTGTCCTCTGTCATGTGGGTGTCTACATATGGGCTGCTACATGGGTGCACCGGCTGGTTTTTGGAGAGGCTCTGCAGAGATCCGCCCATGGCCACGGAAGTGGGTTTGGGCCCCGGTGAAATATGTTTTTAGCCCTCCTTTCCCCACCCACCAAACCCATAAGAAAGGACCTGTTATACCCTTTACATAGGAATTGATCTGATAAGTGAGTCAGTCCTTCCTGGGACATTAGTGCCAGCTTCAATCCCACCTTTCTTGGCACTTACCTCTCCATTCCTGGTGTAAGTGATGTTTCCATGATTGACACCTTTCATGATTCCCCTCAGCTCCTGCCCTCCCTTGGTCACTTCCCCCTCCCACCCACATCTCCTCCTCCTGATGGATCCCCTCTTCCTGGCATGCAGACCCCTTGGCTGTAGCTGTGACCATTTCTGGTTGCCCACTTGGTTCCCATGACTAGAACAGAAACATCCGTGTTCCGCCAAATTGTAGTAGGGCCGCCCCTCCCCCGCTGCCCCTCTCTTCTCACCCCACCGCTGAGGCAGCCCCCACCAGCCTCTTGCCCTCGCACCCCCTGGGCAAGAGTCAAGTCCAGCTTTCATGTACCCTAAACTCCTGGGACACGAGTCAAACTTCCCCAGAGCTCTCCTGGGCTCTGCTCCAACGCCAGCCTGGAGCAGATGTACAAGTGTTTGCAGCTCAGCCAACAGGCAGCTGGGAGTGAGATTCCCACCTCCTCTCTACCTCAGACAACCTCGGTCTCTCTGAGTGGTTTTCTGGGCATCTCTGGAAGTGTGGGAGTGTTTCTTTCCCAGCAGGCTGGGGGACCATCCCAGGACTCTCTAGCAGGCTGGCACCTCTGCCTCTGTCATCTGGTGATTGCTGGACCAGGTTGGCCCCTCTGCCTTGGAAAGCCCTGTATGAAAGTAGCTAGCACTACAAGTGGCACGTATCATTCAGATGACACGCAGAGTTAGCAAGAGAGCTGCATGCCAGGAAGAAGGGGTCCTACAGGAGGAGCAGATGTGTGTTGGGAGAGAAGTTTCTAAGACAGGGCAGGAAAGAAACTGCTCACACCAGGAATGGAAAGAAAAGGGCCAACAAAGATGGTGTTGGAGGGGGCACCAGTGCCTCATGCAGTATCCGTGCGGTAGAGCCATTGCTGGGTATTCAGCTAACCTTGTTTCCTTTGCTCCTAGACACGTAGCTTAACTCATATCACTGCTACTCCCATGGTTAGTTGGAGCCTTGGGAACAAATACTGGCCCAGAAAGTGTGAGTAGAAGTGAGGCACACCACTTTCTGGTCCAGCTAATAAAACCCTTCTGTGTTCAACCCTCTATTCTAACTTTCTGTTCTGTGGTTGAAAAGGGCAACGATACATAATTGACGTACCTTGAGTCCCTGAATGTCTGAGCAAAGCTGAGCAGCCTTATTCCCCAGCCCCACCTCGGGTTGCTGGACAATGGCAGGAGGAAAAACTGATGAAAGGGTGTTAGTCGTCGAGATGCTTCTTGTTGGTGGTGAGAGTGGTTTTCTTTCTTTCTGAAAACTGCAATTAGCCCTTGGTGACTAATCAATTCTGCTATCCAACTATTAATAAATTACCTCATGATAGGCCAGCATTGGTAAGTTTTAATTAGTGGGCAAGACAGAAACGAGTGCAATTTTCACTAAGGGCGACTTGGTAATTTACGTCGATAGCCTTCCTAACATTTATATTCTTTGACTCCGTAATTCAGCTTCTGGTCAGGAAATAATCAGAAGCATCCATACAGGTATATACAAGAATGCTTATTATATATTACAAGAATGCCTATTACAGCATTGTTTTATTTGCATTTAAAAGGAGACAATCTAAATGTCTAACAAAAGGGAGCCAATTGAATGAAGTATAATAAAGCCTAATAACAGAAGACTGTCATGTAATTCTTACTTATTTATTTATTTTTTTGCGCGGGCCTCTCACTGTTGTGGCCTCTCCTGCTGCGGAGCACAGGCTCCGGACGCGCAGGCTCACCGGCCATGGCTCACGGGCCCAGCCGCTCCGCGGCACGTGGGATCTTCCCGGACCGGGGCACGAACCCGTGTCCCCCGCATCGGCAGGCGGACTCTCAATCACTGCGCCACCAGGGAAGCCCTAATTCTTATTTTTAAAGAATATTTTATCACATAGAGAAATGATCTTGGATATATGTAATGTTATTTAAGAGAAACATAACATAATGGTATCCCATGTATTATAAAAATAGATGGAAAACTGTAACAGCATTCTTCATATACATAGAAGTAAAAATAAGATTTCATTTGGTAGTGAAATATACCAACTGTTAACAGAAAATCCCTCCAAGTATTAGAATTTTAGGTGACTTTTTGTATTCTTTTATACTCTTCTGTGTTTTTTAGGCTGCCTGTTATAAACGTGTGTAGCTTTTATAACTTGGACATTTTTCTGACATATAAAAGCTCTAATCAAATTTTAATTTGTTCCTGATAATTTTTTATTTAGGGCAAGGAGATCTCTATAGGTATTTTTTTAAGGCAGAGAAATTAGAGGAAAATCTTCCGCATCTTTTCTTGTGCCAGCGTTGAACTGATTTGCAAAGGGCTACTTTATACTGAACCCAAAGCTGAGCAGCTCCAGAACCTGCGGGTTGGAGGGGCTGACATGCCTGTTCGGGGTGCTGCTCTGATGAAAGTGAGGCATCATCATCTGACGCAGAGTTTTCAGCCATGGCTGCACAAAAGAATCGCCCAGACTCTGACTTCCTGAGCTGGGGCAGGGCCCTGGCATCTAGGTACTTTTACAAGGTCGCCAGGTTATTCTAGTGAAGAGCAGGGTTGAGAGCCGCTGGTCTAGTAGCGTGGACCTGAAACACGGGCCAGAGGAGCTAGGGCCAAGTCTGTTCCTTTGATAATCAGTTGTGTTATCCTCGGCCAGTTGCTCAACCTTTCATATTCTAATTTCCTCCTGTGTAAGCCAGAGGTCTATATTTGTCAGGCCTGCCTCCCAGGGGTATTTGATACATTTCAGAAAGGACTATATGTGTGTGGGCGCTAACCCCAGCCAGGGCTGCTTTGCATGCATCTGTATACTCCTAAGCCATTGTCTCCTTGATGCTGGCTCTGGATCATGGTGGGGACAGCCCACCAGACACCACGAAGATGGGGCCACAGGGTGATTCCTGGGGTCCTGGCCTGAGCTCTGGACCCAGTCCCAGACCTCAGTGCCACCTTAAGCGGGTCTGCAGAGTCCTTCCTATACGAAGGACCAGGAAAACAGATCCTTGGCACTGGCTCTGACACAGATTCACCATATGACTGGGAAAAGCTGGGCAACTCCCCCTGTTTCCGTTTCTATATCCAGAAAATACATTGGCTTTTACCACAAATATTGATTGAAACAGGAAATGTGGGGTCCCGGTAGCTGTATAATGTGGAATAAAACTAGAAATAATAATGATTATGACAATAACAACATCAGGTTAATTAGTCGGGCACAGATTTTTTATCTGGAGCTGCTAAGGGATTTCATACCTTATTTCATGTTTATTTTCCCCATTCTACATATGGGGAAACTAAGGCTCAGTGAGATTAGCAACTCCTCGATTTTCCTTAAGTAGTGGAAAAGCTGCCATGTGAACTTTGGCTGTTGAGCAGCAAAGCTGAACGGTCAGCCATTCTTCTATCCTGTCTTCTCACTGCACTATCTACTGTAGTGTAGGGTAGTTATTTATTTGGGGTGTTTTAACAAGAGGAGCATTTGAAATGGGAAAAGGTGGACTTATAATTTAAGATAGACATAACATTTTCATAAGATATCAGAGTATTTGTGTGTGTGTGTGTTTGCATGTGGGGTGTGGTCTGCGTGTGTGTGTGTGTGTGTGTTTGCATGTGGGGTGTGGTGACCAGAGCATAGCGATAGAGTTAGCTGGATCTAAGCTTAGATTCCAGTTCTGATACTTACCAGCTGAATAACTTGGGACAAGTTACTTAGTCTCAGGGATGTTTCCTTATCCTTAAAACAGGAAACACAATAATGCTTTCGTAAAATTGTTTGTAGAGATGTGAGGTACTGTTTAGAATAGGAAGAGCTAACACAGATTAGACTTCCGGTGCGTCAGGTACTGTTCTGTTGCACTATACATACATTGTCATTTAATGCTGATAAAAACCCTATGAGGTAGATAATACTATAATGCCCATTTTATAGACTGAGAAAGTGAGGCATAGAGAGGTTAACCCACTTGCCCGAGATCACGCAGCCAAAAAGTGGTGGAATGTTGTTGTTGTTTTTTTTTGCAGTACCCGGGCCTCTCACTGCCGTGGCCTCTCCCATTGCGGAGCACAGGCTCCGGACGCGCAGGCCCAGCGGCCATGGCTCACGAGCCCAGCCACTCCGTGGCATGTGGGATCTTCCCGGACCAGGACACGAACCTGTGTCCCTTGCATTGGCAGGCAGACTCCCAACCACTGCACCACCAGGGAAGCCCATGATGGTGGAGTGTTTTTAACCACCAAGCTGTGAACTGCCTTACACAGGCTCAGCAAGCTGAAAAATGCCTAACAAAACTTAGCTATCATCATTATGCACAGCAGTGATTTTCAGACTGCTGTTGTAAATTAGCAGGACCCTTCCATTGAAAATAAACTTCTGGAAATCTGTCTATATATTAATATAATACAGTGAAGGTAGAGCTGCTTTGCTTGAAGTAAGGATGAAGGCTCCTCCCCCAATCCCAACTCATATAGCAGCCCTGAGTTACTTCTGGGGACACTGGGGTTCTGAAGAACCCGGTCTGAAAACCACCAATCCCAGCTTTTTGACTCTTTGTGTCTGTACCCTGCCTCCCTTTCCTGGTCCTGCTCTACCCCAAGGCGAGGAAATCATCAGCCAGAAAACCAGGGACCAGAATATTTTCCCAGGGCCCCTCTCACACTCCCGCTTTTCTCCCACACCGTTGGTGGCCGTGGCCGTGCCTGACCAGCTGGGACAGAGTGGGCAGACACCAGGAGGTCTGGATGCAAGACTCACCGGTTTTATCTGAGTTGCAAAGGATGGTTTCCTTCTCAGCTCTCACGCCAGGGCTGGGGCCGTGCTTCATCCACATGGTGATAGTGAACTGATCCGTCAGGTTCTTGGGTACAACCCCGTCAGGAATCTTGGCACCCTGCCTGCCGTCGAACTTGAAGATCATCTCGCTGCTGTCCACCAGCAGCCCTGTGGTCCAGTTGGTGGCGGCGCTGGGGGACGGCAAGAGGTCGATGATGCCAGAGGAGGCTCCTGCAGGGGGATGGGGACAGAAAGAACAAAGGGTCATTCCTCCCAGGGTGGGTGTCCTCACGTTCTGTTTTCTGTTCCTGGGTCAGAATGAACTACTTGGCATACTTACCCAGAGCTAGGTGCTCAGCCAGAGCTAGGTGACTCGGGAAAAGAAGGGTTAAATGCCATCCTTGCCCATGCCGCTTATGGTCAGCTTGCGGAGGCAACAGTAACTTACAGACAAAAGTATTGCATGTGGGAGGACAGAGTGCAATTAACTGTTATACAAGAAAAAAGTGCTGGGGGAATTTAGAGAAATGAGATTACCCTGGGGGTTTCGATAAGCAGACAAGGATCCTGAAAAAGGCCAGGGTTTGATTCGGATCCATGGATTCATTCACGCGCTCATCCATCCGTTACCCTGTCAGCCATTTATTGAGCACCAATCGGGTGCCAAGACCCCTGCTGGGTGCTGGCAAAGTAAATGTGAATCAGCACAGTCCCTGACCTGGAGGAACTCACACCCAACACATTGACAGACAATTGGAATGCAGTGTGATCAGAGCTGTGACGGGGAAAGTTCAGGTCCTGACCCCACGAGAAACAGCATGAGTCACTTTGCACTCACCACGCTTTTTTCCAACCGTTCGTTTAGGCCAAATGGTATAGCAGTTGAGAACACGGGTTCTGAAATCAGCAGAACTTGAACCTGATGCCTGGTGGTGGCCTGGCTTGCTAGCCTTGTGACTGTGACCAGTGACCTCACCTTTCCGACTCTCCACCCCCTTCTCTGCCACCTGCCCTCCCAGCTGTTGTGGGAACTGAATAAGAGACAGCACCTGCACTTGGGGCAGCATGCTTGGCACGCGATGAGCGGAGCTCACTCCACGTTAGCTATAACCCTGTCGTTATTGTTAGAGCTGTTATGATTTCTGCTACCACTGTGATTCCAGGCTAAGGATATCCTGAGGCCGTGGGAGTGCCATAGACAGATTTGTGTCTTGGGAGAATCACACCAACAGCTTTGTGGAGGGCGGAGCTGAGTGAGCCGGCAAGGCTGGCCCAGGAGACAGGACGGCCCAGCTGGGAGGATAACTGGGCCGCCATGGACTTCCCACTGAAGCTCAGGTGCTGCCAGCAGTGTTCTCTGCATCCTTACGTCCCACAGAGGGGCAGGGCTCAGCTACTCAGGGGAGGAGGAAGGTCAGGGGCTCCCTGATACCAGCAAACAAGAGCCAGGGAGTCCAAAGTATGCTCGGTGCAGGGGACCAAGTGTGTGTGGGCTCCCACCTGGCACAGCACTGACCCGGCAGTTGTAAATGGGTTTCATGGACAGTGGGGGTGTGTATTACCTGCCGTTTGTCTGGGATCATTGGACTTCTGAATTCTGTATATCAGGGCCTCATGTCACCTACGGGCTGCGTTTCAGAGTCAGCCACTACAAACATCTACAGTTAAAATGACACATGAAAATCCCTCAGGAAGGTGCCATATTGGAAACCGATGCACTTCTTTGAAAATGTTTAACCTAGCCAGTTATCCCTGTAGCCTTGGAACAGAGGCCCATGGGTTTGCAACTGAAAGCTGGCTGTGTGACACATCTGTATCCTTAGAGCAGATGCTCTGCTTAGCCCCGTGAGGAGCTCGCCCTGGGAAAGGCCTCTGGGACCTGCAGTGACTGAGATGCGGTGGGGTGGGAGGTGGGAGTGGAGATTCCGGTCTCTTAATTTACGATCACCCTGCAGCTATGCTCATCAAGGGGAAGTGTGGGCAGCGTTGACTACGTTATTAATGCGTTTTTCTTGGGGCTTTTGCCTGGTAGCATGCCTGGCGCATAGTAGGTGCTCCATTAATGTTTCTAACTGCCTTTTCTACTACCCAGTGCCTCCATGAGATGCTTCCGGGCATCACCCAATGCTCACATGAGCCTGTTCATCCAGCCTCTTGTTCATGCCTCCCACCTCTCATCAATATTTCTTGTTCTCCTATAATCCTTGAGACTTATTTGATGTCCATTTTACTTACCCGATAAGCTAATTCACACTAATGTTTTAACGACTAACAAAACCTTAAAGATTATCACCCTCCATAGGTATTTGAAAGAAAGAACTCTATCATGGCGGTAGCAGGTAGAGATTTGGGGGTGGCTGGGGAATGGGAGATATGTAGTCTTTGGACCAAAGACTTCATCTTTGAAGTTCATCTTCCTAGAACTCCCCAGAATAATGCGACCCTTTTATATATTCTTTTCCATTATGGTTTATCACAGGGTATTGAAAATAGTTCCCTGTGCTATACAGTAGGACCTTGTTGTTTATCCTTTCTATAGGTAATTGCTTACATCTACTAACCCCAAACTCCCACTCTATCCCTCCTCCCCACCTCCCTTACTCCTTGACAACTGCAAGTCTGTTTTCTATGTCTGTGAGTCTGTTTCTGTTTTGTAAATAAGTTCATTTGTGTCATATTTTAGATTCCACATAGAAGTGATATCATATGGTATTTGTCTTTCTCTTTCGGACTTCACCTAGTACGATAATCTCTAGGTCCATCCATGTTGCTGCAAATGGCATTATTTCATTCTTTTTTTATGGCTGAGTAACATTCCATTGTGTATATGTACCACATCTTTATCCATTCATCTGTCAATGGACATTTAGGTTGTTTCCATATCTTCGCTATTGTAAATAGTGCTGCTATGAACATAGCGGTGCATGTATCTTTTTGAATTATAATTTTGACAGACCTTTATTCTTAGTTTCCTTGGAACATTTTATCGGGCATTGAGTGAGTGTCAGACTTGACTTAAGTACTTCAGTGCTTTTTCTTAGTTACTCATCAATGTGGTGAATACGATTACGATTCCAGTTTACAGATAAGAAACTTGATGCTCAGCGAGCCTAGAATCACAACCAGCTAGTAAGGGGACCCATCATCAGGGCTTGCCAGCCCTGAAGCCCACACTCCCGCTGCACCACCTCAATCAACCTGGAGGGAGATCTTGCAACCTACTGCACATTTTAAAAAATTGAACTATAGTTGATTTATAAAATTGTGTTAGTTTCAGGTTACAGCAAAGTGATTTGGTTATACATATATTCATATGTATATATTTATATACTTTTTTCGATGCTTTTCCATTATAGTTTATTACAGGATAGTGAATATAGTTCCCTGTGCTATACAGTAAATTGTGTTGTTTATCTGTTTTATATATGGTAGTGTGCATATGTTAATCCCATACTCCCAATATATCCCTACCCACCCCCAAGCTCCTACACATCTTACAAACATGGAAACTGAGGCCCAGAGAGGGGAAATGACTTGACCAGGATCACACAGCCACTCAGCTAGCTAGAGGCAAGCCCAGCTCTCAGACCCCCAGCAATTTTCTTTCTATCACACGGCATAGTGTCCTGCCAAGCCCAGCCCAGCTTCCAGGACCCCACCTCCCTGGACAGGTGGCTGTCCACAGAGAGGCATGTGCCTTGGCAAGGCCATCATTGTGGAGCTCCGTGTCTTCCCGGGTGAGGGGAGCAGCGTGCCACCCTACCTGACCCACAGATGTTGCCTCCTGGGAAGCATCACACTGCATTTTACCAGATGGTGCAGGCTTTCACAGACTTAACAGATTGTATTTCATTTTTTCAGTGCACTTAAATAAACTGAGAGAGATTTTCCTTTCTCCTGAAGTTCTCGCTCCTCTCCCCAAAGGATCCCATGGAAAGCAGTGGGTAAACAGGATGTATAACTCACAAAGGTGGAACAGCAACATCTGCACATCAGTGTGGTTTTTTTTTCTTTTTTTTTTGCGATACGTGGGCCTCTCACTGTTGTGGCCTCTCCCGTTGCGGAGCACGGGCTCCAGATGCGCGGCCATGGCTCACGGGCTCAGCCGCTCCGCGGCACGTGGGATCCTCCCTCCCTTCTGTTCTCAACATACTTTTCTGACCCACTGATAGCACTTGGCCTTGTGACTTGCTCTGACCAATGAAATGTGAGTGCAAGTGACGTGTCATCTTAGGGCAGAAGCTTTACAAGCCAGTCCATGGTTCACCACGTGTTTTTTCCATCTGCCATGAGATCAACAATGTTCTAGATAGAGGCTTTTCTGTTAGCCTGGATCCCAGTGGGAAACTAACATAGAGCAGAGCTACAGTCAACCCGAGAAGGACATGTGGTAGGAATGGAAAACAAACCTTTGTTATTTTAAGCCAATAGATTTGGGGATCATTTGTTACTGCAGCATAACCTGCCCTATCCTGACTGATAAACCACATTAAGTGACTGACATCAGCGGCTACCATTTACACTTCTCTATCTGCATACCTTCAGGATAGATGTGGAGGACTTTCTGATGTCCTTTCCAGAGCTCACACCGCTGATCCTACCATCAGACTATCATTCCACCTCTGGAATCCTAGACAAGAGGGGTTCCTCAAAGGCCTTGAATTGCCCAGGTGGGCTTTGGATGAGGGTGGTCAGCCAAGCTCTTGGGGCAGGGCCGTGGATACCCAGTTGCTGCCCAGCCTGGGAAAGGCCACTGCAGGCAGAAAGCTTCTCCACGAATAGAAGGGCATGCTGTATGGTAGCTGCTTAATTGACTTCAAAGAAGTCATATCCAAAGAGAAGCCCATTGCTCACCGTCATCACCTGTGGGTCAGTGTGTGCACACTTGCTCATGTATGAGTAGTGATTTAATGGGACTCCCAACACGTATGCATCAGTTTTCCTTAGAGTCAGAGGCCCACTTCAGCTCTCTGAGAATGGAAACACTGGCTATGACTGGGGGGCTGGTTCTGCACCCCCCACCCCGGAAGCTCCAGCTGTTTAGAGGCATCTTGGAGGAACTGATGATGGCTTCCCCTGGTTGGGGTATTCTGAAGGTATAAAAGCCTTGAACTGTGATTCTTAGTGAGGGCAAGCTCTGTTAAGCTTCACGGTGTAGTAGGAAGCCATGGACTGAACTTTTTTTACATGTCTGTCTTCCCCAGGAGACTGAATTGTTAAGTGGTCTTACTAACTTCTAGATAACCTCACGAGTTAGAACATTTGGACACTGAACAACTATTTGCTGAATTAATAAATACATGAATGAGTGAATGAATGAATGGATTCGCTACGAAGACCTCCTGGACCCACAAGTGTATAAATCCTGTGAACGGCTCACCGACTGGTAATCTGAACTGGTCTGACAGATCAATCCCTTGATTTAGCAGCAGGGTCTCGCTCTGCAGCCTTTCCTTCAACAGGACCTGTCCTCGGAGCTCTTGACTCTACATATAGAAAGCAGCTGACCCCAAGTATCCTATGGGGAGGTGCCGGCCAGATGCCAGGAGCCTGTGATTCCAGGGAGGAGCAGCCCTGGCCTCTGGTCTCCGAATGACATGTGTGTCACAAACTGCTTTGCTGTTTATTGTAATATGCAGAGACTCAGGGGCACGGAAGTGAGCCTTTTCTTGGGCTCTGGTTAATGTCAAGTTTAATTTGGCCAAGAGTCACTGGGGCTTCATCATGCATTTCATACTCAAGGCAGTTCTGTGACACTTCACCTCGGGAAAGCCTGGGACTGAGATGGGAGATCCCTTCATCTTGAATCTCTGAACCCAGAGGAAGTGATAAGCAGCTTGTCCGACTTCCCCGAGAGGCCTGGCTTCATGTAAGCCAGTGGCAATGGGGGACCATGTTAGGCTAAGTTTGGTCCTCCTGTAAGCCAGTGGCAATGGGGGACCATGTTGGGCTAAGTTTGGTCCTCCTGTAAGCCAGTGGCAATGGGGGACCATGTTAGGCTAAGTTTGGTCCTACAAGCTGAAGGGGACACAGGTGCAGGGCCCTGTATCGTTTTTGTTTCAAGATGGAATGGAAGTGTTTCAGCGCACAAACTGCAGGCAGCAATATGCCTGACGTCCAGTGTTCCCCTGGAAACAAAGAGGCTATTTCTGGTGCTATCGCACCTGTCCGGTGTTTCCCGACAGCAGCTTTGCCCAGCTGTTGTCCGACGGCCCCTTAACGCAGTATCCCATCATTGCTCATTGTGGAGTGACGTTGCAGGAGGAAGAAGCAGGTGGGCAGTGACCGGACCTCCACAAGGCGCCTCTGGGGAGACACCCTTGCCTGGGTCACCGCACAACAACAAATGTCACAGAAGCAACGCCAGAACTCAAAGACGCCAGGAAGCGCCCCAGGACTGCCCCTGGTGAGCACAGAGGGCAGGCGAATATTGACTTAAGGGAAGCGTTTGGAATGGCGAAGGCGAGATTCTAGCGGGAAGAAAACATGAACAAAGGCTTAGGGATGGGAATGAACTGGGAATGGGGGCAGATGGGGTACCCTGGCCAAGAAGAGGCAGGACAGCAGGAAGAAATGGGCTATAAGGACGGATCAGCAGGGTGGAGGTGGGTCCTTGGGGGTGTGGAGAGCCAGGCTAGAGCTAGGCATCCACATCTGGATGTTCCACAGCTCCAGTCATCATTGCCCCCTAAATCTGCCCTTGCCCCGAATTTGGTGGCCACTGGTTGGTGGCACTCTCGTCCGGTTAGATGCTCACATTAGAATCTTCTAAGATTCCTTCTTTTTCACTGCTGACAGCTAATCAGTGATTGACTCTTGCCTCCTAAATCTGTCTTAAATTCATCCCTACCGCCACTCCCCCGGTTCAAAAATCATTCTCTCTTGCTTAGACTATGACGATAACATCCTAATTGGTCTCCCTGTTTCCATCCAAAGTCAATAAAGATTTGTAGAATGAAAAATGCATGAACGCTGGGCCTTAAAGTGTCATGGTGGCTCCCTGGCTGGGAAACCCCGCCAGCAACTTGTCGACCGTCCACTGAAAACACAGAGAAGCTTGTCTCCAGAACCTAAGGTGCCCCACGGGAGTCAGGAATTACAACCCAGGCTCTGCTTTAGAAGCGATCTGGCCTGCCTTTCCCTCATGGTTTGGAGAGCACGTGGGGCCTGAGGAAGACCCCAGAGCAGATGGGCATCTGTCTCACTCATTTGTCCCTGCCCTTCTTTCCTGAACTCTCCCTCTGCCGATTCAAGAGTCAGACTCCTAATCTGGAGGCAGGAGTGGCCCTGCCTGTCAGGCTCACCTAGGGTTCCCAGAAGTGCTATGGGAGGGTGGCACTGCCGGGAAGGTCACCAGAAAGACAGGCAGACCTCTCTTAACAAATGGTCGCTCCCAGCACCAGATAAGCTCGTATCTCAGGGGAAAGTGCTTCCCTGACTGAATTAACCTGCCTTCCTGCCAGGCAGCCCAGAAGCAATGAGCTATGTTAACAACCAGATGCAATCTGGCTCTAAAGTTTCTTCGCTCAGAAAATCCTTCTCACTCTCCCTATCTCCTGGTCTCCCCCTCGCAACATTCAGAATCAAATCACCAGTGTGTGCCCTTGGGCCCATCTGATCTTTAACAAGCTGATTCCATCATCTTTTTCTAACCTGGAGGAGTTTAGGAAATGACCGTCACCCGCGGTGGCATGGGGTGGAGTTGACTTATAATTCAGGTGCGCGGGGAGCGAAATGGGGTATTCTTTCAAAGTAAGACGTCAGCGGAGCTGGCTTCTCCGCTCCTGGACTGAAGGAGAGAACCAGAGGCAGCTTTCTCAATACTGCGGGCCGCTGAGAGTCATTTTTACAAGAGCAGTTTGGAATATCGAGGTCGTGATGTTTTTCCCAATCTCCTGCATCATTCTGGAAAAACGTGCCTTCCCACATGCCCTCCTTGCCAGCCTGGTGACATGACAAATAGGACGCGGTGATACCCGAGCAGGGTGTATTTCACATTCAGTTCTCAAACTGTCACTTGGTCCTTTGGGCAAGAGCTGTGTGTGTGAAAGTGTGTGTGGGGGGGCGCGCGCGCACCTATGTGCATGTGTGTGCATATTTGTGTATGCGTGTGTGTACCTGTGTGTGCCTGTATGCACCTGTGTGCGCATGTGTGTGCACTGTGTGTGCATGAGTGTGTGTGTGTGTGTGTGTGTGTGTGTGTGTGTGTGTGTGTGTGTGTGTGTGTGTGTGTGTGTGTGTGTGTCAATGTTGAGAGAGAAAAACTGCCCCGAAGAGAGTAGTGGAGGGGTCCCCAGGAGGGGATGCAGGCTATGCTGTGTGTTTGGGAGCCTCCTTTTCCTTTGGTGGGGATGGAGTTACCCCCAAGTGTAGGCCCCGTCTAAGAGGAAGCTCTTTCCTAAGCTGCCCACAGCCCAGCTGGAGAGTCAGTGTGAGGGCCTGTATATTCTTGGAGAGAACAGGAAAGAAATGAAATATATGTGGTGGGGATGAAGGAGGCCCATCTACCCGTGCACGGTGTGGTTTACCAAGCACATGGCACCATGCCCACCGTACTGAGTGTCTCATTCCACAGCTGACTTGAGCGGTTTACGTTCCAGCTCCAGAGGCCTGACCCAGAGTCACAGACCCTGAACCAAAGAGCCCTTCATTCCCATAGACCTACCTTCAAAGTCTGGCTCTGTCACTTTCCATCTGCACGACCTTGAACAAGTCATTTTTCCTCTCTGGGCCTCAAATTGTCCATCTTTAAAACTGGGTGAATAAGACCCTCCTCAGTGTAGTGGGGAACTTAGGGTAGGGCATGTGAAGATTCTAGGAGGGTGCACACAGCAGGCGCTTAATAAAGCTAAGCTTCCTTGTATAGAACCTCCAGCAGCCTGGCTCCTAGTTCCGGCCTGCTCCTTTCTTGGGGCGCCATCTTTCAGCCTGCGGACAGCAAGCCCTCTGTCCCCCACACTTGGACTTTCCAGCTCCCACCTCCACTGTCACCCTAGCTGTTCTCCGACTTGGGCAGCCAGGCCTGGCTTCACCGGCTTGTGACCCGAACAATCACACAAGGCCCCCAGCTTGGTTTAATGCTTTGCTGTTGCTGCATTAAAATTCTTAATAATTTTGGAAAAGGGTCCTGCACTTTCATGTGCACTAAGCCCTCAAGTTCCATGGCTGGTCCTGGGGTAGGAGACCCGCCTCTCCCCAAGTGGCTGACACCACCCTTCACACTGGCCCCCGGGGCAGGCACCTCTCTGTAAACCAACACAGTGGAAGCGACCCCTGTTCCTTCAGGCCCTGTGCTAGGTGCTCTTAAACACATGGTGTCGGGCTTCCCTGGTGGTGCAGTGGTTAAGAATCCGCCTGGCAATGCAGGGGACTAAGGGTTTGAGCCCTGGGCCAGGAAGATCCCACATGCTGTGGAGCAACTAAGCCCGTGCGCCACAACTACTGAGCCTGCGCTCTAGAGCCCGTGCTCTGCAACAAGAGAGGCTACCACAATGAGAAGCCAGAGCACTGCAACTAGAGAAAGCCCACGTGCAGCAACGAAGACCCAACGCGGCCAAAAATAAATAAATAAATAAATAAATTTAAAAAAAAACAACACATGAGGTCATGAATCCCTATTTTACTGATGAAGAATAGAGGCTTTGTCACATCACTCGCCCACAGCCATACAGGTCGTACATGGTGGGATCTGATCAGGTGTGTCTGATGCCAAAAGCTGTGCCCTCTGACCCTTTAACCATGATAAGTCAACAATATCCATCCAGAGGTTACACATACCAATGAAGTGGGGAGGGGTGATTCTTTCATAATATAATAACATATGCTTTGTATATATTGTTTAAAAAACAATTAAAAAATAATCTCAACAGGGAAAAACCTACCACATAATTTCTGAAGGGATTTCTCAGAGTAGGTCTCGCGGTCACAGCCCTTCCCGATGTAGTTGGTCTGCAGCTCTGTGGTGATCTGGATGGAGGACACAGCCCCGTCGCACGTCTCCAGGTGGATGCTGGGGAACAGGGGCACGCTCCCTGAGCCAGGCTGGTACTCAATCCTCTTGGTCCAATCTGAGCAAACAAGGGAAGAATGACAGTAAGTCAGGTACAGACAGTTCCGCTATAACACATGTTTTGAAAACGTGAATTTGTTCCACCACAATTGATATATTAGGAAACAATTTGAGGATAATGGGAATTTCACATTTGCTTATGCAAGATTTCTTGCACGAGAAATATTAGGTGACTGCAGAAACCTGCACTCAGCTGAGCTGAGCCGAGCCATATAGGAATGTACAAAACAGGCACATGCACAGAACTCAAACATCTACCAGCTACTCCCCTCACCATGTGTGAAAAGCCACACCCGCCTGGACCACTGTTACAACTTTCCATTCCCATCAGAAAACCCCCTTCACAGTAACGTACCAGCTGCAACCTTTCCTGTGTCCACTTCCACAAGCAAACCTCAGGTCTCTTCAAGTACTACTTATTGTAGTACTTATCTATTTCTTAACCATTTAACCTGTGTAAAAGTAACACCGTGCTAACGTTTTCCCTCTCTCTCTTTTTTATGTGTCACTGATGACATTTTCGAGTGTCAAGCCTCTAGCCCCATTCTCCCCGTTTTGCCCAGCAAGGTGAGTTTTAGGAACGTATACCTCCGGTCACAGAATAAAGGCGAGCAAGGTAATTCAGGATTACATGAGGCCAAGAGGTGAGGTGCAAGGACTGTTTCCCAAACATTCAGGACTGTGACCCACTTAAGTAGGGCTGATGGTCTTATCCCTGCTTTTTAGTGGAAAAATAACTTGGAGACAATAAAATGCTGGAGAGGAACAAAATCACAATCAAAATGGTACCACACCAAACAGAGCAATCAACAAAAATACACACCAAGCATGAGTGTACACAAGAATTGATTGAAACAACCATAGCAGCCACTGAAAGTCAGAGGCAAGGCAAGGCCACGCTCATGGTGACTGGCAACAGCGCTTGCTGATAGCGACAGCTGCCTGAGAGGTCTGTGCCAGCCTGAGCCAGACTTGTGGGTAGAAGTCTGAATCATCAGGGAACATGAGTTGCGGATACTATTAGTTTATGAATCTCAAACATTTGTCACATTGCTAGATGGTATCCTTTTGCTAAGGTAGAAATGAAAATCTATGGACTGCCTGCCCTCACCCTTGAGAAACTCAAGAGAGTCCTGCATGTAGGATCATTCATCAGCCTCCAAGGGGTTCCCCACAAACACCCCATGGGCCACTGGCCGCCACCTTGAGGAAACCAGTGGAGTGGAAGGGCTGGGCTTAGGGACTGTCAGATGGCTTTGTTCAGTAAGAAAGCATTTATTTGTTTGGGGTTCTTATGTACCTGGCTCTGCTTGTAGCATCACGGATACAGCAGTGAAGGAGTGAGGAAGGGTCCCTGCCTTGTGGAGTTGGGAGAGAGAGGCAGATAATGAATATGTCCATGCTGTCCTGTCAGGGAGGGTAAGTGCTATGAAAGGAAGAGTGGTGACAGAGAGTGACTCTTTAGATGGAGAGAGTTCCTGTCTGAGCTGAGACCTGAACGTCAAGGATGAATGCCCATGGGAAGTCTCAGGGAAGTTCATTTGAAGTGGATGCCGCAATGATCTTGGCTTGACTCGATCAGGTCAGGAGTTTCTTGGGAAGGTTAGTGAAGGTCTCCTAGCCTCAGGCACCTCATCAGTGAAGTAGGGACCACACTGGGGGGGTGAGGGCCAGGTGCAACCATGCGGGCCTGACGTGCAGTAGGGCCCCCGTCCATGTTATTCCTTCCCCAGCGAGCAAAGGAGATGTGCATCCCCCCTGCACTGCAACCCTGCCACATTCCAGCTAACCAGGTAATTTGGGTTTAGCTCTGAACCCCTGCATTAACCAGCTATTCTTTAAAGGTTTTCTCTGAGCCATAAGCAAAGATTGCACACCATGTTGTGGGGTTCATCACCAGGGAACTTGCCATGGGAGGATGTTTAAATGATGGCGACTACAAGTGAAAGAGAATACACCCAATTACATGTTTTTACTCAGAGCTCCGCGGAGCTGTGTCTTCTCCTGGAGGATGAGATCATGAAGTTGCTATAGCCCACACTCTAGAGGTCAATCTAAAGGACCAATCACTGGTAGACAGGAGGGCTTTTTCTTAGATATATCTAAAAGTCACAGTGCTGTAAGCAGAGGTCCGCACATGACAAGTCTTGTCGTGTCCTAGGTACAAAATGTTTCATACTATTGAGCATTCAGTCATGCCATTTCTTCCGCATGGAGTGCCCTTTCTATTCTCTTCTGTCTGTCATCGCCTCCATGTAACCTTTCAGGATTTCTCCAGCCTGGGTTGAAACCCTCCTCTGTGCTCTCACAGCATATTCAGCATTAGACTACAGCATTAGACTCCAAGCTGACGGTTACCCTGAATCCCCATCATGCTGCACAATGCCCGGCACAGAGCACAAGCTCACTAGACAGTGGTAGGAAGTGTGAATGGATCCTGTAGGATATCATCTTGGAATTATCCATTTGTGTGCCTGCCTCTTCCTGTAACTAAGAACTCTTTAAAGGCAGGAATTGTGAGTTTATTTTTGATCCCTCCACACCTAGCTCTGAGCACAGGAAATATTTACCAGGTGGATCTGAGAAGCCTCAGAGACCTAACCTTAACTTCAGTCACGGCAGCCCTTCTTGAGACACAGAGAGAAGCCACAGCCTGTTTGTAGCTTCTCTGGTACTGCCTCCGTCTGCCCCTACCCTCAGTCCTGCAGAGCCATCCATCCCAACAGCAGCCCATCACATGTTTGCTTTTCTTTGTCCTCAACAAGGCAAGTGGTCCAGAACTGATAATGGAGGAATCTCTTCCCAATAATAAGACATGGTGTCAAGGAGGGGGCCTCTTTCCTTCCCTTCCTCACTCCTCTCTCCGTGGATCTTCCTTTTCTTTAGAGATACAGATTTTAAAATAATCAGGGAAATGGTTTTGTGCAGGGGGACCTTGGTATGGCCTTACATCAGTATCAATTCCCTTTATTCTGTGGGGACTGTGGGTGTCTCTTCCTCATCTAGATATTTTAGTGTTTATCTCTGATGAGAAATTCCACATAGAGTCCTTTTCTGAAGGAGTGTAAATAAAGAAGCAAATAAATAATGAAGGAAAAGTCAGTGGAGGCACAGTCCTAGTAAAGTTTTAATTCTTTTTGCCACCCCTGGGTAGAGGGGACGAGTCCTTCTCTGGAGAGAAATCAGGCACAGAAGAGCTTTAGGATCATCACACCTGCCAGGTGCTTTGGTGACCTCATGAGGCTTGTTTTTGAGGGTTTATGAAGAGTAGGCAAAATTGCAACCATATAGTAAAAGAAATCAATGAAGCTTTCTGAGTGTAGCGTCCTGGAGACAGTGGGAAGCTCCCACAAACATCTTTCATTTTCCAAGAAGGAGTTGGGGTGGGGATTAAGAGAGCAAAATACAAGTCATCAAATTCAGCCTTTGTCACATGAAATATCTATTCATCTTCATTTTCCAGAGGGAAGGATGGCAGGATGGCTAAAAGTATGACCTTTAAATTCAGGGTGCCTGTGTTCAAATTCCAGGCCTCCCACTTCCTGTGTGAACTCTGGGCAAACTACTTACCCACCTTGAGTCTCAATAAAAGTCACACCTACCACCCAGGATCTAGGGGGATTAAATGCAGTAGTTTCAGCCTCAAACACAAGGGACATATTCAACAGTTATTATTGTTAAGTGATTATTTATGCAATAACATTTATTGCAGGAAATAAGAAGACATACAATTATTAGCACCTACAAGGTGCTAAGGGCTTTTAGGTCTCTTCTTTCATTTAATCCTCCCAGCAACCCAGTGAGTGAGTGCTACTATCTTTTCTTTTTTTCAAATAAATTTATTTATTTATTAATTTTTGGGCTGCATTGGGTCTTTGTTGCTGCACGCGGGCTTTCTCTAGTTGTGGCGAGCAGGGGCTACTCTTCGTTGCGGCGTGCGGGCTTCTCATCGCGGTGGCTTCTCTTGTTGCGGAGTACGGGCTCTAGGTGCACGGGCTTCAGTAGTTGTGGCACACAGGCTCAGTAGTTGTGGCTCGCGGGCTCTAGAGCGCAGGCTCAGTAGTTGTGGCACACGGGCTTATAGGCCCCGCAGCATATGGGATGTTCCCGGACCAGGGCTCGAACCCGTGTCTCCTGTATTGGCAGGCGGATTCTTAACCACTGTGTCACCAGGAAAAGTCCATGAGTGCTATTATCTTAATTGTGCAGATGGAAAACTGTGGCTGAGAGTTGGTGTGACTTGCCCACAGTCACAGGGCTCTTTTACAATAGCTCTTGCGTGATTCTGAGGATTTGCTGGAACTGAAAACGGTGAGTTTTACAGATTCATTTTTGTTTTTCAAGATTTTAAATTTTATTTATTTGTTCAGCTGTGTTGGGCCTTTGTTGCTGCATGTGGGCTTTCTCTAGTTGTGGCGAGTGGGGGCTACTCTTCGTTGCCGTGCGCGGGCTTCTCCTTGTGGTGGCTTCTCTTGTTATGGAGCACAGGCTTCAGCAGTTGTGGCACGCAGGCTCATTAGTTGTGACGCATGGGCTTATTTGCTCTGCGGCACGTGGGATCTTTCCGGACCAGGGCTGGAACCCGTGTCCCCTGCATTGGCAGGCGGATTCTTATCCCCTGTGCCACCAGGGAAGTCCCCAGATTCATTTTCGAACCTTCAATTTGCACTGATATATATTAAAAAAAAGATGATAATCTCTGATGCTCGTAAAGGATCAAGGAGTGTTGTCGGTTTTATCAGTGCCTGACCTTGGGGGCAGTTTGTGTGGGTGAGGGGTTGCTTTGACACTGAAGACTGGAGAGATCTAGGCTTGAATCTCATCTCCTCAGAATGCGGGTCATGTGACTTTTGCAAAACAGTTGTCACCTCTGGGCCTCCGTGGCCTCATCTGTAGATTCGGGATAGTTCATCGTGAGCATTGAAGGCTAAGGGCCCAACACAGCAACCTTCCTGCT
>NW_006771578.1:4516742-4517036 GCF_000442215.2 Lipotes vexillifer
TAGAAACATCCCACTCCTTGGTTCACAAGCTTCCTGAACTTCTCTGAGCTGTCCTGCTTGGAAACAAAATCTTTTCAATTTATAAAGGACCTAGAGATCAGTTAATGAATTGTGGTTCCGCCGTTTCCTCAAATGAAGGGAAAGGAAGCAGACCACCTGTTGTTTTAATAATCAAGCTCGATGACGTCACAAGTACTCCTGTAAAGGTTAGCACTGGAATGCCTTCAGGAACTAAATTCCTTCTCGGTGCATTAAGGATTTAGAAACAGGATGATTGCATTATAACTCCTGCTG
>NW_006771578.1:4517160-4527980 GCF_000442215.2 Lipotes vexillifer
ATTCCATTATAACTCCTGCTGAATTGGGGGAACATATATTTTCTCATCTGGAGAATATTAACCACTTGGAACTCTCTTACTAGATGCCTGTGGGTGGAACAAAGCTAATCTGAGACTGCTGCAAAGCGCAGGCTTTGGAGGGCTCTTGTAATCCGAGACACTCAGGTCCATTGTTCCAATTCTGAACTCAGAAGTGACGCAGAAGGAGGAAAGGGACAGACACAGGTGCGTCCGAACATTCCTTTTTCCTTTATTGTTCATGTTCAAAGGGCCTCCAGCTCTTCCTGGTCTCACCTTCTAGCAGAGGAAGAAGCATCGGGTTTTCTAGGAAATTGCTGGATTCATACAAGGTAAGTGGCTGGATGTGGGGATGCTGGGAGTGGGAGGGATAGGAAAGGGGTTTTCGTTCCTGATCAGGGATTGTTCAGGCAGCTGACATTCTAACCAGTCTCTGCAGGCATCAACCACCTAGCATCTTTCAAGACTTTCTCTCAGAAATAAGTGGCTTTGATTTGGCACCAAGGGACTTCCTTTCCCACAGGGCAAAGCCAGGGAGGTACCTATGCTTAATAGGGAGCATCTTTATCTCCACTGGCCATCCAGTGCCTCTGAGTTGGGGCTGAGTAAAGAGGTAGAGATGGGCTGGAAAGGTAAGTGGAGATCAGATGACAGATGCTGGCTAAGAGGTTTGGGTTTCTTCTTAGGGCCAGTGAAGAGCCATAAATGGGTGTTTAGTGAGGCCATGAAGAATCTAGACTGTGCTTTGAAAAGATCACTCGGCAGCTGGCTTAGGGCTGGTGCTCATTTTCAGAACACTAGAACATTCCTGATTGCCACCTCTCAATCAACCCACACAGAGAATCACCTCTGACAGTGTCACACGATGTGGAATTAACTTCAATTCAATTTAACTAAATTCAAGAGTGTTAACTCTGCAGCTGGACAGAGTCAGGTCTGAACCATGGCTCTGCCACTTCTTGGCTGTGTGGCCTTAGGTAAATCAGTGAACCTCCCTGAACTTCATTTTCTCACCTGTAGAATGATGACAACACAAATCTACCTTGCAGAGTTGCTTTGGGAATTGGAGAAAAGGTATGCAAAGCACCAGGAACAGAGAGCTACTGCCACCACTACTATCATCAGTCTTGTATCATTCTTATCTTTATTCTAGATGGCATGTATTTACTGAGCACCTACTATGTGCCAGGCAGAGCCCCAGGCATGGGAGGCAGAGAACTGTGACTCATAACCCTTAACTGGATGGTGCTGACGGTCAGGGCAGTGGCAGCCACATGGCCAGCTTTCAGGCAGACAGAGGGACAGAGGGACAAAAATTGGGTCCCAGAGAACAAAGAGGAAGAGATAAGTTATCCCGACCAGGGTGATCAGAGGCAGCTTCCTGGGGCAAGTAACCTGGGCTTTGTTTTAATATAGGTTGTATTATTATTTAAGTGTGATAAGGCCAACAGATCAGGATATTATTGCCATTGATAAGAGAATTTGTTATACTCACAAGTCCCAAAGAGAGGGGGCCCACACCACTGGGGGCACATGGAGAAGCACAGGGTCAGTCAGGAGGCAGAGGGAGAGGGGAAAACCATAGGCAAGAGCCTGTACTGTGGTTTGCATGGGAAGGAAGAGGCGAGACAGGGTAAGCAGCCTTAGGATCGCCTAGTTCGTATAATTTCAGTGGCCTCTGGGGCATAGGGGCTGTCCCTCGATGTCTGGTACCTGGCCCTGGGGTGAGTAGGGCAGGTGAATGTTGGCTGGAGTGTGAGAGCCTGATAAAAGAGGTGGATGGGGATGTGGGTTCTGGGTTGGTTGGTTAGTGTTTGAAAAGCAAAAGGGTAAGTTGTTTGCTCTCTCTAGGAATTACCTAATTGAGAGGGGCAGTCCCTCCAGGCTCAGCAAGTCCCCAGCTGTCAAAGCATCAGGATGCAGATAGTAGAAGGCATGGTTAACACAGCACTGTAGAATGAGGGGCATTCGGGGGGCAGAGAGAACTCTAGGGTGTCACCACCATGGCCTTGGGGCTGTATAATGCCAACGGGTGCTATTTAGATGGAAAATGACATGAATGGTGCCCCCCGATCAGCAGCCTGGCAGGACTCAGAAAGCATAGACAAATGTAAGGCCAGGGGTGGGCCTCTAGGAGGCCTGGTGTGAGATGGGCCAGAAAGGAACTTTGGGGCCAGATTACAAGGGACTTAAGTGCTGGGCCAGGGAGCGGGCCTTGTTGTAAATGGGAGTGACAAGGGCTGGCTTCTGAGACTCACCTTCTCTCTCCTCTCCCTACAGGGCTCCTGGGGTGAATTCCTCAGTATCCCAGCCTGACTTTGGGTAGGGCCATGGTAACACTTAGACAACAGAGTATAGAGATAAGGGGTGAGGAGTCAGACGCCTGCTTTCTCTGCTTACCAGCTAGTGCTCCTGGGGCAAGACACTCTCTACCTCAGTTTCCTCATCTGTAAAATGGGGAGAAATTACAACTACATCTCAGGGAGGTGTGAAAATTAGGTAAGACCATACATGTGTTAGAGCCAGGACTTGTGCCAGGCCTGCATGACTCCAAAACCCAACCCCAAAAAGGATCCCTTGCTTTTCTGAGTTCATTTTCATTTAACATTTCCTTTTCTGCTGTTGTGGGTTTATAACCGTGAGATGGGACATTCAGCCAGAAGGAGGCAGGAGGTGGTGAGGAGTCCAGTCCAGGTTCTAAGACCAGCTTCATGTGCAGAAGGGCCCCATACTTGGTGTAACATTCTGCTGTCGCTTTCTTGAAGATCTTGGTAATTTTAAAGCAAAAGGCTTTTCATTCTCATTTTGAACTGGGACCCACGAATTACATAGCTTTCTTTCCAGCTGAATAACCTTGGGCATGTTCCTTAATGGTTCTGGGCCTCAGTTTCTTCATCTGTAGGATGGGAATATTAATTACCCCAAAGGGAAGAGCCCAGGCTTTGGGGTTAGACCCAAGTGTGAGTCCCAGCTCTGCCACTTGGTACCACGGACAGGGGGGCCAGTCAGTTCCTTCCCTGCCTGAGTTTACTCACGCAAACACTGGTGATGTTATCACCTATTTCAGAGCTGCTGATTGGGTTTATATCAGATAACAAACGCAAACCACTCACACTGGGCCCAACACATAAGAGGCACATCTATTTTTGAGCATTAAATTGTATGGCTTTCCCTTCCCCAATTAAAAACAATTACATTCAGGCACAATTTAAAAAGAAAGAAAACACAAACTCTCTGAACTAATTATAAATATAAGGAATCCTTGCCCTTCCTTTATTACTAACCCCTTGGCATTTACTATACTTAATCTTCACAAGAGGATTTTATTACCTTTCAGTTCTTACTAAAAAGGGAGATCTTAATTAACTACAAAGGAGAAAAAGGGAGAGAAAAAATACCCACGGTTCAGTTCAGGGAGTACAACTCAGGTCAGCCCTCTGCCTGGTGATCAGTCCCTGGCCCCTCTGTGGCTGGTCCTTCTCTTCCTCCTGAGAATTATTTACTCTTTGTTTATCACCCATTCATGCTCTGGAGCATAACTTATACATCACTGTGCAGGGCCTGGCACATAATAGGTGCTCAGTAAATATGTATGAAATGAGTGAGTGATTAGATGTATGAAAATCTACACACACACACACACACACACACACACACACACACACACTCTCCAATTTCGTCAAAGGTGAAGAAGGCAGTCATCTGGAATTCAGAGATTCCGGACTGCCACGCATTAAAATGAAAAGGATCCAAGACGTGGCATGGCGTGTGTGTGTGTGTGTGTACACACATATGTACACACCTCCGCTTGAGTTTGAGTGTCTGTGGACAAGTGTGTATGATGATGAAATTGTACTTACATATGACTCCAATTTTGGAAAACTTCACGTATTTACAATTTTTCTAATCCCCTGAGATGTCTCAATAAATGTCAAATGAAACACCTAGTAATTTGTCCTCAAACTTTGTCCTGCCTGTGAAGTTCTCTCTAGTTTCCTGATGACAGAGGGAGTCTAATTCTGTCCCAAATCATCACCATGATTACCGACTCCTCGGCCTGATAATGCCCTCACATCGTCACCTGGGTGATTTCAGAGTCAGGCATGTAGGTGGACAATTTCAGGCCTTATTCTGGGAGCACCTGGGAAACTTCAGACAGCTTCCTGCCCAATAGCTTCTGGATGAAGCCAGAGGCTTCTATTGTACCCTCTTCCTTGGCCTGTCATTGTCAACCAGGAGAACCACTGCTGAGAGGTAAGGACCATGTAAAGATGGCTTGTGATCAGACTAAATTGGAAACATAATCCAAGTCTAAATCATTTCTGATTTTGTGGAGGGCAAGGGCAAGGACAGATTCTGGGGCAATGCTACTCACTGTGGTCTACAGACCGGTGTGGCCTTGGAACTGCTTGTTATAGTTCTGCCACAGAAATCCAGGGTAGCATTTAGAAATTTTATAGCAATTTGACAGAGTAATTTTACATTTGTTGAATCTAATTATACTTTAAAAATTGGCTTATATTTTGAATGCCTTTGCTATTTATTTCATTTTTCTAGAAATCTGTCTCTATTATATTTTTGCAAAATCATGCTCCGTGATGATTGGGAAAAAAAACTGGACCTCCACCACAGATGATTTGAGAAGTGCAATAGGGAAGAACAAATCTGTTTCTTTTACTTTAACCTTTGTATTCTATTGTTTTTGCTTCCAGTTAAGAATGTTGCCTATAGCCTGAAATATACAGGATAGCCCATTCTCAAGGCTCTGACCTTTAAGGGTATAACACTTTTCCATTTGTATGGAGATAAAAAGTTGCAGAACAGAGAATAGCATTTGTCTTGTTGGGGGTTTGACTTGACCTGCCTGGACAGCTGCAAGAAAGAAGGATTCCAGCACCAAGAAGTTTGCAACAACTAACCACACCCCCCTCACCATGCCCTTGAAAGTGCTTTGCTGAAACCCTTGGAGGAGTTCGGGGTTTTTTTGGGCACGAGCCACCTGTCTCCTCGCATGGCCCTGCCATAAACATTTCTCTGCTCCAAAATCTGACGTCTCGGGCTTCCCTGGTGGCGCAGTGCTTGAGAGTCCGCCTGCCGATGCAGGAGACGCGGGTTCGTGCCCCGTTTCGGGAAGATCCCACGTGCCGCGGAGCGGCTGGGCCCGTGAGCCATGGCCACTGAGCCTGCGCGTCCGGAGCCTGTGCTCCGCAAATGGGAGAGGCCACAGCAGTGAGAGGCCCGCATAACGCAAGGAAAAGGTCTCACTGCGTTTCAGGCATTTGTGGCCTATCAGACATATAGTGTACATATGCTTTAATGATTAAAAAAAGAGGGCACATCGACCAGAAGTAAACAATGTTCATGTTAAAAGTAAAGATTAAATGCCCCTCTTCTTGGGACGCCAGTGCTGGTACTCCTTTGATGATAAGGCTCCCATCCCAGGTGCCGAGGCCATACTGACTCACTGCGTATGTGCCGATCTGTTCTTTTTTTGAAAACCTGAAGAAGTATAACCCTGACTCGTTTAATATTCTTTGGTCTGACAAGATATAAAACTGTGCTGAAAACGCTGTTTCTCCAGAGCAGTTTCTCAGAGTTATCTGGGAAGATGGCTTCCGGGTCAGTCTTCAGTCTGGCTCAAATAAAACTCTTTTCTATTCTCATTACTGATTGTTTATTGACTACTTTCGTTGACACCCTCCTCCGGTGGAAGGAGTACACATCCCTGGCCTGGCGATTTTTGGCTTGGCGATATGACTGGCTTTGACCAGTAGCCTAAACGATTCATTTATTTCTGTGATTGTTTTCCATCTGAAACTCTCACCCCCTACCCCATTCCCATCTGCCATCACGAGTTCCACAAGAGCAGGGACTGTGTCTCTTTTGGTTAGATTGTAAATCTCCGGTGCTTGGTGCAGTTCCTGGAACATGGCAGGTTCTCAATAAGTATCTGAAGAATGAATGACAAGGATGCTTCACGGAAGGTGTTAGTGCCCAGGTTCTGGGCTCCGGGGACAGACTTTCTTCCTGTTGCCTTCCTTTTGGATTCTCCTGCTCATTCCAATCTCTCTGAATTGAAGATACTGCTGCTGTTCTGCAAGGCTGGGTTTGGGGTCCATTCTGTGTGCTGCTTCTCGAGGCCCACTGGATCTGCACATAGCCCTTGGGTGAGTCTGTTCGGCCTCCACGTCTGGCACAGGCCCCCCGGGACACTGCAACCCAGTCTGGTTGGCCCCTGGCTGTCCATGCGCTGTGAGGGGATCCATTCACTTCGGCATGGTTCTCTGATGTCCGTGTGATCACCTTAGTTTTCCAACAAGCCTCTGAGCCTGCTGGCCCTCCCCTTTCTCCCCGGCTCCACGCTGTCTGGGGCTGTCAGGGAAACAGCCGATGCTGCCATCCAAGGGAACCGTATGGTGTTCAGAAAGCAGGGTCCCCACCTAAAGCTTGGTTGCTGCTTTCTCCCCAACCTTTTCACCTCCAAAGATCCTCATCTCACATGCTTCTCAGCTCCCAAACAGAAACACATCCAGCAGAATGGATGCTGGAAAGGTGCAGAAACCAGGCAATTTAAGAACAGCCATTCTGGAAAACAATTCTCCCAAGGGGGAAATCATTGACTCAACCAACCTGGGTACTTTCTCTTGGATTTATAGAAACTCTTCTCTCTTATGTCCAATAAACATGAGCATTTCCCAGGCAATTTTCTTATCTTGGGACAAATGCATTATTGGTGCAAGATGGAGTAGCTATTCTTCAAGAATCTTTACATTTATAGCCCTGAAAAGCATTTACAATGCTAGAGTATGGGTTTTCATGCACACACTTTCAGTCTTTTTGTAAAGATGGCTTATGTAAACTTTTCATACTCCAGTCACGTAACTCTCTTTAATCAATAGATCTGTTGCACACGGTTGCAGAATTTATTTATTTTTTTAAATAAAAGGACCACGACTCCCCGTTGATATTAGAGGACTGCAGGACTTTTCATTTCACTGAGAGACTTTCTAAAATTAGAACCAAATTATCATCTCTTCAGAAAATATGGCACAAATCTGCAGAGTCCATGAGATACACTGGCAACCCGAGAGTCCAAGTGCACAGGGGTGGAGGGAGGTGTCCCTCACGTGGCCGGGGGCAGCGGAAGTCATCACAGACAATTAGAAAGATGCTCGGCCAAACTTATCTCAGGCCTCAAAATGCCCAAACACTTTGCTCCAGGTAATACACGCCTGAGAAAGTAATCCAAAATGCAGACAAAGACTTTTGCATAGATGTTCACTGATACACAGAAAAGCGGAACCAAGCTAAAGCCGGACAATCACACTGCCCTGGCTGACTTCAAGGACCCTGTCAAGCATGTTTGACCTTCTTGGAGAGAATGTCACGCAGCTGCTGAGAGTGTGGTGAGGTTTCATGACGTGGGACAACACATGTGGCACAAAGTTAAGTGGAAAAAAACCAAAGTTCAAATAACTATGTATGAAGGGAGAAAGGTATACTATAATACTGATAAGACTGCATTCACTGGATCATGGGGAATTTTTACTGTAACTATTTTCCTTTAAAAAATTATTTTCAAATGAGCATGAAACACTCTATAATTTAAAATATGTTTACATTAAAAAGTTGCAGTGACTCAGTTGCTACTTATTACACAGAACTGGCAAATGTTGCCTGAAAACCATCGTTCCCCCTTGCCCACCTGGGCCGACAGACAACCTGCCTCTTCTCTTTGCCACAAAGGGCTCCTGTTGGCATGTCTGAGTGCCGCCCACATACTGGGTACGGGGTGCTTTGTCTTGCATTCAGTAATGAGGGGTGTTATAAGTCCACGGAGCTGAGAGCCTGAAGAGCAAAAGCCTTGGAGGCTGGGAGGAGGTGACATGCTGTCACTATTTGCTTTTGGGCCTGGAGCCTGAAAAAAGGTGGGAGAGTCTGCCCAAGGGAGGGTACCATTTGCCAAACCTCCGCGGGTGGACAGGCCCCAGCTCCTCGCTGGCAGGTGCTGCCTGTGTGCCGCTGGCCGCCATCACCCAGGGATGCAGAGTCTCGGGCCAGAGACAGACACTGGTGGTGGGAGACGCAGAGGGGCTTCCGGTCTCCAGCTAACGCCTCATTGCTGAAACAAGGCAAAACAAGTAACCCACTTGTCTTAAACTGGCTGAAAATGTGGTCACGTCTTACTCTAAATACTAACTTCCCCCAGCCAGGTTATCAGAAATTCGTCATCTTCAGAGTGTACTAGTTTCTAGAGGCCCCAGACTGGTTCCCCACATTGGCCCATGATCTGATAGGGCAGCTCCAGGCCCCCCAGGCCCCCTGAGCTTCCACTTTGCCCTGGGCCCACGTGCCCGTGCCTGCTGCCCCCGTGGGGGGCCTTGCCCTATCCTCCTGACTAGGGAAACCAGCCTCCTGGCTGAGGGTACCAACTGCAGATGCTCTGAAGGCACCCAGACCTCAGCAGCTGAGGTTGGCTGGGCTCCATGGAAAGGGAGGGAGGAGGGACCCTGCCTGCTGAGGCCCACCATGCTCCTCTGGGCCAGGTGAACTCTGGCTGTTACGCCCACAGCCTTACAGGAACTCTCTGGAAAGTTCTGTCTACTGCATTCACTGTCCGCATTGGAAATCATGCCACATCTGTCATGGAGACAAACAAGGAAACACACACTGGTTCATCCACCTCTGCAGAATTTTCTCCACACCCTTCCCTGCAACGCAAACTCTGGTCCCCCGTCAGTTAAAGAGCAAGAGATGCTGAGCGGGATGCGGGTGGAAACCGGTTGCTGGAAGGTGCAGCATTTAAGCACCAAGCTCTCTGGGGGTTACTCCTCCCTGCCCGTTCCCAGCACGGCCTCCATCCCCACCCCCTCAGCGCACCTGGTGAATGGTATTGACCCCCTCGATGCAGCTTCAGTGCCATCTCATCTGGGAAGACTTTCCAAAGGCTCAGGCGCGCCTGTTCTCTGCTCTCCCAGCCCCTTGGTCCCCCGTCACTGCTCTGACCTCCCTGGATCAGAATCATCTATTCAGGATCAGGTCACCTGCTTGCCCTCACCCTACAGCTCCAGCTCACAGCCCCAGGACTCCCCACCCACCTGGCTCAGGGTAGGCCCTGGGGGGAAGTTCCCTGAGTTGAATGGAAGATTTGAGAGCCTCTCTTTTGTGCTGGGACCATGGCCGTCCCCCTGCGTGGTTAGAGTGGGGTCAGTTCTCCAGGCCCCTGTCTTGGCATTTCCAGGGTCATGACACACTCCACAGTGTGAATCCAGGGCTGACTCACAGCTCTCCAGCCTGTTGCTCAATCCACCAAGAGCCATGTGATGAGGATGCAGAGAGGAGGGGGCACTATTCTGCCCACTTTAGAGATGAGGACAAGTGTGGCAAAGAGAGGCAGGTGGCTTGCTGTGGTCACATGCATATCACGGAAACCAAGTGTGTTTGACGTGCTGATGACGATATCAGTATCTAAGCTAATGCCACCCAGTAACGTCTTGGCTGGGCCTCTTATATGTGTTATCAGTCGGCCTGGCATCCATCTGAGGAAGGAGGGCCATTTCACCGATGGGACAACTGAGCCTGAGATGTGAAATGACCTGCCTAAGGTTACACCCCCAGCAAATGGCACCAACAGCCTGGCCTGACTCCTAAAACCACTTTAGAGGCCTCTGTTTCTTCATCTCCCTTGTGGGTCTAATGGAGCTGCTCCTGTGTGCTGGGCACAGTTCTGCCTCGGGACAACCCTCTGAGACAGGTACTGTTATTAGTCTCATTTTGCAGATACAACATCCGAGGGCTCAGAGAGGTAAGTGACTTGCTTAGTGTCCCTGAGCTAAGGCATGATGAAACCTGGATTTGTGCCCAGATCTTTCTGGCTTTGGAGCCAGCCTTCCTAAAGCCATACTCTCTCCTGACTCCCTGCAGGGAGAGATTCAAGTGCCTGCAAATATTAAAAGAACTGTCAGCGGAAGAGGAAGTAGGCTGAATGTGTATGGCTCTGGGGGAGACCCAGGTCCATGGAGAGTTAGGGTGGAGTGTGGAGTTCTGAGTCAGAAGACCTATACCCACCGTGGTTCCACCTCTCAGCATTTGGGTGTCCTTGGGCAAGCCCGTCCCCTTCTCAGAATCCAAGGGGTCATCTAAGAAGGCTGAGAGATGCCCTCCTATCCTGAACAAAGGCAGGCACCAGTGACAGGCTTATGTGGCAGGAGGGATATCTCTCCCCACTGCTACCCTGAAAGCCACTGTCCTCTCTCATGGTGCCCTGCTGTCCAATGACACGTCTTCTTTATAGCACGAGGGAAGGGTTCTGACCGCAGGATTCTCTGCAAGACAGCTTTCCTCCAATGGTCTCCCAAGGGGGCCAGTGTCCTCCTTTGCTCTGAGACACTGCAGCTGCCTGGGTGGGAGCCCTGTGTGTGCAGGCAGAAGGGACTGGGGTTGCAGGCTGGTCCTGTCTATTATCAGCTGGGTGGCAAGACTCTCAACCTCCAAGTCCCCACCTGCAAAATGGGAAGCGAACAGCTTTCAGGGTGTGGTGAGGCATGAGTACATGAGTACCCGCATCACCCTCACACAGAGCACAGCACACAGAAAAGTGCTCCAGCAGTGGTGACTATTATTGTGGCTGAGCGTCGTTTGGGGTGAGTGCAGTCCACCCACACCCCTCCCTCGCAGGGCTGAGGTTATGGGCCCAGAAACCTTGGGCTCCATTTCCCCCCAGGCTCCCATGGAGCCACGGGGAGCCAGGCTTGCGCATGGGTGCATTTATCCAGCAGGTCCTTTTTTTTTTTTTTTTTTTT
>NW_006771578.1:4528207-4561055 GCF_000442215.2 Lipotes vexillifer
CCCGCGTCCCCTGCATTGGCAGGCGGACTCTCAGCCACTGCGCCACCAGGGAAGCCCTATCCAGCAAGTCTTTAAGTGCATTAAAACGCCCTCAAGTAAGTAAATTAGCATCCTTGTCAGAGCCATTTGTTGCACCTTAAGGATCTACTGTGTCAGTGCTGTCAAAACAGGTCATTATTCACGGAGGAGGACAGCCCCACGAAGCCTCTCCTGGGGCGCGGATGCTCACCTGGCAGATTGGAGCTAACTCAAGGACCGTGGTCCTGGGGTCACGCCCACCAGAGTTAGTGGAATTCCAATTACTGGGTTTGGGGGCAAACTGTTCCATCGTGATTTAAAAAATTGAAATAAAGGGAACTAAGAAGAGCTGTTCTTCACTGAGCCCCGCCATGTGTGGTTCTGAGGGTGGCGCTGTACCCGCAGACTTTCATCCCATCCTCATTAGAAGGCATTGTTGTCCCCTTTGCACCTGGGGAAGCTGAACCAGGCAGGAGTGACTTTCTCGAGGAGGCAGACTGCACTGGAGCTGAGCTGGGACTGACGCCTGGGTTCTCAGCCCCCGAGACTGTGCTTTTCCCTCCCCACCCCACTGTCTCCCTTCGTTCCAGTCTTCAGCTCCAAAATCAAGGACATGATGCTCAAGCCACACAGACTTACCCAACTCTATGGATTTCAGGATGTGTGTATGTGCGTGTGCTCATTTGTGTGATAGTATCTATTTTATCAGTTTTGATCAAAACATTATTTGCACGGTGGTTTGAATTTTGCAAAGCATTTCCACACATAGAGCCTCTTGTGGTCTTCTTAACAATCTTACGAAATAACTGGGCCAAGGATCATGATTCTTAATTTACAGTTGAGGAAACCGAAGCTCAGCCAGGGAACAGGTTTCAGCAAAGCCTGCAGACCAAGATGGAGCTAAATGCTGATGGAGCCCTTCTTATCCCCGTCCAGCTCTGTCTTCTCTGGTTTGTTCCTGATTCCTGCAGCCCTGCGACCCCATAAACTTCCTGACTCCTGCATCCCTGCGCCCCCATCACCTCCCTGACTCCTGCAGCCCAGCACCCCCGTCACCTTCCTGACTCCTACATCCCTGCGCCCCCATCACCTTCCCCCAGTGTTGGGTTCAGGGTTACACTTGGGAAAGGTGGGTGGAGGAATCAGAGGAAGAATGGAAGGAATAAATGGGGAGGAAAGGAAGGTGGAGAATGGGGAGACGGGATCGGGTAGAGAATTCTGATAAAGTAGAGAGTCAGGAGGACAGGAGGAAAATACACAGAAGGCACGTGGGACAAAGGAGCTGAGCCCCTGGGATGAACCTCAAATAAAGCCAGGTTCTGTCCTGATGAATGGAAGAGTAGATGGTGGATAATTGTCATGCTCATGTCTCTTATAGGAGAAAAGTGTCTTCCTGCTCTGGTGTGAAGAGCTGAGCTTGGGCCTGACGTCTTTGCATTTGAAGCTTAACACCCAGGTCTCAGGCTCAAGTGGGGTTTCTCTGGCCGGTGAGATCACCAGAGGCAACTTTAGGTTCAGACAAATAGTCTGCAAGAGACGGACATTCTGCAAATTTATTTTCAAATGAGCTGTAATCTCAAGGGGACAGTGTGCTGGACCAGGCTCAATCAAGGAAATGTGAGTTGGGTGAGTCAGGGAGAGGGGAGAGAAAGAATACTGGGCACCTTTTAGATGGAACGTATATATTGCTTCATTGAACTCTAGCTGCCCTTTCAAGGTAAGTCTCATCACCATTTTGGAGATAAGGTGAGAGGTTAAATACGTTCCCTAAGGACACACCAGTTGTGTCTTTTCTGAACAGTTTTCTGAGATGCCCTTTTATAAAGCTGGTTACATGCCCCTTTGGAAATTCCCAACCTCCTTGTTCTATCCTCCTCCTTCCTTCTCATACCCCAGTCCCTCTGGGATAGACTGACATGAATGTAAATTCCATCTCTGCCATTTACCAGCTGTGAGGTTTTGGGCAAGTCACTCAATCTCTCTTGGCCTAAGTTTTCCTCATCTGTAAAATGGGCTAGAATTGCTTATCTGTCCTCTGTGCAGTGAACCTTGCTTTGGACTATTGTAATTCTTTGCCTCTGTCTAAATGTGTCCATTTATTGTTCCATTTTTTTCTAGGCTGTCCTAGGTACTCCAATAAACAACTTCCCACTAAGGGGTCAATGGACAATAATAGCTTGCTGCAAGTGTCAACAAACATTTTCTGGAATGGACCATAGTAAATATTCAGGCTTTGAGGGCCATCTGGTCCCCATGTAACTACTCAGCTCTGCTGTTGTAGTGCAAAAGCTGCCATGAGATAATATGTAAATGAATGAGTGTAGTGTATGCCAAAAAACTTTATTTACGGGCACTAAAATTTGAGTTTCATGTAATTTTCATGTGCCACAAAATATTATTCATCTTTTGATTTTTTTCAAGCATTTAAGATGTACAAACCATTTTGTAGCTCACGGTTTCACAGAAACTGGTTGACTAGATTTGGCTTGTGGGCTATACTTTGCTGAACCCTGGCTTAATAGTGACATTTGGCATTTGCAATTTAAGTGGGGATTATCCTGTTAAAGAAGAAAACCACAGGCCACAAATGGCATTGCTTGTGATAAGCCCATGATATCAAACCTAGATTTAATACCTGACCTAATTGCAGTTTCAACCTTCCCAAGAAACGTAATCTTAATCGGCCAGTCTGGAATTTTATTCTCAGCACCAACAAGGTAATCTGTCACGTGCTCCCTCTCTATCCCCCAAAGGATCTACTCTTCCATTCATCTGCATGAGAGACACCCTTGCCCTTTCCCCCAAAGAGGGTGACCTGGTCTGAAGCAACTCTTTCTTTTTTCTTTCTTTTTTTTTTTTTTTGCTAATAGCCTCCTTGCCCCACACTCCTTCTATAAAAACCCTCCATTTTGTACAACTCCTCGGAGCACCTATTTACTAGATGAGATGCTGCCTGATTCATGAATTATTGAATAAAGTCAATTAGATCTTCACATTTACTTGGCTGAATTCTGTTTTTTACCAGATTTGGTGGCAGCAGTGGGATTGAAGCAAACTTCCAATGGCATTTGGGGACAACAGGAAACACAGGCATGGTGCCCCATGAATACTTTTCAGTTCACAGTCCTTCTCACCATTTCCGAGGGCCATTGGCAAATTCCTCTCAGTTTGAGCTCCATTCACTTTGCTTTCAAGCTCCCAGTATAATTGGCTTCCTTTATAGGGCAGGTCAGCTTGAGCTGGTAAATGATTCTGCCTGCAGCCAATTGAGCTGACAGATGATTCTGCCTGGAGCCAAGCCCTTAGCCTTTCAGAATGCAATTTCCAGGTTTTTGAGTGGAAAACCCCAGCCATTGATTCTGTTCCCAGATTCCACACTGGGAACTGATGAAGGTTTAGTGTGCAATTCCTCATTTGCTTGGAATCCTTCCCCAGATTCCATGTTGGGGACTGTTTGTGGCAGCTGCAGTTCTCCATTTTGTTTGGAATCAGTCCTCAGTTCCTCAATCCTTGGGGTTTGCTGGTTCAGTCCTTTCCCCAAGGTTCCATGGGAATTGGTGGTGGTGCATACAGGGCCTTCTTTTTGCCAGGACACAGAAACATCTCTTGGTTACTGCCTATATGTTAATGTGCACGTGTTTGTCTTCTTTTGTGGAGATAAAGGCTAATTGCTAATGAGATCCTTTATATCCAAAACTTGAGTGTACCACCTCCGGCATACCTTCTTATTTTATGTCTGAGCACTGTGATTCCAGAAGCTGTAGGTATTTACAAAAATGGCAAAATTTTGTAAATTGGCAAATTTTGTAAATGGCAAAACAAACACAATAAGCTTGTTTTGTGTCCTGAGAGCTGGGCTTGGTAGCCACCAGCTTGAGGGTTCCAAAACATGGCTAAATAGAAATGTGAGTTATACTCCATTTATGGCTGGGCACAGCTGGATAGAAATATGGGTTAAGCTCCATTTGTAGCCAGGGACCTACCAAACTGCTGTCAGCCCTTAGAGGAATTACAATGGCCATTATGAGGAATAGATAGATCATTTAAAAAAACATACGTAGGGCTTCCCTGGTGGCGCAGTGGTTGAGAGTCTGCCTGCCGATGCAGGGGACACGGGTTCGTGCCCCGGTCGGGGAGGATCCCACATGCTGCAGAGTGGCTGGGCCCATGGGCCATGGCCGCTGGGCCTGCGCATCCGGAGCCTGTGCTCCGCAGCAGGAGAGGCCACAACGGTGAGAGGCCCACATACCGCAAAAAAAAAAAACCCCAAAAAACAACATACAAACAGAATGGGATACCTATTTTAATAGGTATGCAGAAGTCTACAATAGTTTTTGAAATTCCAAAATAGCTACATTGAAAGACTTATTGCAAAAGCCTAATGAAAAAATTGAAGACATAAAAGGTACCTAAAACAAAAGCTACAACTCAATTCTTTGGGGAATTGGAAACAACTATCTTTGTCTTGAAAATCTCTGCAGGGTCAAAGGTGTGGCTCTCTAGAAGTTCAAAGTTCACCTGCCTTACAGGGAACTATCTTCAATATCCTGTAATAAACCATAATGGAAAAGTATGTGAAAGAGAATATATATTTGAATCACTTTGCTGTACACCAGAAACTAACACATTACAAATTAACTATACTTCAAATAAAAATAATAAAGCGAGCAAACAAACAAAAACCACAAAGTTCACCTGCCTTTTTTTTTTTTTTTTTTTTTTTTGCCAATCCCCAAACCTCACCTATTCCTCTCAAAATGCTTACAAAAATCAGGACATTGGAAACAGGATTGTACTGCGCTTAATCTGTGCCTTTGTGATATAAATTTCCTATTCCTATCTTCTTTAGGACCAAAGAGCCATTCTTTGAGATGCAATCTTAATAGGGAAGTTTCTCACCAGAAGAAAAAGAAAAAAAGAGCGAGGAGGTATGTGGAAACTGGGCTAACTAGAAATCTTACAAATCTTTCCCACTAATATTAGTAACTATAAGCTCTCTGTTTGCAGCAGTATGTTTGTCTATATGTGTATATGTATTTCTACTTTCGGATGGTATTGCCAAAATTAATTTGTAAAAGAGCTCTAGTTGGTTTCATTTGCTTCAGAAATATAACAGAAACTAACTCAGGTATTTTTCAAGTTCACGTGATTTAGGATAATCTTTAGTAAATAAAAGCTAATTAAAACAGACATATCTTTTAAGGTTATTGACGTTGAACATAATGCAGATAAACCACTTTTATTCTGCTCAGTCTTATTAGTCAGATTCATGTTTCTCTGTTGCAAAATTTGTCAGCAAAAAATAAAATAACTTAGAATGATGACTGATTTTGTCTAGTGTCCCATGAAGATTTTGTGGGTAAATTAAACGTGATAGATGGCAGCAAATGTTTTAGATAGATGTAAATAGGATAAGAATTTATATATAAACTTTTCAGCAACAATTATTTTTTATGGTATAGGTACTTAAAAATGGCCTTTGAAATCTCTTTTGGTAACTTGAAACTTTTGAGTTTTCTAAAGTTAAATGGTAGAAATGTATTAAATATCTAGGTCTTTTATAAATAAGAAAATTGTGAAACATTAATTACTGAACAGAGGTTTATCTACTTTTGGCTTCCTATTGCAGAGAAACTCAAGATAAATTTGGTTCTATTAGTGATAGGGATAGAGTAGGGTAGTTACACAGGTAGTCTTAGAAGTCCCAGTAGGGGATTATAGAGAGGGAAACCTAGGGAACTTTGGCAGACCACCGTAAGTTAATGATAGCTCAAGAAAGCTATCAGAATGTCGTGAAATGAAGCAGGCTTGCTTAACTATAAGGCCATAAATAAAAGCATGAGATATGCCTGAGGTCACTAAGTGAAAGAAAAAAATGAGGCCTGCATTCTGCCGGCTGAGTTCAGCAAGATAATGAACCTTAGGACCAAGGACAGGAATTTAAGGGAAAGGTGACATTCCTAAGTAGCAGACCCTCATACGGAAACCTGAGATGATTCAACGTATTTTAGTATATGTTACCACCCTTCTGCTGATTTGAATAAGCGCTACGACAGTCCTAGTTTGAACTCATAGGGTCAAACACTCTCCTGCCTGATACGAAGGAGGAGGTAGTGATGTAAGCCTGACATCTACTTGAAGAATGAGAAAGAAGGCGGTCTTCTCTCTTCCTCCACTTCCCTTAGATTATAAAAATGTAGCCTGCTTAATCTGTGGGGCAGAGCCCCCTCGCCTGCCCACTTGCTTCCCTCACAAGTGTCCTATGTTAATAAATCTACTTCTTGCCTATCGCTTTGCCTCTCACTAAATTCCTTCTGCACTGAGACACAAAGAACCTGAGCCTCAGTAAGTCCAGTCACCAGGTGAGTGATTCTAATTAAAAGAACATGGGTTCAAGTTCCAATCACGGTTTCATTAGTAAACATGTTTTGTGTCACGCTGAAAGACTGTCCTGTGAAGAAACACATGTTTCTAGAAATTATGAAATGCATTCATAAATCTAAAAAAATATGCTCATCTGACATGTGGTTCAAAATTGCTTACTTCTGAGTTTTCACTAGAAATTAAGGTTTCTAAGAGTCAAGAATTCTAATTCATATATGTAATTAAAGCTATTCGTAATAATAAGGGACACAACTTTATATGCAAGGTGAGCCTCAGTATATGCTCACATCAGCAAGCTAAATGACACACACACAGGCGCCATGACAGTTCCAAGACCATAACCGATCAAAAAGTGGGCAGTGGCCCAATTCCTGGAAATCCCCACCCCTTCCTAAAATAGCTAGAATACTCCTTTCGCTCATTAGCTTATGAAATTATCCACTCCTATAAAAACGGACAACCCCATACCCTGGTGCCTTTCTCACCTTCCGAGATGGCCCACAGTCTGTGGAGTGTGTTTCTCTCTAAATAAATCCACTTCTTACCTATCACTTTGTCTCTCGCTGAATTCTTTCTGCGATAAGACATCAAGAACCTGAGCTTCCTTAAGTCCTGAAACCAGGTGTGTGATCTCAGTTGGAAGACTGTGGGTTTTGGCTGGGCTCCAGTCCCATCCACGTGGGTTTGAGTCCCAGTCTGGGTTTTGGCCGGGTTCGAGTTCAAGTCCCAACCTGAGTTGCACAGTTTCAAATGCAGGGAATAAATCCATCTCCTGGTTAGGAGTAAATACAAGTGAGATATGATCAGAAATCTCTCCTTAACACTTGGAGACATTACAAATTCTGTTGCGAAAGCACTAGCTGTCCAGCAAAGATCTTTATACTCTCTGGTCAAGGTTTTTCTTGATAATAGAATAGACTTTGATTACCTTTTAGCTGAACAAGGTGTCTGTGCCGTACCCAACACCACCTGCTATACCTGAGTTGACACTTTAGGGAAGTTGAAACTCAGTCACGTAGGATTGCTGAACAAGCCACTTGGCTTAAGAGGGTCACTGCTTCAGTGGGGTCTTTCTTTGATTGGTTTGGGTCTTGGGGACCATGGCTCTGAAGTGCACTCCGAACATTGAGAATTATCGTGCTTATTATAATCATTATAATAACCCTGGTGTGTTGTATTCTCTCAAAACCCTTTAAATGCATGTTTGCAGTTGCTAACTACCAAGCAAATGATCTCCCTAAGACTGGAACATCAGGAAAAAAATGAAGAGAATGATCAACTTAAGCATTATGAGCCTGGAACTGGGACCTGTGAATGTCACAGGGATTAAGCAAAGACACTGTGACCTATAGATACCACGCCAAGGATCAACAAAGCTGTGAGAACTACAGAGCAATAGGTGAGAGTGGTGTTATTGCCTTAATTTTTGATCATATCTCTCAGTTAGGCTGAGAGTTTGACCAAAAGGGGGGAACTGTTAAAGAAAACCACAGGCCCCAAAAGGCACCACCTGTGCTAAAGCCCGTGATACCAAACATAGATTTAATACCTGACCTGACTACGGTTTTGACCTTCCCCAGGCATGTAATCCTTTCTTTCTTTCTGTTTCTTTTCCTTCCTTCCTTCCTTCCTTCCTTTCCTTTCCTTTCCTTTCTTTTTCCTCCCTCCCTCCCTACTTCCTTTCTTTCTTTCTTCCTTCCTTCCTTCCTTCCTTCCTTTCTTTCTCTTTCTTTCTTTCTTTCTTTCTCTCTCTCTCTCTCTCTCTCTCTCTCCCTCCCTCCCTTCCCTCCCTCCCCTCCCCTCCTTCTTTCCTTCCTTCCTTCCTTCCCTACATTCATTGATCCATCTATCTATTCTTTCTTTCTATCTATCCATCCACCTATCTTGCCTATTTGTACTTACCTATTACATCTGTTCAGTCTTTTATATCTATCTAATCTGTATTTAGATAGATCCATCTATAGATAGATGGTAAAACACCTCCTGAATTCATATTGGTACAATTCAATTTCAAGACTATAGTTGAGCTTTTACTTAATCTCATCTTTGTTACATCTGTATCTCCTCCCTCACCAAAGACACAGAGGAAGATGGAATTAGAATATCCCATAATTGCTCTTTTTTAAAGTCCCATATTACACCACAACAGTGTCAGAATACCAGTAGTAATAATTACTGAAAACATGAAAAACATATTTTGCCTATGTTCCTCCCATTAACCATTCCCCCATTGTTTTTTATTGTGGTAAAAAAAAATATATATATATATATATATAAAACACATAAAATTTGCCATTTTAACCACTTTAAAGTGTACAGTTCAGGGCTTCCCTGGTGGCGCAGTGGTTGAGAGTCCGCCTGCCCAATGCAGGGGACACAGATAGTCTAGGGATGTAATCTTAATTGGACAGTCCGGAATTTTCTGGTCAATGGTGACCCCTTACATCCCACAAAGGAAGAAGAGATAATAAATAATAGACCCTTGCCCTTCCCCCAAAAGAAGGTGGCCTGGCCAGAAACAATTCTTTCTTTTCTTTTGCTAATAACTTTCTCACCCCTCCCTTCTTCAATAAAAACCCTCCATTTTGTACAACCCCTCTGAACACTGGACGCTGCTCAATTCGTGAGTTGTTGAATAAAGCCAATTAGGTCTTCACATTTGCTACACTGAATTTTGTTTTTTAACAATCCTTTAGAACAAAATGTTGGTACCCTAATGGTAGTATCTTGGACTCCCTGGCAGGACAGTGAAGGAGGGAACTGAGGGCAAGGAGCCACCCTTTGCTCTGTCTTTCAGCCTGCAACAAGGGTGACATCACCAGAAGTCCTCCAATGGACACATCGTCACCTTCTAAGCCCTGCCTGTTTCCGTTTAAGCAAATCTGGGTACCTACGTGGGCTTATCACTCTGTGATTCAAAATCAATGCCTCTGAAGTAGTAAAACCTAAGTCAGCTTTGTTGTACTTGATCAATAATTGATCTGACTTTTGCAAGGGGCAGGGTGAAGCCGACTGACCCCTGGGACCTGGGCATTTTTCTCCTTGTCAGGGTGGCGGGCAAGTGGACAGCTGCAGAAGGGACAGAATATATACTTGACAAGGCTTAGCAGTGGTCTCCTCTAGTCCCCTAGCCTATCGGGTCTCATGGGATTTGCCTGAAAATCTAACCTCCTTTGCTGCTCAGTACTTTGAATTGGTTGTGGAATACATACATGACTTTCGATACTTTTCCAGAAGTGCTCTGCTTAGTGCACTCAGGAAAAAAATCCTCCTTTTCAGCTGATCTCCCTGCCCCAGTTTCTGCATCCCAGCCACCATCTATGTGGTTGGCCAGAAAGTCTTTCTTCTCCAAGATCACCCCTCATCACGCCAGGGCGTGAAAGCCTCTGGGCTCCCCACTGCCCTTGGGGTAACACAGGAGGTCTCCCTCTTGATCTGGTCCCCAACTGGCCTGTCCAACGCTGTCCCCCATGCCCTGGCCACATCATGCTCCCTCCCAGCTTCCCGACATCTGCTCCCTAACCTGGAACCTTCCTCTTTGCTGTGCTAAGACTATTATCCTTCAAGATTGATCCCAGGTGCCTCTGCCCCAGGGCTCTGCAAGGTTAAATGCCTCTCCCTTGTGTCCCCAGCGCTCCCTCCAGCAGAGTTTGTGTCCCCCCATATTGCCTTCTATACTATGAGTCCTGGTAGGCCTTTTTTCCTCTGTATTCTCAGCCTTCACCACACAGTGGGCCTTCCGTAAAGGGTAAATGAATTCACGTCAGAATATCTCCTACTGCGTCGTGTGTGTCAGTTTCCGTTATCTCACAATGCGAATAACTAAGGGAAAATTGATCTCAACCAGCAGCTTTCAGGCTGCTATCTTTTCAACACAAAAATCTTAGACATACTCTAGGTGTTTAGAAACATTTTCTGCATGACCTTCTCACTCCAAATGAAGGCCATGGACCAGGAACGCGGATCGACCCCAGACTTACTAAGTCAGAATCTGGACGTTACCCAGCCTCCCAGGTGCTCATGGGCACGTTCAGGTTTGAGAAGCATTCCTCTCAAAGACACCCTCCTTCCTAACGAAGGCCTGGTTTGTGGAATGGTAGAAACACCAAGACAGTTGGACACACCTGGAGAATTATTCAAGCCCAAAAGAACAGAGAAGAAATGGTTCATTATGTGGCTGCATCTCCTTTTCTTTCTATATTAAATAAGACACCTTACTGTGAAGGTAAAAGGGGCAGGAATTGGGCCCGAGGGAGAAGCTCTAGGAACCTGCAGCGTTGGGTGAACTGATGCTGGGCGAGGTGTAATTGGCTGCCGTGGGCTGGTGCCGTGGGATGAAGGAGGAAGATGAAGATGGGACTTTGCGGGGGCTGGAGTCCGGAAAGCTCATTCGATGCGGGAACTTCAGATCCAGAATGGCAGGATGTCTGCTCAGCAACGTGCCTGGGAAAGGAATGGTGAAGGGCCAGGGAGAGGGTCTATAGTGGTTCTCTTCAGAGGGGAGCTGTTTTGCATAAAGGGGACAGTGACAGACTGAACTTTGGGTCTTGGGTGGCAGGAGCAGGGAGTAATAAAGTACAAAATCTGACTTGCAACAATAAAGGGAAAATGTCCTAAGTTAGTGTTGTGCAGACAATGTTTTCAGCTTGAAACATAGAAAGAGTTGGGCCAAGGGATTATAGAGAACAATAAAGGAAGGGAAAAAGAAGGGATGTGTTTCTCAGTATGACATTACATAACATCATGTAAACACTAAACAAACAAAACCCTCAGACCAGCAACTGAATTGCAAATGCTCCTCTAGGACACAGTCTGTGGCCCCTATAAGCAGGGGTCAGCAGTGCCATCTCTGACTGTGTCCATTGCTGTTACTGCCCCCATCCCCCTGAGAGCCTCTGAGGGCACTGCATCCTCTGTGGTGCTCTGACCCATGGATGGATGCAGATTCTTGCCGAAGTCCTCAGGCGTGGGTACCTATAACCGCTTGGCAGAAGGGAAACAGACACTAAGAAGACTGCAAGGCCAGATGCCTGGCATGAAAAGCACAAGCTCATCTTTAGCATGTGTGCTGCAGGCACACCTTTTTTCTGGTTCCTGTTAGAATCATCCATCTCCATGAATAAGAGCTGCTATAGGGATACTGCGTGTTCTCAGCGCTCAGGACAAATCACAGAGGTTTAGTTCTCCCTTTCACCCACACAGGTCTAGCTGATGCTTTGAGGATGCTCTTCTGCCCTGGGCAGCTGAGAATGGGAGTGACATTTCCTTAGGCAAATCTCCACCTACCCCTGCAGAGAAAGCTGACCCTTACCACCTACTCAGAATTACACTCTCAGAATACAGCAGAGAAGACAAAACTCACGTAAGAGCAAGGCGCATATGCCTGGTACCCTGGGCTCATTTTCTGGATGCAAAGCCTTCCTCCCTTTGCTGCCAGCTGAGCCTCTGATAAGCCCTGCTCTGCCATTGGTGAGTGATGGTGGTAAGCAAGCTTTTAGGTGATGCTTAGGTGACGGACAGAAAGTTCAGGGAGTGCCAGGGACCGTGAGGAATGTGGTTGTGCCCTCAGGGAGCCCATATCATTTCTGGGAAGACAATATTCACCCACAGAAAAAAAGACAGAGAATGGAATACCACAGCCCGAGCAGATGATGCCTTAGCCAAGGTCTGAAAGGCAGGTGGCAGCAGAGCCAGGGGGTGGGATGTCCTTCGGGTACAGCTGGGTAAGGCCAGCATCGCCTTGGGAAAGCTGCAGCCCTACATTCCTGGAAGGGGTTATTGTGATGGAAAAGAGGACCAATGCCCTGGGGCATCAGTGGAGTCTGGAAGGAAGGGAGGGCTCTAGCTGTGAGCAGGTCCCTTGCTCCTCCAGCATAGCTAGCTCCCTGGGACAAGCTGAGTGCAGAAAGGGCTTGTGATGGCACTGACTGGAAGTGAGTGGTCCGGGGGAGACAGAAGGCTCTGAGCATGATGGATTGCTTTCACTATGCTGCAGTCCCCTCCTGCCTGGAGGGGAATGACTTAGAACAGCTACAAGAATTTGAACTGCCAAACTGCGATTGCTTGGTGACTGTCATTGCTTGAGAGAAGCCAGCTCAGGGAGGAGCCTCTGTTCTGGGCAATTACGCCTGGCACGCGTCCGCAGAGCCCACACTCACAGCTGGGTCCCAGGGGCTTGGGGAGCATCGCGGTTCCTCACCCTGGCATCCAAACTCTTGACTACCAACCCTCCCCTCCACCGACTTCTCCAAATTCGCTCCCCATTTTATCCCCAGTCCACACCCCCTCTGCAAGCCAGACCGGCTTCCTGACATTGTTCACTGTGCCCTGAATGGCCTCCCGTCTCTTAGTTCCTCTCCTATTTAATACAGTCCAGCCTTCACCCAACACACCTGCTTCAGAAAGAACCAGCCCTTTCCCCTAGGAATCGGATGGCCTCTCCCAGTGAGGAACAGCCTGCTTCATCTGTGGTTAGCAAAACAAAACAAAACGAAGCAAACAAACAAACAAAAAGCAACCCAGGAAAACATGGCTCACTCCAGTTTGCTCCACAAAGCTGGGAGAAGGGGCTGGACACGAGACACATATCTGGGACCTGTGGTCATGCTCTTCCCTGGAGAAAGGAGCACTTTGAACTCTGAGGCTGCAGCCCTGGCCAGAAGTAGAAGAGAGAACAGCCCCAAGATGGGCTGGTCAGAAATGGCGGTTGCCCCCAGTGTAGGAGTAAAGTGGGCCAGTACGGCGGTAGGACGGAACATTCCTCTCTAGGTCTGGGGCCTGGGATAGGAATGCCAGGAAAGCACTTTGACCGTCACCACACATATCTGAGATCTTGGAGGACCTGTCTGTGATCTGAAAGCCTGCTGGGACAATGGCTGGGGAGACAGACCTAATGGCTGTCTACAGTGGGTGAGCTAGAGGGAGGAGGGGGGTGATGCAGAATCCACTGTCGGCTTCTCCCACCCAAGGCTGGCAGACTTAGGCAGGGAGCCACCATCAAGTAGCTGGTCCAGATGTTACACCTGCTTACTTCGCTTTGCCTGGCACGGTGAGCAGGTGCAGGGAGGTGCTGCTTCCGTCTTGTCTTTGTTCCACACAAAGGCACATTTTTCACCATTCATTCATGCATTCGGTACTTGCCAATCGCCTGCCTTGTGCCTGGCCCTGTGCTGGGGCTGCAGACACACCAGTAGATGGATAGCATCCCTGCCTCCTAGACCTCCCTGTCTAGAGCTGAAAATAGCCTCATGCCCCGAGGTAGGGGCCCCACACATTCTTACCATGCAGAATGAAACATTATTAACACGTTTCACTTTGCATACATTTAACACTGAAACAAGAACAAACTCCATTAGGAAATTACATTTAAATATATTTCAATGTGATTCCAAATCTGTAGGTGTCTCATTTATCAAAGACAAAAAAGATTGGGATCATTCTCCAGATATGGCTTTGTGTTTTGCTTTCCTCACTTTAAATCCCATTGTGAGCTTGCTCCGGGCTTAGAAAGCTTTTATATTCTTTGCAGGCTTTCTTTTCAAAAGTGAGACTTTCACTGGGGCCAGTTGTTACTCGTCAAAATAAAACAAGGTGAATTCTTCACTCAGAGAGCTTTTCATTCACTCGTTCATTCATTCAATGACTGTTTCTTGAGCACCTACCATTGGGGCCAGACACGTGCTAAACCTGAGAAATTCCACTGTGAACAAGAGAGACAGACTCCTGCCCTCAGGGTCCTTAGGGTCTAGTGAATTACACTCAACCAGAGTTCAGGCCCCCTGAGGTCAGGGACACACAGATTCCCACTCTGGCTTGTTCCTTTTTCTCTGTCTCTTGCTTGAAATAGACACAGAGAAGACTCTCCTTTGTTCTTTACCTCTCACACGTCTTAGCTGTGTCTCTCCTACTCAGCATTTCACCTTGTCTACTTTGTTCAAAGGCAAATGATTCCGGTTCTCTCCAGAGGTGGATTTAATCACCCCCTCCCATCTTTCTAGTTGCAAGATTAAGGAAGATAAAGTTGTGCAGGGGACGATCTGAGGGCAATGACCCAGGTGGGTCCTCAGGTGTCCTTGCTTTGCACCGTGAGGTCCTGCCAGTCTGGCCTGCTGAAATGGATTAGGAATAAATGCCTGACTAAAAGGCAGCCATTCAAGGTCTGACCAGTGACCGATATGTGGTCTGGCATCAGCCTGTCCCATAGGGACATGAATGACCAACACAGCTAATTGCACCCTCTCTTGGGGAGTTAAGAATGAAAGATACAGAGAGATAGAGATAGAGAAAGAGGTAGAATGTAACAGGGGCCCTGAAGCTTTTAAGACCTATGAAGGGAAGGCAGCAGACAGAGGCACAAAGTGGAGGAAACCATGGAGCACCCTAAGTTATGTGTAAGCAGAACCCTGCGACAGCATCAACAACCAAAATGGTGGCACAGAGATAACTCCAGCATCCCTGCTCGGCCACCAGAACTATTGGTGCCACCACAAGAGCTCTTGTTATTCCAATCCTCTGCGAGCTCCATCTCTGCAGCTGGCCTTCCCATCCTTATTTCCCCTTAGTTCATTGCTACACCTGCATCCTCAAAGGGTAACCTGAACCTTCTGTTTTTGCATCCTAAAAGATCTAAACTAGCACAGATATCCACCTCCACCGACGGCCATTGCTTCTCCATTACCAGAGCCAACACTTTAGAAACCCCTTAACACAGAGGCTGGATTCTGGATCTCCAGCCTCTGCCTGTACGCCCTCTGTGCAAGCCCAAGGAACACACAACCTTCCCCAGGTCCTGAGCAATTATCAAAACTTGCAATGCACCAGCTGAACTCCAACCCTTAGGTAAAGTGAATTGGCCCTTTCTCCTGAGCACTGTGGGATAATTCCTATTGATAGGAAGATGTCATGAGACTTGAGAAAGGGCACACTGGACAAACTGGGCACACGAGTTGGATGAGTTGCTTTGGACATTCTCAGCTGTAAAATGGGGCTACTATATCGCCCAGGAGTTGTAAGAACAAACAGGCTACTCTATTTCTCACAGCACAGTGCCTGTGCTTTACAAATTCCTCTAGTGATGTATTGTGATGATTGGAGGGCAAGTCCAGCACCTCCTATACACATGGCCAAGCTGCCTTCACCCAACAGTACTGACAAGAGCAGGCCCACCTTGCCAGCCAGGCTTGCAAACTGGCTTTACGTCCACCTGCACCAGGGTGTCCTGCGCTGCAGGCTTCTGTCCACAGTCGTAGGCGGTCACCAGGATCTCATACTGGCGTTGCTTGTCATAGCTCAGCTTCTCTGTGTTCCTGACGTTGCCTGAAGATACAGGGACATTGAAAATCATTTCAGGTCAAGTTAACCACGTTGCAGTTCTTCAAAATCCCTTCTGCCCTCTTTCAACCTTCACCAGAATAAAATGTCCCCTTTCCCTATCTCTTTGTAAAGACTATAGGGCAAGTAGGGATGTGGCTTCCACATGTGGCCTGCTTGTGCCTTGGTGGCAGATTCTCAGGAACCGCTGGCTGGAGCCACCCCAGCTGTGCAACGGAACTGCCGGGTAATTCTGCACACACATCTGGAGTCCAACTGGTTGTGTTAAGTACGGGGTCGTCAGAAGACCACCCTAAACTACACAAAACTAACCCTACATTAGGCTGTGCCCCTAACGTAGGGCAACGTACGCTCATCTGACATGAAATCTCTGGGAAAAAGATGGAATTCAGAAACGTCCCGACACGTATTTTTTAACATCTGGGCTCTTCGACAGGAATGTTCATTGCCTCGTCTCACATTATTTTGCTACCAAATAGGAAGTAAAATCAATACGAGAAAACGTGTGACCTCTCTTCTGAAAGCTACACAGAATAACAGATTCCTTGCCCTGGTGGCAAAGACATTTTTCTCCTCCAAGAGAGACCAGACATTGTTTCTGAGCCATTTGTGTGTATTTGTTCCTGTGGGTTTGATATTATGGTTCAGAAATAAATATTTGACGATTGATGAGCAAACTTTTAATTGACTATTTTTGCTGAAATACAATTTTGGTTTCAAAAAATGAATCAAGGCCTGACGTGCATTTAATACTTCTTACTTTTTTTTTTGCGGTACGCAGGCCTCTCACTGTTGTGGCCTCTCCCGTTGTGGAGCACAGGCTCCGGACGCACAGGCTCAGCGGCCATGGCTCACGGGCCCAGCCGCTCCGCGGCACGTGGGATCTTCCCGGACCGGGGCACGAACCCGTGTCCCCTGCATCAGCAGGCGGACTCTCAACCACTGCATCACCTGGGAAGCCCTACTTTTTACTTTTTGATTCCCAGAGCTTAAAGTCTCCCTTTGTTGAGAATAATTTCATTCTGGCTTTTTTTTTTTTTTCAATGGTGGAGCTGACAGCAAATTAGAATTCAAATGATATCATCATCCTTTGCCAGAAGCGAAATCAAGAGAGTGGCATGGACATATACACACTACTAAATGTAAAACCGATGATACCTAGTGGGAAGCAGCCGCATAGCACAGGGAGATCAGCTCGATGCTTTGTGACCACCTAGAGGGGTGGGATAGGGAGGGTGAGAGGGAGACGCAAGAGGGAAGAGATACGGGAACATATGTATATGTATAGTTGATTCACTTTGTTATAAAGCAGAAACTAACACACCATTGTAAAGCAATTATACTCCAATAACGATGTTAAAAAAACAAAAAAAAGCCAAATAAACCAACAAGCAAATACACAAACATGGAATGGCTGACTCAGGTATATATATTTCATTTTTGTGCACCTTTGTTAAAATTAAAAAAAAATTTATTGAAGTCTAGTTGATTTACAATGCTGTGTTAATTTCTGCTGTACAGCAAAGTGATTCATTTATACACATATATACATTCTTTTTCATATTCTTTTCCATTATGATTTATCACAGGATATTGAATATACTTCCCTGTGCTATATTGTAGGACCTTGTTCATCCATCCTATGTAATACTAGTTTGCATCTGCTAATCCCAAACAACCCCCTTGGCAACCACAAGTCTGTTCTCTATGTCTGTGTGACTCAGGTATATTTTTATGTTTCATCAAAACTAAGGGGAAACTTTTTAATGAGCTTTCTTCCATTCCAACTGATGTATATTGTTCATGCAAATTGAGACAACAGGGACTAACCCAAGAAACCTCGGAAAATTAGAAAAGCCACATCATGTGTTAAAGATAGGAAAAATTCATCCACCCATCACTCAATAGTAGTAAAGACGAGGTCATGAGCAGGTGCTACGAATGTGAGCATATGTAAGGGTGTGGAGGGTCAGAGGGTACGAAGTTGCCCAAGACATTGGACCAAGAATTGGAATCATTTCTTCTGCTATCTGCTCTGGACTGTTTCTAAAAATGCAACTGCAGCCAGTGATTGCAAGTCAAGTTTCCTTTAACGAAGCCAGTCAAGAATCTCTGAATAAGAATGTGTTTGCTGTATCTTCGGCCTTGTGGCGGATGTTCAGAATCCCTTTCCTCTTTCTCCAACTATTTGTTTCGGTCTCAGCTCGGGGCCCCAAGCACATCTGCAACAGCTCACTGTGGGGTTGGTAACATTCCCTGTGGCTTCTGTTAATAAATTAGTTCGTGGTTAGAGCCATCACAGGGGAGGACTTCTGCCAGGTGGAAACACTGCAATAGGACCACGAGAAGTATGTTTCAGCAACATCTAATTGAACAAAAGGTTTTAACTCTCTTTAAAGTTAAATGGCTCTCAAAAGATACACCTCGTAGAAGAGGAAGGCTCAGGGTTTACTGTCCGTGTGACATTCAGCAGACCAAACACTATCGATTGCGGTAGAAAAATAAAAATAAACACACGAGCCCGCAATCCTTGGCTCAATTTACGGCAGCTCCCCTTCTGTAAGAAGTCTTAATGAAACTGAGAAACTACTTTACTTTCTCCACCCCCACTGACTTCACGCATGGGAGAATGGGTTTCAGAGCACAGGATTTGAAGCATCAGAGTATAATATTTTCACTGATGGTTGTAGAGGGAAGGGTCGTGTTTGGCTAAGTCACACATTTAAAAACATTTTGAAAGATCAGAAACAGCCCTCCTTTTTGCTTCTGTGACAATTGTATTATTTTCCCCACAGGTGAATGATTTCTCCTAGTGGTGCCTTCTCAGGAGAACTGAGTCCACAGTTAACCCAGGTGAGTACTGATCTCTGGGCTTATTTCTCTGTTCCAGATGAACTTGGGAAGGTTAACTCTCAAAGAACTCTATCCGTACCTACCACGGGTCATAGTGAAGGTATTTTTTAAACGCTCAGGTGGAGTAGGGGTTGCAATGAGACAGGCGCACTTACCTGCACCTTCCTTCTGATGGAATTTAAATCGGAGTCACCCTGTAGGAAACTTATGCAGGCCAGTCACTTTGCAAGTGTTCATACCTTTTGGCCATGCAATTCCACGTCTAACAACTGACTCCAGAAATAATGATAAAAATTGCAGACAAAGGTGCAAATATGTTCATCTAAGCATTATTTATTACACTGAAAAAGAGTAAAGAAACTGGAGGCCCAATAGTAAGAGACAAGCTAAGCCTGATTCTCTGCTCAGACGGACTGCTGTTCGTGCTAAAAGTGCTAATTACGAAGCATGTTTATGGATGGAAAAAATCCACACAATTGAATGTTAAGTGAAAAGGGGAAGATAAAGAAAAGCAAGGAAAGCGTGGCCTTATTTTGTTCAAGAACTTCATAGAAAAAGTGCTGGTAAAATGCCAGTAGTGGTTCTCTTTGGTGGGATTACAGGTGACTTACTTCTTTATACTTTTCTATGCTTCCCTTGTTTTCCACAAAGGACGTGCGTTTCTCTTCTATTCAGGTGGAAGACAAGTGTGTTCATGTACTTGGAGAACAAACAGACTTGAGGACACACTGTGATCATAGGTGTCCAATGCCTGTTACTCACCAGGGCAGCCTGTGGAGGGCTCAGCAGAGGCTGAATGAGACCAACCACTGCTTGGAAGGTAGAAAAGTCTGCCAAGTGGAGACCAGGTGTCACCGAGAGCCCTGATGCTCTCTTAGCCATCATTCCCATCCCTGGCTGAGTGCAGTACTTAATTCTCATGTTACAATGAGGATCTGAGGCCAGGTTTAAGTAGCTTGTCAAGGACCTCTCTCTCTCTCTCACACACACACATACACAGAGTGGTAGGCGTAGGATTAAGACATATCTTTGTATTTTTGAACTTAAATGCCACTGCCATGTGTTCCTGTCAAATGTCACTGAAGACAGTGATAATATCACTGGTGAAAAGGCTTTGGGACCAACACTCGGGGGACCTGGCTCCAGTCCCCACTCTGCCACTGAGGTGACAGCTGCTATATGGCCAGCTCTTCATGCTTTAGGAATCAGTTTTTCCATCAGTTCAATGGAAGTGAGGAAGGAGGCCCTCCCAATCTCAGAGAGACCAGCCAGATGCTAGAAGATGGGGGGCTGGAAGCCTTCTGAAATGGATCCAGAATTTCCCAAGAGGGAGGTAATGCCACCAACTCAGTTATTGGCTCATACTTTCAGTCTGTAAATCCATGGGGAATGAACACCCTTCATGTCCCAGTCACCCAGGGAAATATCTAATAATCATGGCACCATGAATGGAACACTATATGCTAAGTACCTGTGAACATCATCTCCAGGCACTGCCTCTCCCTGAGGCCTCACTACCCCACAGTGGGGCAGGGACTGTTACTGCCATGATTTTTCAGGGGAGGAATTCAAGGAAAGGGGGCCGAAGACTTCTGGTTGGAAGAGGTTGAATCTTGCGTTAAAAGAAAATGTCCTGGGGCCTGAATGAGTGGAGCCCAACTCAACAGTACTCTTTCTTTTTAAATTAATTTATTTTATTTTATTTATTTATTTTTGGCTGCGTTGGGTCTTCGTTGATGCACACGGGCTTTCTCTAGGTGCGGTGAGCCGGGGCTACTCTTTGTTGTGGTGCGCGGGCTTCTCATTGCGGTGGCTTCTCTTGTTGCGGAGCACAGGCTCTAGGGGTGCGGGCTTCAGAAGTTGTGGCGCGTGGGCTCAGTAGTTGTGGTGCGCCGGGCTTAGTTGCTCTGCGGCATGTGGAATCTTCCCGGGCCAGGGCTGGAAGCGTGTCGCCTGCATTGGCAGGTGGATTCTTAACCACTGCGCCACCAGGGAAGCCCAGCAGTACTTCTTCGAATGTGCATGCAAAGAAGTTCTTCAAGGAGCTGGGAAGGTCACTGGGAGAAGTGATGGATAATGGCCAACTGGGAAGCTCATTAGAATGGGAGCTGCTTCTGAGCCTGCCCTTAGGTCCTGCCTTCATTACTTGAGAAATGCTTTTGTAAACCTCGCCATGGGTGGGGTGGGTGGGTGGGGGGGCACAGCTCCCAGAGTGCCAGCTTTCCTCTTCATCTCAGGCTGTAAACCAAAGCTGGAGGCAAAGGCCTGGCAAAGGACCATTACTCACTTTTAATGAGACAGCTAGGTAAATAAATTGGCATATGTTAGTGAAATGGCTCATCAAGGTGAGTAATTATCTTCATGACTGGGGCAGTTTACCCTCAGGTGAAAGAATTTGCATCTCCTCTCTCCCGGGTCGTGACTCTCCAGAACTAAGCAGGAGGCCCAGGGCAGCTTGACCACTTGTTCCAGATACCCTCCCCCATGTCCAGTCTAGCTCTTCAGCAAGGACTTGTCACTCCCCAAGTTCCACAGCTCTTGTGGACATAGACAGCACAGCTGATCACAGGGGACCCGAAACATACAAAGCAGTTGTTTCATATTTTGTAGAGTGGCGTGTGTGTGTGTGTACGTGTGTGCGTGTGTCATGTATGTCTGTGTTGGTGGGTACAGGCCAGCCACTTCATAAGGCCTGTGGGAAAAGCTATCAGGAGCAATTCTTCTAATGGAAATTACCTGCTTCTTAGTCCTGAACCAAACTCTAAAGTCCAGTATTTTCTCCTTTGCTTTCTCATGCGTTGATCTTGTGTCCTACACACTTAGCATCTAGTGATGTCCAGGTGTATAACTGACACTGGCCACGTGTTTGAGCATCTTTTAAGGAAACTTCCTTATTACCATTTTGTCTGTTTGATGAATGTTGGTTTCATCTTCTGAGATGGATCATAAACTCCAGGAGACCAAGGATGAGGGTGTCTCCTTGGCCTCCATGCCCTACAGAATCTGCTGCAATTCTCAGGATGCAGAAGGCTCTGTCACAGGGTAAGTTTCTCCCTGGTCTCAACATCAAGAAACACGGGAAGCACTGAAGATTTGCAAGCAGGTGACTAATGGTATTTCCCTCTAGGCATTGGCTACCAGGAGGCTGAGGGCTAATTCGCTGCCTAACCCTGGTTCACGGCACGCTTTGTGCACCACCCTCACCCTTGACTCTGCCTGACTTTCTATTTTTTATTTTTATTTTTATTTTTTCTAGATGGTAAGCTCCACGTGGGCAGGCCCACTTCTGTTTTGACTTCCCGTCCATCTCTATTCCCAGTTCTCAGCACTGTGCTCAGCACTTAATAAACATTTGTGGCGTGGATGAGTCTCAGGTTTTGCAACTTTCCCATCATTGAGCAGTTAAATCCTATTTGAAACAAAGTGAGGATAATGTACGTACACCCACACACTCATGCTAATAATGAAACAATATACTTGATTAATATCAAGTTATTGAGAATTACAGTTAAAGTGGGCTGAGTTGATTGGGCCTCTGGTTGTGGTGTTTACACTGCGATGAGTTTTTTAATAATGGTGATGGGGAAATATCCAAATGGCTTTCTAGGATTCTTTTCAGTTCAGTAAGTTTAGTTTGAGATTGGAGTGTGGTGGGAGGGGTCTTTCATTCCTCATTCTCACTGGGGTGGAAGTTCTCAAAAACCCTTGGCAAGAGCTTTAAAGATTCCTGAATGGGTCTATAGCTTGGACGGTGTTTCCAAAATCTCCGCCTTCTCTTTTAGCTTCTCTCTGTCTGGGAGCAGATTGTTGTGGTGTGGCTAACGTTACACTTGTTATACAGGAAACTCAGATGTGGCTGAGTTGATGGCATGGCTCACATCTGGGTGACGGCAGGAAAATTCTACCAGAAAACCAATCTGTCTTCAGTATCCAAATGTGTGGCATTGTGAGTTCTATAGACTATTCACTGAGGAGGTTTCTGGGGTGTTTTAGACCTGGCCGGGCTGCTGATTACGTAAGGTCATCCCTTCTAGCGCAGGGCTGAATTCTGGGTTACAGAGCCTGCATCAGGGATAGCAAAGGAGGCGTCACCTGCCAAGTGCATTCAGAGCCCTCACTTGGCCTTCAAAGGGGTGGGGGGTGGAGCTGTTTCCCTGCTTGCATTCACCGGGGTCCTCTCAGGACACTCACCGTTTCTGTCGATGGCAAAAGGCACATCAGTTGTGACGATTTCATAGTTGCAAATCTGGCTGTACTGTGGGGAGCAGTCCTCGTCGACAGCCTCCACCTGCAGGATGCTGTCGTACATCTTGCCCTCTGTCACGACAGCCTTGTAGGCCGGCTCTTTGAAGGTGGGAGCAAACTCATTGACGTCCTTCACCTGGATATGGACCACGGCCCTAGGACCACACACAGGAAGGAAGAGATGGTGGTAAAGAAAGAATCACACCATCCTCCCACACCTCCCACAGGTACTAACTCAGGTCCCAAGGTCAGGAGAGTAGAGAAACCACAAGACAGTTGGGGTGGCTCTTGTCTGAGTGTTCTGTCCTCCCTCCCATTGAGACCCCTTTACCTGTCCTTGGTCCGATCCTTTGAGATGAATCCACCCCAGAGAGGTGCCTCCCCTTCTCTGACCTTCCTAGTTACAGAGCTTTAGGCAACACATTTCCTCTATCTCCCCATTCCCTCAGCTATTCATTCACTCCATCCAGTAAGAATTGAACCACTCTTACTCTGGGTTAGGGGCTGAGCTAAACTCTATTTAAGAGTTACAACCCCAGATGAAAAGTGCTGTGATGGAGAGAAGCACATGGCCTGGCAGAAATCCAGGGAAACGTCCCAACGAGGTCTGCAGGGATGGGATGGCTGACAGAAGGCTTCCCAGAGGAAGTGACATCTGAACTCAGTCCTGATGGTAAAATAGGAGTATCTTCATGGGGAGCAGAGGGGTGGAGTATTCTAGGGGTAGAAGGAGGCCCGCGCTGATGCCTGTAGGGGCCTGGGGAACTGCCCAGCAGTCGGGCAGGCCGGAGCAGCACGGTGTGACCACTGCACATGCATATCTGAAGAGCAGCGTGTGAATGGAGATGGGCGGGCAGGGGTGGGAGGGGTCCAGGGAGCTCCATCAGGTCACTCACTTGTGCGATTTCTTCCAGGCCGTCTCCTGGGGCCCCGTGCCACAGTCGTAGGCCTGGATGATGAACGTGTACTCCTTCTGCAGTTCACAGTCGATGGGGCTCCTGGCGCGGAGCCGGCCCTCTCCTGATGTCTTGTTGAGCACCACAGCCTCGAAGGGCAGCTCCTGGCCATGGATCTTGAATGCACAGATTTCCCCTGCAGGAGGATGGAAGGCAGAGAGCGGGGATCCTGAGAACGGCCACACTGAACACAGAGCTTCAACTGGACCAGATTTGCAAACCCAAAACCAGACCATTTCCTCCACACAGATAATTGTCAATGCAGAAGCAGCCTTTGGGCTACCCTGGTGGCGCAGTGGTTGAGAGTCCTCCTGCCGATGCAGGGGATGCTGGTTCGTGCCCCGGTCCGGGCAGATCCCACATGCCGCGGAGCAGCTGGGCCCGTGAGCGATGGCCGCTGAGCCTGTGTGTCCGGAGCCTGTGCTCCGCAACGGGAGAGGCCGCAACAGTGAGAGGCCCGCGTACCACAAAAAAAAAAAAAAAAAAAAAGGAAGCGGCTTTTAGAGACTCAGACCAACACGTTCATGTCCTGGGTGGTAAAACTGAAATGTGCCCCATCCGGTGTACCCGGCAGAAAAAGTGGGGTGTGTGGGTGCTCATCAAGCAGGGGAGCTGGCTGATATCTCAGTTTGCCACTTTTCCCAGGAGGTTTCTTGCTTGTCCTCTGCCCAGTATGAGATTAAGGAACTTGCCCGTGGTCAAAAGACAAATGACTGCAGAGGAAAGGAGAAAATGGATAAAGAAGATGTGGCACATATATACAATGGAATATTACTCAGCCATAAAAAGAAACGAAATTGAGCTATTTGTAATGAGGTGGATAGACCTAGAGTCTGTCATACAGAGTGAAGTAAGTCAGAAAGAGAAAGACAAATACCGTATGCTAACACATATATATGGAATTTAAGAAAAAAAATATTATGAAGAACCTAGGGGTAAAACAGGTCCGTTCCTGGAGAACGGACTTGAGGATATGGGGAGGGGGAAGGGTGAGCTGTGATAGAGCGAGAGAGAGACATGGACATATATATACTAACAAACGTAAGGTAGATAGCCAGTGGGAAGCAGCCGCATGGCACAGGGATACTGGCTCGGTGCTTTGTGACCGCCTGGAGGGGTGGGATAGGGAGGGTGGGAGAGAGGGAGACGCAATCGGGAAGAGATATGGGAACATATGTATATGTATAACTGATTCACTTTGTTATAAAGCAGAAACTAACACACCACTGTAAAGCAATTATACCCCAATAAAGATGTTAAAAAAAAAAAAGGCCAAAGCTTTCAGTGTCTTTTGTTTTGTGACAACATCCTTGATTCTTCAAAGTGTGCTCTGTGAGGCAGCAGCCTGGGCATCCCTGGGGAGCTTGTTAGCAATACAGACTCCCAGGTCCCACCTGGACCTCCTGAGTCAGTATATGCATCTTTTTTTTTTTTTTTCTGGTGTGTCCATGATGTCTTTTTTTTTTTGAAGTACAGTTGATTTACAATATTGTGTTAATTTTTGCTGTACAGCAAAGTGATTCGATTATATATATATAAAATGGAAAGAATATATATAATGGAAAAAAATATATATATTATTATTATTAATTTATTTTTTTTTGCGGTATGCGGGCCTCTCACTTTTGTGGCCTCTCCTGTCGCGGAGCACATGCTCCAGATGCGCAGGCTCAGAGGCCATGGCTCACGGGCCCAGCCGCTCCGCGGCATGTGGGATCTTCCCGGACCGGGGCACGAACCCATGTCCCCTGCATCGGCAGGCGGACCGTCAACCACTGCGCCACCAGGGAAGCCCTTATATTCTTTTCTGTGTAGTTTATCACAGGATATTGGATATAGTTCCCTGTGCTATATAGTAGGACCTTGTTGTTTGCCCAGCCTATATATAATAGTTTGCATCTGGTAACTTAATGAGGGTCCTCAGGTGATCTGTTTGCTCAGTAAATGGGAGCAGCATTGCTTGGCTCTGTCCTTTACTCTTGGTTTAAGCGCCCCGCGTTGCTGTAGCCCCCTCCCCCTTCTCCCCTCCCCCCCTCCTTCACGTCTCTCACCTACCACTTCCCTGTGGGGACAGGGACACCACTTGGAGTTGCCATGTTCTCTCCAAACAGCGGGGGTGAGTTTATGTGAGTTCCAGAATCCCTGTGGAGCCTGAAAAGCCAACTTCTTAAAGAGCTGACCATGTTGTGAAATGAATACATTTCTTTCCGTCAGCTGGGTTCATGTGTATTATAGCTATTTCTCAGCGTTAAAACAAGACCACGAAAATATCTTCTTTATCTCAGTTGATGGATATTTGTTTCTTGAACCCTGACTGTAAGCCCTGTAGTAAGTGTCCTGGAAAGCACTGAAGATTTGAGACACGTTCTCTTCCTGTGTTGAGGGAGCTTACAGGCTTGTTGGGGAGATGATGTGCAGATGTCCAGAATGACCCTTCATAGTGCAAAGGGGTATGTGAGTGTCACATGACACGGGCAGCAAGGTGTCCAGCTATAGGCTGCTGGGGAGTAAAACACAGGCTTGAGCCCAGGGGCCTGAGTCACTTTCCAGGTTCACTACTGACTTGTTGATTTAGTCAAATTATAGTGACTCTGGGTTTCAACTGTGTCACCTGTAAAAGGGCCCAGGAGATAATGTCGCAGGGAGAACATCTACCTGACATGCCCCAAGCCTGGTCTGACATTGCCCCAGCTACACTGCTGCGACCAGGATGAGGTGCCTACAGTCTAGAGTTTAAGGGGGGCCTCAGGCTCAGGGTGACTAGGCATCTGCCCACAAAGCACAGGCACCGTGAGGAGAAGGGGTAACGCGGCTGCATGCCTGCTGTGTGTCAGGCATCGAGCTTTGTACCTCCGCTCAGGTGATCTGGTTTAATCGTCACAACAACCCTGCAAGGCATATGTTTTATACCAATCTGTACAAATTAACAACAACAGCAAAAAAGATCAAAGGAGTTATTACTTGCTCAAGGTCACAGAGCGAAAGTTGGTTTAAACCCCAAGTATAGCTGAGTTGTAACTCCACGCCCTCTCTGCCCCACCGAGCCGTCTCCAAGCAGCCCCATTACTTCTAAGGGGACCGCCGAGGGAACTGCTTCCAGTAACATTCTACATTCCCACTCAAGGCTCACTCAGGAGAGGAAGTCCCCACCCCATTTTACATATAGGAAGGTGCCCCGATCTCTTACTGACAATGTTTTCTGAGATGGTCAGTCAATACCAGTTTTACCTTTAGGCTTTTGTTTTTTATTATTTCGTCGATCCTCAATTTCATTATGAACACTCCACTTTCACTACATTCCCTCCTGGCCATTTCTCAAATGTAGTTGTGGAATAATGGACAAGACAGACAGCTTGTGGGCCAGGCTCTAACAAGAAGGCTGGTTCCCATTCCATCGCTGTTGCTCAGGCCAGTACTGCCTCTGGGACAAGGCTAGCTCTGCAGCCTTCAGGGCAGGAGAACAGGTTACATGGCATCCTCAAGTTTCATTTCTGCTCTGAATTGGCTGGGGTTGAAGGGATGGACTTCTGACATGCCTGCCTTGAGATTCTATCCCAAGAACAATGCCAATGTGGGAATATTAGCAGCGAATGAGCCCAGACTGGTTCTGGGGTGTTCTCTGGAGTGCCCGACTACAGCCATGATTCTAAGACCCATCAGACCAGACCATTTCTCTTTGAAGAGTCCAATTAAACTAAATATAAATGAGGGTAATTTTCTGTTGGAGATATTTGATCACACCTAAAGTAGTTCTCAAGGCTCAGAAATCCTGAACAAGAAGGAAGGAGGGGAAGGAGGAAAAGGCAAAGGAGGAGGGGGAAATGCAGACACAAGGGGAAGGTAAGAAAAAGTAAACCTCAGGGCAACATATTTTCATCGAACTAAATTCAGCTCAATTCAGCTCAATAGAACCAGAATTTTTTGAGGATGGAGTAAGTAAGTGCAAGGCACCATGCTGGGGCTGGAGACACATAAAAAATGACTTGTATACCTTAAGGGATAAAGACACCCGATCCTCAAGTCCTCATTACCTCCTGGAAGAGACAGTGAAGTTCACAAGGGCGGTACCATGCTCACTTAGTTTGCACCAGCTCAGACTGAGATGGGACTTAGCCACCTTTAAACAAAAACTAGAATTCATGCCACACTCATTTATCCCACCTCTTCATCTGACCTGTGTGTTCTGGTTGCAAAAACATTCATTCGTTTATTCATCCATTCACTCACCTCATATTTATTAGGGACTGTGCACCCAGCACTGGCAAAACAGTGATGAACAAAACCCTGGCTTATAAGCTGCTGGCAGTCACGTGTGGGAGGGAAATAAGGAATCAGATAATCACCTACCTTTATGAAGGATGGCGATGGTGATACACGCATTGAAGGAGGGCTTCTTGGTGCTAAGAGACTTCTGACCTGGGCAGGTCAGGCCGGGAGGTCTAAGCTAAGGATGTGATGGCTCAGCTGAGATCACAGGAAGAGAAACAGGGAGGCACCCAGGTCACAAGGGAGGGGACTGAGTTTCAGGCAGAGGGGGCAGCACACTGTAGTGCCCTTCAGAAGGAAGGGACATGGGACTGCAGAGACCAGTGTGGCCAGAGTAGAGGCAATGGGGTAGAGCCAGTTTCATGGGTGTGTGACCTGAGAGGCACATGGGGGCCATGTACTCAAGAGGGCCCTGAGCTTGGTTGAAATCTCTGCTGCCACCATGTTGAAATTCTTAATAATTTTATCTTTGAACCTGGGTTTTGTAAAGGAAGGCTGATGGGACAATGGAGCGTGTTCTGAGCAGTGGAGATTGGTGTAATAGGCATGCCTCCCCGTTCCTGCTCTCTCTTCATATCTAGTGTTCAGGATGCACCACAAGCACTGCATTATGGTGGACCCACGATGTGGGGATGGGGGAGCGGCACTCAGGGGGACTCAGAGACAGAACAAGGTAAGCATATGACAGCTACGAGTGAATAGTCCACTAAGCAGGGAGCTGACAGCCCCGAGAGGCTACCCCTGCTGTTTGAACCAAGATTGTTTTGAACACAGAAAAAAAGGCAAGCAACCGAAGAACAGTGTCCTATCCTTTCTTACTATGTTACTTCCCTGTAGTAGCCAATCACTCATGCTGAAAATGATGACAGAGAAGAAAAGGAGAGATAAAACAATCCATTATTCCTTTCTTTTCACACGGTCCTTACTATCAGCAAGTCAAATGTAGAGAATGTTGGCAGAATATGCGCATATCAAGAAGTGAAATGAAAACCATCGAGTACCATTTGTGTAGCCTTTACAATGCTCTGGTAAAGAATTAAATACATATGCATACCTGAGCTAGAACACGCAAATGCTGTAATTTTCAGAGATTCTGCACAGCAGTTAACTGCTCTTCTGTTTGCATTTGAAACAAATTGGCATTGCACAGTATAAAGATAAACTGTAAAATCTATGCTAATCGTTTAAAAGTTTTTCTTTACTTAGAATCACATCAAATAGCAAATTAAAAGCACAGCAAGTTGAGAGACTGTGGAAGGAATGTCCTGGGATAGAATTCTGAGGAGGAAGGATATTGAAAACTGCAGTTCCCAGTATCTGTGAATGACACATTGGGCTATCATGATCTTTTGTGAGGCCTGCCGCTAGAATTCGTTGTAACTAATAAAGCACTATAGTGGGAGGGTGATGTACTTAAAAGTAAAAGATCAGACCTAATGGTTTCTATATAAAAAATACTGTAACAGGGAAGAACAAAATCTGACTCCATGTTGGATCTGTTTCTTTTACTTTAACCTTTGCTCTCTGTTGCTATTTGTTACTATGATCACTAGAAGGATGTTGTCTATAGCTATTGGCATACATAATGGCCTCCCTCGGGGAACATTGCCCCTCTGCCTAAATGTTAAACTAAAGTGCTTTAGTTCAGCTCACAGGGAAACATTCTGACCCTGCCTACCTGTGAATGGCTGCAAGAAAGAAGAAATTAACACATCGCCTTCCCTAGGCTGGCCAAACCAGGAGATGTTTTGCAAGACTTATGGCCTTTTTACTTTACTTCCTCACCTCCTCCCCATCTCTGTTCTATAAAAGAAACTAGCATCCAGACCCTGATGGTGCTCTAGGACATTAGTTTGCCAACTTCTCAGACTCCCGGCTTTCTGAATAAAGTTGCTATTCCTTTCCTCAACACCTTGTCTCCTGATTTATTGGCCTGTCATGTGGTGAGCAGAGGGAGCCTGTACTCAGTAACAATATCACTTTTAAAATCTTGCTTTCCTAGAAAAACGGTACAAATGAACTGGTTTGCAGGGCAGAAACAGAGACACAGATGTAGAGAACAAACGTATGGACACCAACGGGGGAAAGTGGCGGTGGGAGGGGTGGTGGTGGGATGAATTGGGAGATTGGGATTGACATATATACACTAATATGTATAAAATGGATAACTAATAAGAACCTGCTGTATAAAAAAAAAATAAAATTCAAAAAAAAGTGTTAAAAAAAAATCTTGCTTTCCAACCTGCTTTCTGGGGTGGGAGACTTAGTGTGCCAGGACCTGTGTGTGGGAGTGCAATGCACAGATGCACACGCACTTGGGACCAGCAACAGGTTCTGTGGGGAAATGGCGCCAGCAGCATGGGGCTATCTCGCAGTGGCTCTGGCGGAAGGTGGCTGAACTCAGCTTCACCAAGAGCCCCCTGGAGGGGCCAGACCAGAAGAGGAGCCCCTGCAGTGTCTGGGGCTGGGTGGCGGGGTTTCCATGGCTCCAGCCCCTTATCACCTACCTCTATCTCACAATTACCTTTTCCTCTGCAGTAACATGCCTCCTGACACACCAGCAGAAATTGGTGTAGTTGTCTCCTAATTCCTCCCATAAGATTCTGGGGGAAATGAATGAATGAATGAAAGAAAGAAATTGATGAGTGAATGAATGAAATTGATTTTTAGAGTGTATTTTGTTCCTACTCTTGCATACCCTTGACCAACAGATTGGGTTGATTCTATTTTCCAGGTGAGGAAACTGAGTCTCAGAGAGATTACCTGGTTCACCCAAGGTCACTTTGATAGTAAGGAGTGGCTCAAGGACCGATGTCTAGACCCTTTGAATCTAACACCTGTGCCCTCTGTTCTTTCATGTGGGTGTGATGTTCCAGAAGAGGGGTTCTCAAAGTGTAATCTGTAGACCCCTTGGATCCCCAAGGCCTTTCTGCTATGTCCACAAAGTCAAAATCATCATCATATGAACACTAAGACATTATTTGACTTTGTCTCTGTGTTGATATTTGCATTGTTTGTATAAAACCAGTGGTGAATAAAAGTGCTTGTGCCTTAGTAGCACCTGACCTCATTCTATGTGACACACAGTCACTGTAAAAAGAACGAAAGAAAGAAGGCCAATTTCACTTAAGAATGACTTTAATGATGTGGTAAATATTACCCATTTTATTAAATCTCAATCCTTGAGTACATGTATTTTAATATTCTGTGCGACAAAATGGAAAGTACACATAAAACATCTTTGCAGAGCAAAGTACGCTGGTTTGTCTCTAGGAAAAGCATTCATGTGATTTAAGTTGAATGGGAGCTAAACTAGGAAGTTTTTGTAGGGGATGCTATTTTTACCTGAAAGAATGATTGACAGACAAACTATGTTTATTCAAACTTGAGTGTGTGGCAAACTTTCTTTTAAAGTAAGCCTGTCACTTCAAGGAAAAGAACTCATAGTAGTGGTTGCCAATGATAAATTTGAGACTTCAATTTTGGAAAATTTGTGCCTGCCATAGAGAGTGTGACAATTTACCAATGCTTTAATACTTTTCTGATGAAGTGAGTAGTGCTATTAATGACTGTTTGATAATGTATAATGAAATATGTCAACTTTAGAAAGACCTACTTAACCATAAATCACTAACTTCTAAATGACCAATGCATACTGTTACACAGAATGTATGGGTAAAAGATTCATTCAAAGTGCAAAATAAACCAATGGATTTTAATGCAGCAGTATATAGTAAGTTCACTGATGTGATTTCAGGTACTTTATTGTATTGTAGCTAAACTTTAAGAAACCATTGCTTATGGAGTTCTGGTACAGTATCAGAGAAGAATAGCTACAATTATCTGAAAAGATTAAAATACTCCTCCCTTTTCCAACTATATATCTGGGTGAGGCCATATTTTTTCTTCACATACTTTGACCTAAAAGGCATATCACAACAGATTGAAGGCAGAGAAGATATGAGGATATTCAAGACGGACACTGAAGAGATTGCAAAAATGTACACGATGCCACTCTTCACACTAATTTTGTTTTGGAAAATGTATTTTTGGGGTCAAATTACGTTATATATGTTAACCTGGAATGTGTTTATTATTGTAATTTTTAAATAAGTTAATAAATAAGCATTTGTAAGTTTCTTAGTTTTAGTTTCTAAAACAGTAAATATCAATAGATATAACCCACATAGATAAAAGCTTTTCAGAGTCATTAGCAATGTTTAAGAGCATAAAGGGGTCATGAAACCAAAAAGCTTATAATTTATCAACCATAGTTTCCACCCAGATCATGATTCCATATCCTATTCCTGATACTTGAAACATGATCCACCACCTCTCAGAAAAATCCCAATCTCAGAGGAACTCATTTTTCTCTGTATTGCACAGCTGGGGCATTTGCAGTGAGAGTAACCAGGCAGAGCTCAATGTCTACAGAGCTCCAGGGGTGGGGAACTTCATTTCCACATCCTCATCCAAGCATGAGTGGTAAACATCTGGCTCTGGAGCCAGAGAGGCTGGGCTCGAATACTACCTCTATTAACTACCTGTGTGACCTTGGGCAAGTCACTTATCTCTCCGTGCCTGCTTTCTCATCTGTGAAATGGGACAATGTTAGCAATAGTTACCTCATAGCGTTCTTGGTTGTTGGAAGGATTAAATGAGTTAATATATGCAAAGTGCTTAACAGTGACTGGCATGACGTATGTACCACCTAAGAGTTAGCTCTCCTCACTCTTATTATGTTGTAGAAAAAGCCACATACTTCTGTCTAACTCCCTGTCCATGTTTGAGATCGG
>NW_006771578.1:4561065-4569044 GCF_000442215.2 Lipotes vexillifer
GAAGAGGCTGAATGTGGAGCTCATTTCACCGTCAGAAGTATTTTGAATGTGTGTCACATGTGTCATTAAAAATCAGTCTGGCTCCTTGAAGTACCTTACACTTATCAGTCACAGCTTTCACATCTTTATTTTCCTGAATATTGTTGGCTAATATCGTTGGCATCCTGTGAATTTGCAAAATCTCATCCAGGGCCAGTACTGCCTCATGGGGAAAGTTCATTGAGGGGGTGGGAGGTGTTGTGTGTCTCATTTTGCTCATCACAATGACTGGGGATTGCTAATGGCCTTTATTGGTCAAGAGTCAAGGGTGCTAAATGTCCTGTCTTGAGCAGGCCAGTCTTATACGATCAAGAACCATCTTATCTGAAATGGCCATAGCATCCCCTGGAGAAACACTACACCACCAGCATGCAGCTAGTCTGTTGGAGCAAACATGGCCAGGTTCATGACACCAGCTTTAGGGAAAATGATAGGTCCTGCAAAGGCTTCTCTTCCAGATTGTTGAGGTCCCTCCCGATGGAGGGTGGTACCATCTGCTCTCAGCTGCACACTCCCAGTACACGCACTTGGCAGGCAGGGAACATTGACCACACTGCCGGAGGGCTGGGCGGAACGGTTTCTTAAAGCGTACTCTACACGGAGACATCTGTACTCGCTTTAGGTGTAATAAAATGGAAAGGACAAATGCTAATCACAACAAGAGGCACTCATGCCCAGAATATCAAATTAGGGCTGAACTGAGAAATCTACACTTTAAAAAAAAGGTTGATTTTAAGCCCTCCCATTTCAGAGAAAAATTTGGATAGTTAGGGAGTTTGGGATTGACATGTACGCACTGCTATATTTAAAATGGAGGGGAGGACCTTCAAGATGGTGGAGGAGTAAGACATGGAGATCATCTTCCTCCCCAGAAATACATCAAAAATACATCTACATGTGGAACAACCCCTACAGAACACCTACTGAATGCTGGCAGAAGACCTCAGACCTCCCAAAAGGCAAGAAACTCCCCACGTTCCTGGATAGGGCAAAAGAAAAAAACAGAGGCAAAAGGATAGGGACGGGACCTGCACCTTGGGAAGGGAGCTGTGAAGGAGGAAAGGTTTCCACACACTAGGAGCCCCTTCACTGGCAGAGATGGGGGGTGGGTTGGGGGGAAGCTTCAGAGCCGCTGAGGAGAGCACAGCAACAGGGGTGCAGAGGGCAAAGTGGAGAGATTCCCGCACAGAGGATCGGTGCTGACCAGCAATCACCAGCCCGAGAGGCTTGTCTGCTCACCCGCCGGGGCAGGCGGGGGCTGGAAGCTGAGGCTCGGGCTTCGGAGGTCAGACCCCAGGGAGAGGACTGGGGTTGGCTGCATGGACACAGCCTGAAGGGGGCTAGTGCACCACATCTAGCCGGGAGGGAGTCCAGGAAAAAGTCTGGAATTGCCTAAGAGGCAAGAGACCATTGTTTCAGGGTGCATGAGGCGAGGGGGTTCCTCCCCTGTCTGCCCACAAAAGGCAGAGCACCGCCTAAATGAGCTCCAGAGATGGGCATGAGGCTCGGCTATGAGCTCAGATCCCAGAGACGGGCAGGAAACGCTAAGGTTGCTGCTGCAACCACCAAGAAGCCTGTGTGTAAGCACAGGTCACTATCCACACCCCCCTGGGAGCCTGTGTAGCCCGCCACTGCCAGGATCCCATGATCCAGGGACAGCTTCCCAGGGAGAACACACAGCGTGACTCAGGCTGTTGCAATGTCATGCCGGCCTCTGCCGCTGCAGGCTCGCCCCGCACTCCGTACCTCTCCCTGCCCCCAGCCTGAGCGAGCCAGAGCCCACTAATCAGCCGCTCCTTTAACTTCCTCCTGTCTGGGTAAAGAACAGACACCAGCGGGTGACCTACATACAGAGGCAGGGGAAATCCAAAGCTGAACCCCAGGCACTGTGCAAACAAAGAAGAGAGAAGGAAATTTCTCCGTGCAGGCTCAGGAGCAGCGGATTAAATCTCCACAATCAACTTGATGTAACTTTCATCTGTGGAATACCTGAATAGACAGCGAATCATCCCAAAACTGAGGTGGCGGACTTTGGGAGCAACTGTAGACTTGGGGTTTGCTTTCTGCATCTAATATGTTTCTAGTTTTATATTTATCTTAGTTTAGTATTTACAGCTTATTATCGCTGGTAGATCAGTTTACTGATTTGGTTGCTCTCTTCCTTTTATATATATATATATATATATATATATATATATATATATATATAGTTATATAGTTATATATAGTTCTATATAATTTTATTATTTTTAAAAATAATTTTTTTTCTCTTTTTGTGAGTGTGCATGTATATGCTTCTTTATGTGATTTTGTCTATATAGGTTTGCTCTTACCATTTGTCCTAAGGTTTTGTCTGCCTGCATTTTTTAGTATAGTTTTTAGTGCTTGTTATCATTGGTGGATTTGTTTATTGGTTTGGTTGCTCTCTTCTGTTTTTAACTTACTTTTTTATTTTCATACTTATTCTTTTAAATTTTTTATTTTAATAACTCTGTTCTATTTTCTTTCTTTCTTTCTTTTTTTTCCCTTTCTCCCTTTTCTTCTGAGTTATGTGGCTAACAGGGTCTTGGTGCTCTGGCCGGGTGTCAGGCCTGAGCCTCTGAGGTGGGAGAGCCGAGTTCAGGACATTGGTCCACCAGAGACCTCCTGGTCCCTTGTAATATCAATCAGGGATAGCTTTCCCAGAGATCGCCATCTCAACGCTAAGACCCAGCTCCACTCAACGACCAGCAAACACCAGTGCTGGACACCCCATGCCAAACAACTAGCAAGAGAGGAACACAACCCCACCCATTAGCACAGAGGCTGCCTAAAATCATAATAAGGTCACAGACACCCCAAAACACACCACCGGATGTGGTCCTACCCACCAGAAAGACAAGATCCAGCCTCATCCATCAGAAAACAGGCAACATTCCCCTCCACCAGGAAGCCTACACAACCCACTGAACCAACCTTAGCCACTGGGGGGAGACACCAAAACCAATGGGAACTAGGAACCTGCAGCCACCAAAAAGGAGACCCCCCAAACACAGTTACTTAAGCAAAATGAGAAGATAGAGAGCAAACACAGTTACTTAAGCAAAATGAGAAGATAGAGAAATACACAGCAGATGAAGAAATACACAGCAGATGAAATACACAGCAGATGAAGGAGCACAGTAAAAACCCACCAGACCAAACAAATCAAGAGGAAATAGGCAGTTTACCAGAAAAAGAATTCAGAGTAATGATACTAAAGATGAGCCAAAATTTTGGAAATAGAATGGAGAAAATACAAGAAACGTTTAACAAGGATCTAGAAGAACTAAAGAGCAAACAAACAATGATGAACAACACAATAAATGAAATTAAAAATTCTCTAGAGTAATCAATAGCAGAATAACTGAGGCAGAAGAATAGATAAGTGACCGGGAAGATAAAATAGTGGAAATAACTACCACAGAGCAGAATAAAGATAAAAGAATGAAAAGAATTGAGGACAGTCTCAGAGACCTCTGGGACAACATTAAACGCACCAACATTCAAATTATAGGGGTCCCAGAAGAAGAAGAGAAAAAGAAAGGGATTGAGAAAATATTTGAAGAGATTATAGTTGAAAATTTCCCTAATATGGGAAAGGAAATAGTCAGTCAAGCCCAGGAAGAGCAGAGAGTCCCATACTGGATAAATCCAGGGAGAAAGATGTCAAGACACATATTAATCAAACTATCAAAAGTTAAATACAAAGAAAAATTATTGAAAGCAGCAAGAGAAAAACAACAAATAACATACAAGGGAATTGCCATGGGGTTAACAGCTGATCGTTCAGCAGAAACTCTGCAAGCCAGAAGGGAGTGGCAGGACATATTTAAAGTGATGAAAGGGAAAAACTTACAACCAAAATTACTCTACCCAGCAAGGACCTCATTCAGATTCGACAGAGAAATTAAAAACTTTACAGACAAGCAAAAACTAAGACAATTCAGCACCACCAAACCAGCTTTACAACAAATGCTAAAGGAACTTCTCTAGGCAGGAAACACAAGAGAAGGAAAAGACCTACGACAACAAGCCCAAAACAATTAAGAAAATGGTAATAAGAACATACATATCGATAATTACCTTAAATGTAAATGGATTAAATGCTCCAACGAAAAGACGTAGACTGGCTGAATGGATACAAAAACAAGACCCATATATAGGCTGTCTACAAGAGACCCACTTCAGACCTAGGGACACATACAGACTGAAAGTGAGAGGATGGAAAAAGATATTCCATGAAAATGGAAAAAGATATTCCATGAAAATGGAAATCAAAAGAAAACTGGAGTAGCAATTCTCATATCAGACAAAATAGACTTTAAAATAAAGACTATTACAAAAGACAAAGAAGGACACTACATAATGATCAAGGGATCAATCCAAGAAGAAGATATAACAATTGTAAATATTTATGCACCCAACATAGGAGCACCTCAATATATAGGACAAATGCTAACAGCCATAAAAGGTGAAATCGACAGTAACACAATCATAGTAGGGGATTTTAACACCCCACTTTCACCAACAGACAGATCATCCAAAATGAAAATAAATAAGGAAACACAAGCTTTAAATGACACATTAAACAAGATGGACTTAATTGATATTTATAGGACATTCCATCCAAAAACAACAGAATACACTTTCTTCTGAAGTGCAAATGGAACATTCTCCAGGATAGATCATATCTTGGGTCACAAATCAAGCCTTGGCAAATTTAAGAAAATTGAAATCGTATCAACTATCTTTTCCGATCATAATGCTATAAGACTAGATATCAATTACAGGAAGAAAACTGTAAAAAACGCAAACACATGGAGGCTAAACAATACACTACTAAATAACCAAGAGATCACTGAAGAAATCAAAGAGGAAATAAAAAAATATCTAGAAACAAATGACAATGAAAACACGATGACCCCAAACCTATGGGATGCAGCAAAAGCAGTTCTATCAGGGAAGTTTATAGCAATACAATCCTACCTCAAGAAACAAGAAACATCTCAAACAAACAACCTAACCTTATACCTAAATCAATTAGAGAAATTAGAACAAAAAACCCCAAAAGTTAGCAGAAGGAAAGAAATCATGAAGATCAGAGCAGAGATAAATGAAAAAGAAATGAGGGAAACAATAGCAAAGATCAATAAAACTAAAAGCTGGTTGTCTGAGAAGATAAAAAATATTGATAAGCCATTAGCCAGACTCATCAAGAAAAAAAAAGAGAAGACTCAAATCAATCGAATTAGAAATGAAAAAGGAGAAGTAGCAACCAACACTGCAGAAATACAAAGGATCATGAGGGATTACTACAAGCAACTCTATGCCAATAAAATGGACAACCTGGAAGAAATGGACAAATTCATAGAAAAGCACAACCTTCCAAGACTGAACCAGGAAGAAATAGAAAATATAAACAGACAAATCACAAGCACTGAAATTGAAACTGTGATTAAAAATCTTCCGACAAACAAAAGCCCAGGACCAGATAGCTTTACAGGCAAAGTCTATCAAACATTTAGAGAAGAGCTAACACCTATCCTTCTCAAACTCTTCCAAAATATAGCAGAGGGAGGAACACTCCCAAACTCATTCTAAGAGGCCACCATCACCCTGATACCAAAACCAGACAAAGATGTCACAAAGAAAAAAACTACAGGCCAGTATCACTGATGATCATAGATGCAAAAATCCTCAACAAAATACTAGCAGACGGAATCCAACAGCACATTAAAAGGATCATACACCATGATCAAGTGTGGTTTTTCCCAGGAATGCAAGGATACTTCAATATAGGCAAATCAATCAATGTGATACACCATATTAACAAATTGAAGAATACAAACCATATGATCATCTCAACAGATGCAGAAAAAGCTTTTTGACAAAATTTATACCCATTTATGATAAAAACCTGCAAGAAAGTAGGCATAGAGGGAACTTACCTCAACAAAATAAATGTCATATATGACAAACCCACAGCCAACATCATACTCAATGGTGAAAAACTGAAACCATTTCCACTAAGATGAGAAAGAAGACAAGGTTGCCCACTCTCACCACTATTATTCAACATAGTTTTGGAAGTTTTAGCCACAGCAAACAGAGAAAAAAACGAAATAAAAGGAATCAAAATCAGAAAAGAAGTAAAACTGTCACTGTTTGCAGATGACATGATACTATATATAGAGAATCCTAAAGATGTGACCAGAAAACTACTAGAGCTAATCAATGAATTAATGCACAGAATGAATTAATGCACAGAATGAATCAATGCACAGAAATCTCTTGCATTCTTATACACTAATGATGAAAAATCTGAAAGAGAAATTAAGGAAACACTCCCATTTACCATTGCAACAAAAAGAATAAAATATCTAGGAATAAACCTACCCAAGGAGACAAAAGACCTGTATGCAGAAAACTATAAGACACTGATGAAAGAAATTAAAGATGATACAAACAGTTGGAGATATACACCATGTTCTTGGATATGAAGAATCAACATTGTGAAGATGACTCTACTACCCAAAGCAATCTACAGATTCAATGCAATCCCTATCAAACTACCAATGGCATTTTTCACAGAACTAGAATAAAAAATTTCACAATTTGTATGGAAACACAAAAGACCCCAAAGAGCCAAAGCAATCTTGAGAAAGAAAAACGGAGCTGGAGGAATCAGGCTCGTGGACTTCAGACTATACTGCAAAGCTACGGTAATCAAGAGAGTATGGTACTGGCACAAAAACAGAAATATAGATCAATGGAACAGGATAGAAAGCCCAGAGATAAACCCACACACATACGGCCACCTTATCTTTGATAAAGGAGGCAAGAATATACAATGGAGAAAAGACAGCCTCCTCAATAAGTGGTGCTGGGAAAACTGGACAGCTACATGTAAAAGAACGAAATTAGAACATTCCCTAACACCATACACAAAAATAAAGTCAAAATGGATTAAAGACCTAAATGTAAGGCCAAACACTATAAAACTCTTAGAGGAAAACATAGGCAGAACACGCTATGACATAAATAACAGCAAGGTCCTTTTTGACCCACCTCCTAGAGAAAGGGAAATAAAAACCAAAATAAGCAAATGGAACCTAATGAAACTTAAAAGCTTTTTCACAGCAAAGGAAACCATAAACAAGATGAAAAGACAAGCTTCAGAATGGGAGAAAATATTTGCAAAGGAAGCAACTGGTAAAAGATTAATCTCCAAAATATACAAGCAGGTCATGCAGCTCAATATCAGAAAACAAACAACCGAATCGAAAAATGGGCAGAAGACCTAAATAGACATTTCTGCAAAGAAGAGATACAGCTTGCCAACAAACAGATGAAAGGATGCTTTATGTCAGTAATCATTAGAGAAATGCAAATCAAAACTACAATGAGGTATCACCTCACACCGGTCAGAATGGCCATCATCAAAAAGTCTACAAACAATAAATGCTGGAGAGGGTTGGGAGAAAAGGGAAACCTCTTGCACTGTTGATGGGAATGTAAATTGATACAGCCACTGTGGAGAACAGTATGGAGGTTCCTTATAAAACTAAAAATAGAACTATCATACAGCCCAGCAATCCCGCCACTGGGCATATACCCTGAGAAAACCATAATTCAAAACGAGTCATGTACCACAATGTTCATTGCAGCTCTATTTACAACAGCCAGGACATGGAAACAACCTAAGCTCCAAAGACAGATGAATGGATAAAGAAGATGTGGCACATATATACAATGGAATATTACTCAGCTGTAAAAGGAAACGAAATTGAGTTATTTGTAGTGAGGTGGATCCACCTAGAGTCTGTCCTACAGAGTGAAGTAAGTCCAAAGAGAAAAACAAATACCGTATGCTAACACATATATCTGGAATCTAAAAAAAAAAAAAAAAAAAAAAAGGT
>NW_006771578.1:4569091-4571591 GCF_000442215.2 Lipotes vexillifer
AAAAAAAAAAAAAAAAAAAAAGGTTCTGATGAACCTAGGGGCAGGACAGGAATAAGACACAGAAGTAGAGAATGAACTTGAGGACATGGGGAGGGGGAAGGGTAAGGTGGGATGAAGTGAGACAGAGGCATGGACATATATACACTACCAAATGTGAAATAGCTAGCTAGTGGGAAGCAGCCGCATAGCACAGGGAGATCAGCTGGGTGCTTTGTGACCACCTAGAGGGGTGGGATAGGGAGGGAGGGAGACACAAGAGGGAGGGGATATGGGGATATATGTATACGTATAGCTGATTCACTTTGTAATAAAGCAGTAACTAACACACCATTGTAAAGCAATTATATACTCCAATAAAGATGTTTAAAAAAATGTGTTTCACTCCAACAACAGCAACAAAAAATAAAACGGAAAATGGATAACCAACAAGGACCTACTGTATAGCACAGGCAACCCTGCTCAATGTTATGTGGCAGCCTGGAAGGGAGGGGAGTTTGGGGAAGAATGGGTACCTGTATATGCATGGTTGAGTCGCTTTGCTCTGCGCCTGAAACTATCACGACATTGTTAATCAGCTATACTCCAATGTAAAATAAGAAGTTAAAAAATTTTGAAATTTCCAAAAGTAGAAAGCTTAAAGGGAAAGTTTCAGTGGGGTGTCTTTGAACTTGACTGGCTCCCTCATGTGTGTGGCTGGCAGGGAGATCTCAGACAAGCCAACACAGGCAGATGGTCTTGGTCTGGGCCCCAGCTTGGCTCTTCTCAGCGGTATGACCTTGGGCGCTTCCCAAGTTCCTCTTCATCACAACTGAGGATATAGCCATGCCTAATCCTGAAAGTACAGTGAGGCTGCAATGACACCCTAAACGTGAAAAAACTTTGGGAAGTATAAAGGTCTGTATACTTTTTATTATTACAGTTATAATAAATCCTGCCTGAAAGCCTGCGGTAGTTAGAAGCATATTGGCAACTTACTTTGTTTCTATTAGAAACCAAAGTGTATGGGGGGGAGGGGGACTGTCACCATTATAGCCCTCTGCATACTTAGTATTGAGTAAAATAAAACACTCTTTTATTTCAAAACTCATTCCATTTTCCTAAAGCTTTGTGCCGAGATCAAATCCCCCTTCCTCTGGAAGATTAACACAGCACAGTTATTTTGTTGCTGAAAAACCAATGAAGTGAATGCATTTTTCATTCTTCGGCAATGTTGTTAAAAGAATAAATGATGTAGCAACTGACGTAGATGCTGAGAGATTTGGAGAGGTCCCCAGGGCTCAACTAGACACCATTGGGTCAGGAAGAGCTTGAAGAGCTGTCGGGCAGCCATTTGGTCTGGCTGGTGCCCATGGTCTGGAGGTGAAGGACTCCAGGTACAGAAATGTGCTGTAGTCATCATTCACTCAGCAAATCTTCCCTGGGTGTAAAAAATAGAGTAAGAAGAAAATGAACAGTAATAATTTATAAAATTCAATCTAGCTCACATTTATTGGGCATTTACAATGAGCCAGACATTTACTTAGGATGACAGTGAAAACAAGTGGGCTGCTTCTCTCTATGTGCTGATCTGCCCAGCCAGGGGTGGGAGGTTTAGATGACCTGCGGACCAGCTTTATCTTCACAGACAGGAGGCAGGAGAAGGAGGCAGATGCAAAAGGAGGTGAGTGAGATAAAGTACTGCTGAGGCTGCAGTAGGTGTCTGTTCTGGGTGTTGTGAGAACAAAAATGATGATGGATTAGTCAAATCTCTCCCCTAAAAGAAGCAGTTGTTGTGTAACCACCCCCGAGGAATTCTGTAGCTGCCAGAAGGAAATCGTCTCAGCCTAAATAACTGCTGAGATAAGATCCGGTTCTGTGAACACAACTGTGTCTTTCTGTTTGCAATGGTGTTTCAGTGCTGCTTTTCCCAGCAGAAGGGTAGTAGAGGCCAGTGCCTAAGAGTCAAACCCTGACTCTTCACTTGTCTTCTCTGAAACTGATAAAAAGTTAATCTTTCCCATACATTCATTTCCCCATTTGTGAAATGGGAATGCAGCCATCTCCCTCCTATGGCCACCATATTATAATCAGTATAGTAGTTTTTTCTTTCTGAAGCTGAGAATTTATTATGGCCTCAACCGCATTGGGTGATTTGTGGAAAGTTATAGAATGGAACTCTCACCACAGCTGCATGAGGAAGTCGGCAGAGAGTGACGGCAGGCCATATCACATGGGCTCTTTCCTAGTTCCACTGCTGTGATCTTACCAGTGTTAGTGACGCCCAGCCCTCCTGCTGACCTCACTGGTTGATCCTGAGGTGTCCACAATTTGGGTCAGGTGTGGACAGATGGCAGGAGGAGGGAGGGAACAAGAAAACCGCACTGACTAGGACAGTGACTGTGTTTATAGTGTCTAGATTTTTAATATTTGATGAGTGTTTTAAACCCTGTGTCTCAAAAATGACTGCTCTGGATGCAATTACCAGATGGGAATAAATACCTTTCTGACTGCCAAGCAGGAA
>NW_006771578.1:4571781-4578359 GCF_000442215.2 Lipotes vexillifer
CAGGAATGGGGACTGTCAAATAAGGGTACAGAATCTTACTTAAAAATGAAGAGATCTTATTTGCCCACAGCTATTGGGTACAGGTGAGTAAGACCCACAACCATTACCTGGAATCTTATCTGAGAAGCTAACTCCTCGTCCCTTAGAGAAAATAATGGATGTTGAAGCACGCCAGAGAGTGAAAAAGTCCCATACAGATACAGTGGCCCTTTACTGCTGTCCAATTATCTCCATCGACAAAATTTTGTAAGCATCTACTTCCTGCAGGGAAGGAATCTTACTAGGTGCTGAGGTCTCCAGAAGCCTAAGACTCTGTCCTTACCCTCATGGGGCTCACAGTTGGGTTTCAGAAATAGAAGCTATATATTGGACCGAATAATTAAAGGTGTTTGGAGTTAATGAGTGCTAGTGAATTCTCAAGATATAGGGGCTGACTACCGCAGCCTTCTCAATTAACCAGAGGAAGACCTAATATTCAAATAGAGTTGGTAGAATCATGCTGACAGCTAAAATCTTTGGAATCTCTTGCTGTTCCCTTTTTCTCAGTGTCCAGACAGGAGTCTTACATATGGCCTCAAGAGTGACCAGTCAGAGATTCAAGCCCATTTTTTTCAAATTTATTTATTTTTTCCTCTGTTCTGAGTTTTTCTCATCCACAGTGCCTTTTGGAACTTGGATAGACACAGGATGCAAGTTTCTCCTCAAAGAATGACTTGTTGAGTGCCCTACTCTACACTTTTCATTGCAGAGGCCACTAGCCACAATGTGGCTCTCGAACACTTGAAATGTGGCTGGTGTGGCCAAGGAGCTAGATTTTTAATTTTATTTAAGTTTTATCATTTTAAATGTAAATTTAAGGACAGATACTCAATAAAATTACTGGGAAACTTTTAAGTACGCTTGGATATGGATTTAAAAGTGCTTTTTAATGAAAAATAGAATGTAAAATTTCTCATTAATAATTTTCTATTTGATAACTTATAGAAATGATAATATATGATATTTTGGGTAAAATCATTTTCACCTGTTTCTTTTTACTTTTTTTAGTGAGGCTATTGGAAAAATGACATTGTATAAGGGGAACAATAGTTAGAATGTCTGTGAACTGGTCACAAACCATGGAAACTAGAAGACAGAGGAACAACGTCTTTAAAAAAACGAAAGAAAAATACCTATCAGTCCATAATTTTATAGCAAGCAAAAATAGCCTTCAAGAAGGAAGGTGAAATGAAGACATTTTTAGTTCATCTCCACTAGACTGGGCCTACTAGAAATGCTGAAGGAATTCTTTTCCGGCAAAAGAGAAATGATATTGGGGGAAACGTGAGTCTTCAAGGGATGGAGGAAGATCAATAGGAATTGTAAGTACCTGAGTAAGTCTAAAAGACTATTTTTTCCTCTTAATTTGTTTAAAATACATATTTTAAACTATTGTTTAAAGTAAAACCATTACATCGTCTCTGGGGCTTATGTATACATACAATACACTTGATCACTGTAGCATAAAGGATGGCAGGAGAGGGCTGGTAAATGAACCTATATGGTTGCAGGTTTTCTGCAATTTGCACAAAATTATAAAATATAATTCTAGGAAAACTGTGAAAATTCATAGATATATATAAAGAGCAAGTAACCACTACAAATTGAAAAAAAGATATAGCTAAGATCTCAACAGATAAAGGGAAATTCTAAAGAACATTAAAAAAATCCCAAAGAAGGCAGGAAAGGGGTAACAGAAAAAAAAACATCAGAAGTTAAACAGAAGACAAATAATAAAATGGTAGATCTGACTCCAACCATATCAATAATTACATTAACCATTCCAATAAAAAGAGGTTATCAGAATGGATAAAAACGCAAGACCTAACTATAGGCATGCTGTATATAAGAGATGAGCTCCAAATATGAAAACACAGATAGGTCAAAAGGGGTGGGTGGGAAAGAATCCAATACAAATAGTCAGCATAGGAAGGTTGGAGCAGCTAAATTTGTATCAGATGAAACTGATGGCAAACAGATTATTGCTAAAGGAGGACGTTTTATAACTGTAAAGGAAGAGATAGTGACCATAGAAGCATATGCACCTAATTATAGATCCTCAAAACATATGAAGTAAAAATGGACAGAATTAAATGGAGAAATAGACAATTCCACAACCACAGTAGGAGAATTTTAGTAACTGATAGAACCACAAGATAAAAAACAATCAATAAAGTCATAGGTAGTCTGAACAACACTATCAACCACTTTGCCCCAGCTTATATTTATAGAACATTACATTCAGCTGCAGAAAACACATTCACTTCAACCTCACGTGTCATGCTCACAAAGACCATGTGCTGGGCTATCAAATGAACCAATCAACGAAAAAGGCTGAAATCCTAGAGTCCGTTCTCTGACCACAAAGGGATTAAAATGGAAACCATTAACATTTAACAATAAGAGATCTAGAGAAACCCGAGATATTTGGAAATTGAACAATATGCATTTAAATAGTACGTGAATCAAAGAAGAAATTGAAAGGGATATTGGTAAATAATTGGAATTAAAGATAATATAAAAACAATATATCGAAATGTGTGGGGATGCAGATAAATCTGTGCTCAGAGAGAAGTTTATAGCTTTAAGTGCATATACTATTTTTAAAAATCTAATATCAAGAAGCTAGGAAAGAAAAGTTAGGTAAATCCAAAGTATATTTTAAAAACCCTCTTGATTATCATATTTAAATCATATGTTAAATAATTTGTAATTTTTATAAAAATATCTTCCCGCAAAGAAAACTCCAGGCCTGGATTGTTTCATTAATAATTTTATCATATATCCAAAAAAGAATAACACTAATTATACATAATTTTTTATTAGAAAATAGAGGAGGAGGGAACACTTTCTCTTTTTAAGAGGCTGATGTTACCCCAATACCAAAACCTGACACAGACATTAACAGACATTGTAAGTGAGGGAAATGACAGACCTCTATCTGTCATGAACATAGACACAAAAATCCTTAACAATATACTAGCAAATTTCATACAACTCTGAAAAAGGATATGACTAAGCAGAACTTCTCCTAGAAATACAAGATTCTGTCAATGTGATTCACCGTATTAACAGGGTAAAGGAGAAAAACCACATGGTAATTTCAATAGATGTGAAAAAGAATTTGCCAAAATTCAACACCCATAGGTAATACAATCTCCCAGTAAACAAGAAATAGAGGAAACTTGTTCAAACTGATAAAGGGCATCTATGACCAACCTGCAGTTATCAGCATACTAATTAATGGTAAAATGACAAATCCTTTCTTCCTAAAATCAGGAACAAGGTAGGAGGCCTGCTCTCGCTACTCAATAGTTCTTGAGTGCTTATTTTGTGCCACGTACTGTGCCAGTCACTTTAGAGCAACTCTTTGTGCAAGTAGCAATAAGAAGCCTGGAGCACAGAGAGGTTAAGAAACTTCTCCAACATCACAGAGTAATCATAAGCCAACATTTACATTCAGATCCACCCGATCTCAGAGTTCACCTCTGATCACAACTGTCTTCTTAGTAGTATAATAATAATTATTATTATAGAATCTAGAGGTGGGGGAAAGCCCCTGTGTCTGGCTTCTTCACGCTTTCCCCTCCCTCAGGCCCACAGGCAAAAATAACTGCTAACACTTGCAGATGCCGGCTAAAAGGTACATGGTTTCCAGGAGATGCTAGAGAGAGCTGCCGCCTGATTAAAACCTCTCCATCAAAGACGCCATGCTATCCATCAACAGTAACATTCATATTACAGTGCTATTTTGCTACTCAGAGTCAGTCTAATTTGCTCATTTTCATTATTTAGAGGCAGTTAATTAAAAAACCAGCCGATGTTTATTTTGCTCCCCTCACATCACCAGTGATTTCTTGCTGCTGTGCTTTCACTGCATTACAGTTTAATGACTTGACACGGCCTGTGGTGGGTTTCTTGTGGTTGTGTCTCCCATTATTTTAATTTCAAGCAAGACATTAAACTGCTGTAAGAATTCAGCCATTGCTGGTGAAGTGTGAGGAACAACCATGGTGCTCATCTGAATGAAAGGGCAGGCACTACTGGGTTATACATCAGGCAATGGACCCTCATCCCTGAAACTGACAAGCTTAATCCAAGTCCCACTCAGCTATTTCATCATCACCTAATGATGGAGAAGGCATTGCTATGCCAAAAAGTAGCCCATGTCTACTGTGATGTTTCTAACAAAGCTAATGTTTTATTTCTCAAGAGTCATGCTAATTTTCAATTCACTCTATAAATTATCTAAATGTCCTTAACTATGAAATTAATGTTGTGTATCCTTGCCTCTTTGAGCAGAATTGATATTCTGAGGAAATGTGTCATGCTTATCTGGCAATTCCAAACCTGCTTGGTGAGGGCCACTTCAGGTAGAGAGAAACTCTGCTCTGAAATTGCTGGTTGAAGGTTAGAATATCAGAAAGCCAAACAGCAACTAATGCACAAGCTTTTTCATCTGGAAATCAAGAAGGAGCAAAAAACACCCTAACAAGCAGGCTTTTGCAGATTATCTGCAAACGGAAACCTGTGGAAACAGAAAGGCTTGCAAGCTGCGCATTTGAGAGGTTACTAAGCAGCTGATATTACCATCAGCAGCCTTTGTTCCTAAGAAAATGGGGTATCCTAGCTGCTCTTTGTCAACTAAGGAAGAACTCTCCCTTATACGTATCTACTGGGAGAACTCCTACACAAGCTCCAAAACCCAGTTTTAAGCATTACCTTGTTTGGGAGCCTGCTCTGGCCTCTCAAGCTGAGATGGGCACCACCTCCTTGGAGCTCCCCCATGCCCCATGCTTCCCGGCCTCCCTGCACTTTTCTTCCTGCATTGTCAATTGTTTCCACACATCTTTTTTTTTTTTCCCCTCTGGAGCTTCTGGAGGCAAGAATCTATACTTATCTCCCTGACTTTACTGCCTAGCTTAAGGCCTAACTTAATACAGGTGCTCAGGGGATGTTTATTGGCTGTCCAAGTCTCAATCAATTTAAAGGAAAAATGGTATGATGGTTAGGACCAGAGTCTTTGGAATCAGGATGACTTGGCTTCAAGTAGTAGATCCAACATTCCTAACTCTGTGAACATGGCCAAAATGCCTGAAATTCTCTAAACCTCAGTCTTCTCATCCATACAATGGGAATAATAACAGAACCTACTATATTGCACTATTGTGAAATGTAAATCAACAAGGCAAAGTGAAGAAAGCACTTTGCAGGATGCTAGCATGGAGAATGTGCACGGTAGGTGTTGGCAATTGCTCATACCAGTGGTGGCACCGTTGCACTGAAGCCGAAACTCATTTGCTTCTGATTTTGACCCCGCAGGAGAGAAAAAGCCTCAGAGAAGGTCACCATCTGGTGTCAGAAAGATCCCAGCAAGGCCATCACTAGGACCCCGCCTCCAGGTTTCCCTTTGCCAGTTGTCAAGCCCCTTCCTCCTTCACTGAGTCATTTCTAGGTCTGTTTAGCCCCTGCTTCAGACCCCAGTTTGCTTCTGGGTCTCTGTCCCGGGAACCATCTTTGGTGGGCTGTCGTTCCAGGTGCCAGGGCTCCTCTAATGCCTGATGCTGTCCCTAAGCTTACCCTGTGGCTGACTTCTTCTGAACTGGATACACTGTTACATCCTTCCCAGTTTCACCACTGGGCACGGGGCACTCTACCTGCAGGGACTCTCACCTTACCAACAAGCCCACTGCCAGCAGGTATTCACCCCATATGACAGATGAGTCAACTGAGGCACAGAGCAACTGAATGACTTGTTCAAGGTCACTATGGGATCTGACCCCACGTTTTCCTGGCTCTGGTGCTCAGACTCCACACCAAGCTGCCTCCTTGTATGGCAAGGCCTCTGAAATTGACAGAGTACTGCAGGTATACAATACCTCATATTTTCACTTCTTGACAAGTTCTGCCCATAATCCATATCTTGTACTGAAGTTCACAAGTGTTTGGGTGGGGAACCCTAAAGGGGACGAGGCATATTTTAAATGTTTAATTCAAGTTAAGGCAAGTGTCAGGAAAATCCATATTTCTAGCTGCAGAAGAAAGAGAAATGGCAGCCCCATCGACATTACAGAAGTATATGGACTATTTTACTGTTCTAGCAATTCTTGGAGCTAATAAGTCAGCATCTCAGGGGACAGCTTCATAGTTTAAAACCAAAGTTCAGAGGCTGCTGCCTGTCAGGCTTGACTCCAGCTTTCATTCTGTTCAAGGTGAGTGGGAGATGAAGGACCTCCTTACACAACGACCAGACGGGCACCTCTCATCAGGACCAGGGCTGCTCAGCTGGTAACAAGCGCCTTCCTATGTGGCTAATCCTTCATTTCCTTGTCATCAGTAGTGCCTGCAAAGCCCCCACAGAAGGCAGGCAGATTAAAATGTTAAACTCAGAAGAGAAATTTGAAAATCAGTTTGAGGTTCCTGAAGAAAAGGCCAGGGAAGATAATTAAGACTCGTAACTCCCAGCTTCAGCTGCTTCATTTTCTAATTCTGGGACAAAATAAAACCATCATTTTCCAAGGAATCAGAGTGAGCAGGAA
>NW_006771578.1:4578841-4588349 GCF_000442215.2 Lipotes vexillifer
CCCCAGGCCGAGAGCCACCATGGCCAAGGCATTTCAAGTTCATGGACAGGACATGCACCCCAGTGAGCCAGCCTTTCTGGCAAACTGACTCAAAACTACTCTCTCATTTTCTTTTCATGTACCTTTTTTTTTTTTTTTTTCTTTTTTCTGGCCACAGAAAGCCAGTGCAAATGGGAAAGGTTGGCTGCTTCCAAGTTTACAGTAAATAACTTGAAAGAGCTGTAGATTGCCCGGGACCTGGGTGTCAGGAGCTAATGCATTCTAAATGTAACCCATTTCCAGCAGAGCCAAACTCCACTTTGACATTTTCCTTTGCTGCATATGGATATTTGTATTTTCGATGCTTTGCTCTGTCTCTGATTTGCCTATTGTGATTCACGCGGACCAGCAATGCTAATAGGATGCTTCATTTCCCCCTTGGGCCAACACAAGATAAATTACAGCTTCGCGATCCATCTCACTGTACAGTAAACACCCCTGTTCTTCGTACTTTCCATGCAAAACATATGTGCATGCAGTTCACTTTCTAAGCTACCGAGAAATGGAAGGAGAGATGGAATTCCTCCTTCTCTAGGTAGGGGGCATTTGCAGAAGACCCAGGAGAATTTAATCCCTTGGCTCCCAGCAGTGAAGTTCACATAATTATACTATCTCCAGTGAGATCCAAAATTCTGCATACCCCAGTAAAATAAAATTGATGGAAGGAGTCATTTCTGCAGCTACTCAGAATTGCCTATTTTTTATCGATTATGAAGTCTGCATCGCACATTTCTGCACAAAATTATCAGCCCTAGTTTTTCATCCTACTCCTGTTCAACGAATAGCATTTGGCCTGGAACTTCTGTGGTCAGCTTAGAGTTCAACTATTTATACCTTTTGTCACTTGTTACTCTCCCAGCCAGTCACTCTCATGCATGGGATATTAGGGGTAGTTAATGAGCACCTGTTATTTCCAGACACTGCAGAGGAGGCAAAAGAAATAGAACACCAAGCTGAGATCTTCTTAGGAAAAGGAGCTAGATGCACATAGCAATGTGACATTTTAGACCAAAGAGAGATTCAGAGCTTTTCTTCTAATGTTTCTCAACCTCAGTTTTCCAAGGGTCACCTTCATGATTTTGGCAATAATCCACAAAGACTTATAATATTTTTACTTCACAATTCTAACTAGATTTGCTTGATTTTACTTAAATTTATTTATAGAGAAGACTTTAAATACTACTATAATTTTTTTCATTTGTAACACTTTTTAAATTTTTTTAAATTTTATTTTAAAAATAATTTTATTGGAGTATAGTTGATTTACAATGTTGTTAGTTTCAGGTGTACAGCAAAGTGAATCAGTTATACATATATCCATCCTTTTTAAATATAATTTGAAAAACGACACAATCATTGACAAAGTGAAGGCACTATTTAGGTACAATTTCCAGTCTGACATTGTTACCCTCATAGTGAGGAAACAGACATGTGTCTACCTATTTAACATGGAGTCTGATAAGTACAACAGAGACAAGTGAGGAGGGAGCAGTTAGCCAACTGCAAGGGTAGAGGAAGGCTTCCTGGAGGAGGGGACATCTAAGTTGGGCTGGAAGGATGATTAGGAGTTCATCAGGAAGACAAGAAAACCTTCGATATTCCCTTGTGGTCTTCCTTGTGTCTCTGGCACCAGCCAAGATGTCTTGGCATTAATTTACCTGCTGTCCTCTCTGGAATCATGCAGAGACAGTAAATTACTGACTATCTAACATGGACATCAAAATTGATTTGCACCAGCACCTTTCAAATTGTTTAGGTAGTTGCTGTGACATGATCTGATTATTTCTTTCATGAAACAACTCTAAAATGTTGTCTGTTCTCATGCTCAGCATCTCTCATTTGTTTAGAGTGTTATGATTTATTTTAAAGGCCACATTGTCAGCTACTCCCACTTTCTCCAGGTTCTGATGCTCTGCTAGGGTCAGAAGCCCAATCTCTCTAGCTTGACACAAATGTCCCAGTTTTCAAAGTGCACGAAGTTTAATGATGCCTGGTTGTGGTGACCTCCCTCCCTGAGCTGAAGAATCCATTTCCTGGCCACCTGATTGTCATATAGCGGAAAACCCCCAAAACATTTTAGTTGGATTTCCTTAATTTCTCCTCCTTAGGGCATAGAATCATCTCATTTCTCACAGAGCCTATGTGAAGCATGCTTCAAGTTTATGTAAAGGATAACAGCCTCTGATGCTTCCTCTTTTTTTGATATCACTTCTCTATGGCAGGGAGGTTTTTAGCAGGGTTATCCCAGCAAACTGAGCCCCAAAAAGAATGAGGTAGAGCACAGCCCACAGATACAAACAAAGATGGCTGCAAGGGTGCTTGCCACCTTCCATGAAAATGAACGGACGTCCTTGGAAAATCACATTGATTTAATACCACTCAGTTGAAAGTAGAGACTACGAATCACTCATCTTCCCTGGATAATCCGCCTCCCTTGGTGTTTTGGGGCCATGCGCGATCTGGAGGAAAGGGTGACGGTTTCCGTCTATCAGAGACCCACAAAACAGTCCCCAGCACCCACTGTGGGTGAGACCTGAGCAAGGCGTTAGGCAGACCATGGAGAATAAGCCTGGCAGCGACCCTGCAATCTGGGATCTGGCCTAATGGTGAAACTGAGTTCCCTTGAAACCGAGTTTCTCTGCTAAATTTATGATTAACCTCCCTGCCCAAAACTTTCTTTCCTCTTTTCTTGTCCCCCACCTGTTTCCCTCAGGAATGAGGAGCATCAAATCAAGGTGGGGACTGAAACCCAGCAGGGCCCTGGAGGGCCTTCCCAGGGACAGACCCCCGCCCCTACTGCCATGTTCCCCATCTCTTGCTGGTAGAAAAGTTTTAGTCTCCCAGGCGTCCCCTGAGCCTCAAGAGCCTGGCTCCCGTGTTAGTGATTGGAAGCATGTGAACGTGTAGTAACAAAAGAGAGCAGTTGCGCCAGGAGAACTGGCAACAATTTAAACAATAGATCAGCCATACTGCAGAGTCACAGAATCTTTATTTCCTCCCTGAAGGACATAGATAACAGTGTCTGACATACATTCCTGAGTTGTTTTTTACAGAAATCAGACTCCTACCAGATGGAAACTGCTGACCACAAGCACGTAGACCTCAGACCAGCTGGAACCAGAAGGTTGATGATGTTGACTCTTGAAATACCACCTTGTTACCTCACTACGCACTAATCAGAGAACCGTGTACCAGCTAATCACGTGGCCCAAGACCCCCTCCGTTTTCTTACGCTTGTCTTTAAAAACCTCACACCCCAGCCAGTCAGTAAGCTGGATCTGAGAAAAAATGAAGTCTCCCATCTTGTTGGCTGGCACCTTCTCGTTCAATAAACTTCTTTCTCCTTTGGTTTGTCTGGTCTTACCGTGTGTCATGCACATGAACTTGGTTCTTCAACAATTGAAAAGGCAGGTATCAAACAAATAAGTACAAGACTGAAGATGTGGTTACACACTGGGTTTAATGTTAAGATGGGAAGGAACAGGAAAATAACTGGGCACGGGGGGATGGTAGGTGAGAAGAGAAGAAATTCTCTTAAATTCTCATGAAAGAATGTGAAGAAATTAGTCAGACAAATTGGGAAACTGGGAAGGAGGGTGGAGGGCAGATGCATAGTGCATTTGGGGTAGAAGAAACAAGCAGTGCAAAGGCCCTGAGGCAGGAGTGTGCAGGCCTCCTCTTGTGGAACAGAAAGGGAGTCTGAATACAGTGAGGGTGGGGTCAGTGGCAGGAGAAGAGTCAGAGAGGTAGGTATGGACATAACATGTTTTCTAATTCAAGGCTTTCTGACCCAAAATTTATTCTTTAAAGACTCCTTGCTTTCTGGTATCCAGAAGGCCTTGGGGCAAAGGTGGCCTCTGTGAGCTTGCTCTAAAATGGCAAGCTCTGATTGTTCAGTTCAACAAGCTCTGGTACATCACCAGCCTTGTGTCTGGCTCTGTGCTCTTGCCAGGGACACTTAGCTGGTCAGCCTGGGAGGCTCCTGCTGGCCTGCCACCCTCGGACCCCCCCGCAGTGTGGAACTAGAGCTGCAGTATCAGCCCTGCTTGGCCGGGCCAGGACTCTCCCCTGTATGGAGGAACTGTGTGGCCAGTAAGTGCAGCTTGATAACAACAATGAGAAGACCCACCCAGGATGAGCCAGGCATCACGCTGTGTGCTTTACACACAGAACTTCATTTAGACCTTGAAATGATCTTGGCATTAGGTGCTTTTATACGGAGTAGAATGTGGTGGAGGTGAAAAAGGGTTGGGTGATTTCCAAGGCTACACACTTAGCGGGTGGCGGAGTCAGCCATAGAAACCATTGAGGCTTGAATTTTGTCCCCCCCAAAAAGCACGTTGAAGTCCCAACTGCAGAATGGGACCGTATTTGTAACTAGGGTCTTTCCAGAGGTAATCAAGTTAAAATGAAGTCACTAGGGTGGGCTCCAGTCCAATATGATGGTGTCCTTATAAAAAGGGGGAAATTTCAAGGCAGAGGCAGGCATACACAAAAGGAGGACAATGTGAACACACAGGGAGAAGACGGCCACGTGACTGGAGTGATGCATCCACAAGCCAAGGAATGCGAGGACCGCCAGCAAACACCAGCAGCTGGAAGAGACAGAGAAGGATCCTCCCCTGGAGCCTCCAGAGTGAGTGTGCCCTGCTGACACGCTTCCAGCACACAGAGCTGTGAGACAGTGTTTCTCCTGTTTGAAGCCACCCAGCTTGTAGAATTTTGCTATGGCAGCCCTTGGAAACTAATACAGAAATCAAACTTGAAGTGATACCCTCTGCTTTCTGAGCTGCAAAGCCCGCAGACACACTGTTGCTCAGCTGCCCTTCAAGTCCACTTGGTCCTGTACCGGGGCCATGGGGATGCAGAAGGAGAGAAGGTCCTGGAAGGACACGCAGTCCAGCCATGGACTGTCCCGTTCAGCTACACAAGCCCCGTGTGAGCAGATGGGGATCCTGCACACAGCATGCTCAGGGTAAGCTTGTTAAATAAATGAGGACCTATGTGTCACAGTCAGCCACAGAGGCCCAGCCCGGGAGGGGCACAGACAGGGGGGTGTTTTGGGTTGGGGAGGCAGGAGGCTGGGTCAGCAGGGAGGAAAGGCCCTCCAGGGTTGGCTGAAGGTGCTTAACTAGGCTTTGTGCCTCTGACCAGATTTATCTCAAGAGGAAATGAAAATAATTCTTGTCAGTGTTTCCAAATTTTGGAGGAATTGCAGACTTAAAAAAAGAAATTATCAAGAACTTCAATAAAAGGGCTATAAATAAAACTGTTATTATTTCATTGTTATGTGCTGTCCCTCAAGGTGGCCAATCTGATAAGCATTCCAGTTTATACCTGGCTTGACAAGGCTTAGAACTCACATGGATATATCCTTTATTCTTCTCAAGAAATAGGGCCAGACCTCAGTAGGGGCCCTGTTTCCCCCTCCACAGGGGCTGATTCTTATGGGGTCTCCTGGCTTTGTGACAGGCACACACTCCCAAGGGCTCTTCACAAACATTTCTGGGTGTTCTCAGAGCCCAGCATTGTCAGAGTGGGCTCAGTGGTCAGGCATATAGACTACTGTCAGGGCGGGGTCATTGAACAGACAAAAGGCAGCTCTCATTCCAACAAATATAGCCCTGCTGGTGCCTGAAATTCCACCAGCAGAGTCCATTTCCTTAGGCTGGTATCTCTTGGTTTTATTTTTGTTTCATTTTCAATTTTTATCTTTATACTCAGTAGATAAAATTTAGAAATATAAAAAGGTAAATAAAGAAGGGTAATCCTACTGTTGGGAAGCAATCAACAGTAATTTTTAGGCATACTGACTTTCGATCTTCTTTTGGTAAACTTTTTTGAAACAGTAGATCTCATGCTTTATGTACAATTCTGTATCCTGTATCTTTGTTTCATATTTTAAGGGCATTTTCCTAGCTTATTAAAGACTCCCTGCAGGCATTAATTTTAATGGTTGCATAATATTCCATTGTATGGATAATGGCAAACATTTTTAACCTACATTCAAATGGTTGAAATGTAGGTTGTTTCCAATTTCTTACAACCTTAAGTAGTACTGGGATAAACAGTTTAATGTGTTTTTAAAATAACGTTGGCAAAATGATAATGAATTCTAGGAAGTAGAAATACTGAGTCAAAGGGCATGAATATTTTAAAAGTTCCTGCTATGTTTCACTATTTTACTTAGAAATGCAGCCTTCCATTTCCCCTTCCCCAGTAAGCGAATGCATTTTTTTTTTTTTTTTGCGGTCCGCGGGCCTCTCACTGTTGTGGCCTCTCCCGTTGCGGAGCACAGGCTCAGGACGCGCAGCCTCAGCGGCCGTGGCTCACGGGCCCAGCCGCTCCGCGGCACGTGGGATCCTCCCGGACTGGGGCACGAACCCGCGTCCCCTTGCATCGGCAGGCGGACTCCTAACCACTGCGCCACCAGGGAAGCCCGAGAGAATGCATTTTATCACCAACATTCCACTATGCTAACATCAATCTCCTAGGAAATGGAACGAACCTTCCCATTTGTGGGGTGGACACTGGCGGAATGACTGTGTTATGACCCCCAGCAAGACTCATCCCATGAGCTACTCTGAAGAGCCAGTCTCCTCCTCTTCCCTGGGACTGGTCCCCTTGGGTATTCTGGGAGCACATTCCGCTCAATATGGTCTGGAGATTGGAGATCATCTGCTTGTTTTTTGGCCTGGCTGGTACCCGAGACTATCAGCAAGAAAGAGCAGGCTCCTGTCCGCTAAATGAGATGGTCTCAGCTCCTGCTGGCAGACACCCAGCGGTGACTCAAGGGGCAGGTGATTCATCTTTGCCTCTTCATTCCCCTGGAATGTGCAGTCCTTTGGGGATTTTCAACTACCACCTCTCCCTCCAGACAGTAGGGTGGGAATTGAGTGGAAGGGAGCAGAATGTAGCTGTCGCAGGGGAAGCCCAGCTGCTAAACTAGTGCTGACAGCAAAGACTGCTGAAGACTTCAGGCCCAAGTGTATTTCAGTGGGTAGCAGGCAGGCTTGGGCTGATTTAAGTCACACTGATTGTGATAGGAAGGGGGTGGGGGGAAGGGTAACGCCATCTACAACATAAGTGAGCAACTATTATACGTTAAACACTAGGTGTGACGTTTCATGCATATCAGCACACTTAATTCTGTCTAAACTCTTGAGAGTTATTTTACCAAATTTTAGAGAAAATGAAACCAGAGCTCAGAGAGGTCACACAGCCAGTAAGTGACTCTCAGGCTTCAGACATAGTTTATCTGATTCCCACGCTCAGGTGCCTTCTGGGTACCTAAAGAAGCCCTTCCTGGTGGAGCCTCAAGGTCTCCCTGCTGCCTTCCTCACAGCCAGATTCAAATGGGCGATAGGGTCCGATGCCAGTGAGAAAGTCTAGGTCTCATGTCTCAGGTCTCTTATAGCCCCAATGACAGATAAACAAATTACAGTCTCCCCTTCCTTCCTTCCTTCCTTCCTTCCTTCCTTCCTTCCTTTCCTTCCTTCCTCCCTCCCTTCCCTCTTTTCTTTTCTTTTTTCTCTCTCTCTTTCTTTTTCTTTCTTTCTTTCTCCTTCCTTTCTTTTGTCTTTCTCTTTCTTTCCTTTCTTTCTTCCTTTCTTTCTCTCTTTCCTTCCTTCCTTCTTTTCTTTCTTTCTTTCTCTTTCTTTCCTTCCTTCCTCCCTCCCTTCTCTCTTTTCTTTTTTTCTTTCTTTCTCCTTCCTTTCGTTTGTCTTTCTCTTTCTCTCCTTTCTTTCTTCTTTCTTCCTTTCTCTCTCTTTCCTTCCTTCCTTCCTTTCTTTCTTTCTCTCTCTCTTTCCTTCCTTCCTTCCTTTCTTTCTTTCTCTCTCTCTTTCCTTCCTTCCTCCCTCCCTTCCCTCTTTTTTTCTTTCTTTCTTTCTTTTTCTTTCTTTCTTCCTTTCTTTCTTTTGTCTTCTTCTTCCCTTTCTTTCTTTTCTTCCTTTCTTTCTCTCTCTTTCCTTCCTTCTTTTCTTTCTTTCTTCCTTTCTTTCTCTCTCTCTTTCCTTCCTTCCTCCCTCCCTTCCCTCTTTTCTTTTTCTTTCTTTCTTTCTTTTGTCTTTCTCTTTCTTTTCTTCCTTCTTCCTTTCTTTCTCTCTCTCTTTCCTTCCTTCTTTTCTTTCTTTCTCTCTCTTTCCTTCCTTCCTTCTTTTCTTTCTTTCTTTCTTTCTCTCTCTCTTTCCTTCCTTCCTTCCTCCCTTCCCTCTTTTCTTTTCTTTTTTCTTTCTTTCTTTCTCCTTCCTTTCTTTTGTCTTTTTCTTTCCTTCCTTTCTTTCTTCTTTCTTCCTTTCTTTCTCTCTCTTTCCTTCCTTCTTTTCTTTCTCTCTTTCTTTCTTCTTTCTTCCTTTCTTTCTCTCTCTCTTTCCTTCCTTCCTTCTTTTCTTTCTTTCTTCTTTCTTCCTTTCTTTCTTTCTCTTTCTTTCATTTTCTTTCTTTCTTTCCTTCCTTCCTTTCTCTCTCTTTCCTTCCTTCCTTCCCTCCTTCCCTTTTTCTTTTTCTTTCTTTCTTTCTTTCTTTCTTTCTTTAAGTGAAACAAGTAAAGTGTTTATTAGGAGGAAAAAGGGTACATGTGGATGGACACATTGGTGGACTCAGAGAAAGAGTTGCACCCTTTGCGGTAGTTTGAATCATGTGTATGGGGCATCTCTTCCAGGTTTCCTCTGGCCATTCATCTTGCTTGGCCTGGTTCTGAGTTTTATTTGGTTTATCTAAGGGTCCTCCCTTGTGTGTGTGCCCATCTCTTAGCCAAGATGGATTCTAGCGAAGAGGCCTATGGGTAGGTTGACATCACCTCCTATGGGGTGGCGCCCCCTCCGTTTTTGGACCCTGAGGAGCCTGCCTGTGCATGTGTAATTGGCAAGGTCTCCTTGACCTTGAGAATGAGGGACACGTGGCCTCTTTGTCTCTTATCTGGGCAGGGCTCAGCTCTTCTTCCCTCCTGCTATTGTCTTCATCGTGGAGTGTCTGTCCACAGGGGACCAACTCCAGCGGCTCAGCCTGGGGCCCATCTATCTCCTGCCTCAAATCCCCCTAAGAGACATAGACCCCAAGAAATCTTTACTGGGAAGATGAAGGACAAAGTTCTGTCTCCTGTAGCTTCTTCAGGCTGGTAAGGGTCTCATAGACCCTACCTAGTTGGGGCAGTCATTGCATTTCAAGCTTCGCCTTTCCTAGCTCCAGTAGAGAACTCTTGGTCTTTGGAAAGACTCCATGAAGTCAGGAAGGTTGTTGGTACTAGCCTTGTACAGGCTAAGTGGGTACAGTGCCTGGAACATAATAGATAATTGATGTGTACTGATATTAGCTTCCTTTCTCCATTGGGGTCAAGTGGATTTGCAGTTCATTCATCACATATTTACTGAGCATCTACTATTTGCCATCCAGAGTGATTCCTGCGAGGATCTGCTGCCAGGAGAAAGGAGTATGGGAGCACTCACAGCAAGACACGGTCTTTCCCTAT
>NW_006771578.1:4588359-4590429 GCF_000442215.2 Lipotes vexillifer
CTTTCCCTATAGTGTACCTGGCAGGAAGATGGTTACTGTCAAGCTTTAAGATCTCATCAAGAAATGATGATAGAAGAATGATCCGAAACCCAACTCATGGACCTTTCATGATGCTTCCTTCCTTGGAGACTTAGGATAATAAGACTACAAATAACATGATGGCTTACTTCAATTAAACTGAGACACTGTTCTGTTGGCAAATCTTGCCAAATTCCCTGGGATTGTACAGTCAGACAAGACCCTGGATTTACAGCACAATTCTGCACAGGGACTTTTACAATGACATGAAAGGACAACTTTTTTCCAGCATTTACAAACAAAATACATGTAAGCTTTACCCCTACGGAGGGGGATTTGGAATTTTGGCCAGTTGCTTACTGGATTATTCAACTAAGTACTTTGAAAGTATTTGGTTGAATACTTAGTTGAATAAAGAAGAGATAGAGAGATGATGCAGATGGAGGGGGATCTTTGCAGGGAGGTTGTGATATTTCAGTGGGATCATGTGGAAGGAGAAAAGCATCCAGCCTCTCTCCCTTCCCTGTCCATCACTGCCCTTGGCTAGGGAACCTGCCTGCTTCAGCCTAGAAAGTACAGCCTTGAGTATTACTTGCCACCATCCTGATGGCTAAGCAGGTGGAGATAAGGCAAGAGATGGAAGTTGAAAACTGAGCCAAGCTGAGCTGCCCAACCAGAGCCTCTCTTCCCAGTATTTGGAATTGATTGACAGTGACTGAGGCAGTTCGATGGTACTAGGTTCTGGACTACATGGCACGCAGATTTGAGCTGGGTGCTTGGGCTGGGCCTTGGGAAAGCAGATCTCAACTGCCTGAAGGGGCACATGAAACAGAGGAGCAGAGAGGGAGAAACAAGGAACCCCAGTGTGAGAGACATATGGAAAAGAAAGTTGATGATAATTTTCCATTTCTAATGAGGCTTGAATATCCTTACTGCACTTTATTTCTCTGCTATTTGCCTGTATCCTTTCAATAAGCCTTCATTGTATGGAGATAGCATGAGTGGCTTGCTGTTTCTGGCCACTCAAGATGTCCTTTCTGAGACACAGGACAACCCTCCCAACTGGCTGCTTCACGACTTTGCCTCAAACTCGCCATTTGGTAATTAAAGAGCATACAAGACAATAAAGCAACAGTAGGCTATCAACAGAAAGACGAATCAAGGCAAAAGCCATTTAAAACAGCATGAAAGGCAAATAACAAGGCTAAAATAAACATGAATAGTATAAAGATAAAGCTCAAAATAAAAGTTGAATATGATGAGAGAATTAGTAGATAAAACAGAAGCCAGGGATAAAAGTACAAAGGAGATAAAAGACAGCCATTAAATCCTACATCAGTTGAGAACAATTAAAATACAAGAAACGAAAGAGCAAAGTGAAGACGAAGAATATAACCTACAAACTATAAAGTTAGGTTAATCAGGCAATAAAACAAAATGGATAAGAAGACAGAGCTCATTTGGCCCTGGTGCAAAGCCAAAGTCTTGAGTTTCCGAGAGCAAAGACCATCAGGACTTCTCTAGCCATGTTAGTGGCAGCTGGGGCACAGGCTCCCACGACTGTGTTCCATGGTGAGGGGTCCCCAAGCAAATGTTCTCTGGCTGGAGGATCTCCCAGGGTCAGAGAGCAGGACATTTGTCCTCCCCTTTTCCCTCTTCCCTCTCTCCCTTGATGTGTCCGTCCTCCCTATGCCAGCTTCTTCAATGCACAATGGTGAAACCTGGACCAGGGCAGCTGCCCTCCATCAGTCCCTCAACTACATTGTGTGAGCAGCCTAGAACAAGACCCATTCATACAGTCCATTAGAGAGTCCAGATGTCAAGATTCAGAACTGCCGGAGATGGGGGGAAGGGAACCCTTGTGCCTTGTGGTGGGAATGTCAACTGGTACAACCACATGGAAAAAAGTATGGAGGTTCCTCAAAAATTTAAAAATAGAACTTCCACACGAGCCAGAAATTTCTCTTCTGACTATTTTTCTGAAGAAAACAAAAACACTCATTTGAAAAGATACATGCACCCCTGTGTTTTTTTTTTTTTTTTTTTCTTTAC
>NW_006771578.1:4590557-4600140 GCF_000442215.2 Lipotes vexillifer
GCCCAAGGCCCCGGGCCCCAGCCGCTCCGCGGCATGTGGGATCTTCCCGGACCGTGGCACGAACCCGCGTGCCCTGCATCGGCAGGTGGACCCTCAACCACTGCGCCACCAGGGAAGCCCACCCCTATGTTTTTTGCAGCATTATTAGCAACAGCCAAGATATGGAAGCAACCTAAGTGTCCATCAGTAGATGAACGGATAAAGAAGATGTGTGTGTGTGTGTGTGTGTGTGTGTGTGTGTGTGTGTGTGTGTATCACAGAACATTACTCAGACTTAAAAAAGAATGAAATCTTGCCATTTGCAACGATATGTTTGGACATTATGCTAAAGGGCATTGTGCTAAGTGAAATAAGACAGAGAATGACAAATACCATATGATGTCACATATGTGGAATCTAAACAACAAAACAAATGAACAAACAAAACAGAAACAGACTCATAGACACAGAGAACAAACGGGTGGTTGCCAGAAGGGAAGGCGGTACGGGGGTGGGGTGGGGAATAAGTGAAAGAGGAGGGAGATTAAGAGGTACAAACTTCCCGCTGCAAATAAATGAGTCACAGGGATGAAATGTACAGTGTGGGGAATATAGTCAATAACTTCATAATGTCTTTGTATGGTAACAGATGGTAACTAGGTTTATCATGGTGGTTATCTTGTAATGTGTTAGAAGTATTGAATCACTGTGTGGTACACCAGGAACTAACATAGTGTGTAGGTCAGTTAGACTTCAGTTAAAAAAAAAAAACAAGATTCAGAACTGCCACCCTGCTCCTAAGTGGGCAAAGGAAGCTGGAAGGCTAAAGGGCTTGTCTGTCTGAAATTCTGAAAAATGCACCAAGGCTTTGGGTTGGGCTGGTGTGGCCAGAGGAAATCATCAGAGCAAAGAGCTGTCTATGAGCAGCTGGCCTCCTCCCAACCCTCTCCAGGGTACTGAGAAGCGTGGGATGGCCAACCTCAGTCCAGTGATACTAAGGTATATTCTGATGCTATCAAGAAGTTATCAGGGAGCACCCAGCAGTCAAAGGGAACAGCCATCTGACTATGAAAATTATTGGTTCCATTTATTTGAGTTATAAGATCATTTAGGTTTTCCATTTCTTCTTTCACCAATTTGAAAAGCTGTATTAAAATTTTGTTTATGTCAGTTACATTTTCAAATGTATTGTCATAGTCACTTTTAATACCATTGATTGTCATTTAACATCTGCTCTCCCCTCTCTTCATTCTTGCTCTAGGTTATGTCTTCTTTCCTTTTAACCTGATCATCCTTAGCAGAGGTTCATCAATTGTATCAATGTTTTCAAAGAAAGAGCTAATCCAAAGAATAGAAATTAATGAAATAGCAAACAAACTTACAATAGAGAGGCCCATTCGGGCAAAAAAGGATAGCTATAAAACACTGCTAACAACGCGGAGAGAAAGGCTAATGCTACAAGAGGGTTTAGTCGTGGGTCCTATCAGAGATCACTCTGAAGACACATCAGGCAGGCTGTGGAACTTCAGGACGACTGTGAAGAATGACAGCATTTGCACAGCCTGAGAAGAGCAGGGGGAGGAAGGGGTGGGGGGGAGGCCTGAGCAAAGGCGTAGAACAGACAGGTTGACGGACTTGGCTTCTCTCCTGGGATATAAGGTCACAGAGTTACACAGCAACTAGGGGCCAGATCACAAAGGGCTGTGATGTGAAAGCCAGTGGGCGGGAGTTTGTGGCCCATCCTGAAGTTAGTGGGCACTGACAGTGTCTGCCGGAGGAAGGATGTAGCCCTGTAGGGGGATCTCTCTGCAGAGGAGCAGAGGGGAAAGCAGTTGGACAGGGAGACAGCTGGCAGGCTGTGGAGGCCCTCCAGGCCCAGTGATGGGGTCCAGCAGCGGGAAGCCTGCGGAGAAGATGGAGAGAAGGGTCTAGAGCCCAAGCAATTGGGAAGGAAAAGAGCCGAAGGCACGTGAGATGTCCGGTCCTTGAATGAGGGCTCCAGGAACTTCTGGCAGGGATGAGTGACCCATTGTAGTGCTCCAGTGATGACAGGGAGCCTCAGCCTCTTTGCTCTGACCCCTTTCCCTCCAGAAGATTGGGAAGACAGACCCCCACCTCGCTCTTCAAAGAGATGATTACACCTCCCTGACCTTCCCACTCTTAGAGCCTCACTCGTGACAGTGTATGTAGGTCAGAGCAATTGCTCCTGTGCCCTTAAATAGAGTTCTCTCCCTCCTGAGCCAACAGTCCTGATTGCCAGTGCCCTGTGCACTTAGAGAGCTCTTTCTGCTAAAGAGAGTTGCACACCCTGGCTGCACAGCCCGATGGCTCAAATCAAAAAAGGCTGGAGAGATTCCCTCTGAGCTGTTGGTCTCTGAGTCTACTGCTCAACGTGACAGACATAACAGAGCAGCACTCAGGATGGACCTTCTGTGGGTGTGCAGCACAGCAGAAAGCTGATCATTTTCTATTTGAAAATGTAGTTTTCACATCGAGCATGCTTTTATGCCTGGTGGTCACTCAAGGAGCAGTCGGGGGGAAGAGGTCGTACTTCCCTGATGGCTGAGCTGAATTTCTCCCAAGAATAAGAAACAACAGCCCTCAAGTTTCAATGAGATTCTCTCTCATATTACCAATGTTAACGTGGTAGTATGATCATGCGTGCTAGAGTATACTCTGCCATTTTTAATGGATATTATACGCACTCATAGTTCCTTTTATGGCTATGACCTATGTTTGGAAATTGCTGAGTTAGAACAGGTTTCTAAACTGCAAGGCTTCTTCGAGACTTTGATATGCTAATTTGTATTGAGGATTTCCAAGAGAACCAGCGTTCCCAAGATTATGCATTCTTGGAATCAATTTTTTGTAGAGCATCTCCTGCAACTAGATCTTCACAAGGCACCTTTAGGGAAGATTGGATTTCATCCTGGAGACCATGAAAGCATTATGGCCTGGGACAAAGTCATGTGTGTTCAAGTGTGGAATTCCAGACAGAACAGTAGTAAACTGAGTTCCTGTCACTCCCTCCCCACTTTGGATTTCCCAGGCTGGGGACAGCACCACCTGCTGCATACCTTTCTCCAGATTCATCCTATGCCTTTGCAGTTATTCCTGCTCCATCCAGACCCCCAATTACAAACCCTCTTGCCATACAGCTGTTACTGGCTTAGTCTCTCTGGCCACCCAAGGCCCATCATGAAGCATCAACGTATTACAACAGCTCCAGGAAGGGTGACGTGGACATCTTGGGTGTCCTTCTAGGGTTAGGGCTGGATGACGAGAGCATGCCCACTTACTGGCAGTGCCACTGTTTAATATAAATCTCCCTGACCACGGATTTGCTGATCATGCGCTACTCAGCAATTGTACCATAACTGGTTTGATGGAGAAACCCTGAAATTAATGAATATGTGGCCCTAGGTGAGTCCTATAGTCTCCCCGAGTTGCAGTTATTCGGCTGAAAGTAGATACAATTTCCTTCTCTGGCATTCTTTAAGAAGGATTATATTGGATGATGGACGCTGAGGCTCTAGTCTGAGTTTAGACTGGACCCAATATGCCTGGACATAGGTTGTTGGAGGGCAGACATTGGGATGATTTACAGGAAGGTTCCAGGGAAAGCCAGTGTTGGCGAGTGTATTCATTTGTTCATGTTGTTCTACAAACTGGGTGACTTAAACAACAGAAATTTATTGTCTCACAAATCTGGAAGCTAGAAGTCTGAGAGCAAGGTGTTGGCAGAGTTGGCTTTCTCTGAGGGTTGTGAAGGAGAATCTGTCCACGCCTCTCTCTGAGCTTTTGATGATTTGCTGGCAGCACCCCAATCTCTGCCTTCATCTTTACATGGCGTTTTCCCTGTGTGCATGTCCATGTCCAAATTTCCTATTTTTATAAGGACACCAATCACATTGGACTAGGGGCCCACCCACTCCAGGATGACCTCATCTTAACTAATCATATCGGCAAAGACCCTATTCCCACATAAGGTCACATTCTAAGGTACTAAGGCTTAGGACTTCAGTGAAAGAATTTTGAAGGGACACAATTCAATCCATAACAGGGAGGAATGTGAGATAACCCAGGAAGTTCATACAAGACCCGGGAACGGCAGAACTTTGCATGGTCTGCAGCCTGCATCGTGCCAGTGTCATGAACAGCCTGAATGTTGGGGTCATGTATGTTGACAGTATGTTACGAGTTACTGGCGTGGAGGTCCCATTTGCACCAAAGACTGGTGAGGCCTGCGGAAAGTAGCTTGTGTACAAAATGCCTGGCGTGTGTCTTGGTCCTTAGTCTATGACAGCAACTTGTCACCCACCCCCTAATTCCCTGTGTTCCAGCTGAGCACGTTCTCTCCTTCATCCTCTGTAGATTTTGTTTTTTGCAACCGCCTTCCAGGGCCATTTCTTCCAGGTTCAGCCAACCCTATTTTCAAAGAGCAACCTACACGCTTCCTGTGGCTGAAGCCCTCTGCTTCCCAAAGCCCTGTCAGATCCCTGCCTCTAGAGGTACCTGTCGGGACTCGTAGGGGGCATGCTGTAGCTGACCCCCTTTATCTTTTAGCAGCCTCGGTGCCAGGGGAATTGCCGGGTGAAATATGTCACCTCTGAGAAGTGAGAAAATTCCTGCAGAACGTGTTTGCCAGAAAGACAGCAAAAGGTGTTGTTTTCACTTAGCATGTGTTTAAATTTTTACACAATGCACAAACTTGTGGAAATCACAGACTCTCAGATGGGTGTTTGATATCCAGAGTCACCATGCTTTCCTCGCCAAGTCACTGGAGGTGGCGTGGTGTGTGTGTTTGGTTGGGGTGGGGTGGTACTAGGGTTCTGATGGAAGGAATATCGTGTGCTCACGGGTCCAGCATGGCCCCTGCTGGGATCTGGGCATCAGAGAAAGTCAGCTCATCTTTGAAATGTGTATTTATTCATCTGTAAGCTTGAAGGATTCTCTTTTTTCAGCTATGTGCCCTTCCCATGTAAGCTTGGCTCCAGACTGCCCAGGGCAAGGGCAGGCTGAGTAAGTACAGTTCTCTCAGGCTAGTGGAGCTATACTGGGGTCTCCTCCATCCTCCTTCAAACCTGACACAACAACCGTGTTCTAGAACCACAAAATCAGGACCAAGCTGGGTCATAAGCTTTCCATGACAATGCCTTCTTTCCCTCTCTTTCTTCCTTCCTTGTGTAAGTATATATGGAGTATCTACCATATGCCAGGCACTGTGCTGGGTGAAGGATACAGGGTAAGCACCAAGCCATCTTGGGTTTCTGGTCTGGTGGGGCAGGCAGAGCCCCCAAACTTTCAATCCAGGACTGTACTGCAGTCCCATGATTACTGACTGTAAGAAGGTGCTACCCATAGTGAGGCATGTGTATCCATCTCCAGCCTTGATCCGAGACAATCTGCAATTAGGGATTTCAACTCCTGGAGGTAATACAAGACTAGGTAACAGAAGTGACTGAAGCTGACTAAGTTAAGGATGACAAGTGGGAGCTTTGCCATAGGAGAGCTGATGCTGGGTCCAAAGTGGCTGGGCTATTATTTAGCTCTGATTGTGGTCAAGCAGAAATTGAGGACCCACGCTGAAACCTTCAGATGCTTTTGCAGATTTTTATGAGAAATCTCCTGATTTTTAAATATTAAAAGCCAATCATTTTTAAAAAAGAATATTAAAAACAAATGAGCAAAAAAACACATTGGGCAATGCAAGTCAGATACGTCAACTGATCAGATTCGATTTCCAGACCAAAAGGACGGCAAGTGCATTGACCAAGCAGGGCCCTACCCACGTACAGACTTTCCGTGATGGATAATCACTGCTAGCTTCTGCTGGATCCCAGGTTTAATTGGTGACATCAGAGGCAGGAAAGCCCCATAGCGGGCGTCCCTCTGCTGCCTGCCGTGAAATGCAAGTATGAAGTTCATAAATATCCATGACATGAAAATCTCTCTCACCGACTCAGTATTGACTTATAATGGCTGCTGATGAATTTTACACAGGACAGTTAAATAGGAAAAAGCTATAACAACTGAAGTGCCTAGAATCCAATGGATGAATTTGTTAATTACCCTTCCTCATCTCAACGACTGGTCTCAGGCATTGCTGGGTAACATAGCAGCGACAATCTAGCCACAGATTCATTCATTTCCTTAAAAACTGCTACTGAACCTCTACTTAAGGTGGGCATTGTGACCCCCAGTTGGGACGGCGAATCCTTGCCCTAGGGGTCCGCACTCTACTAGAGGAGTAGAGTCAACCGTCAGTCAAAATGCCTGAATTGTGCACTGGCTGTGAGGGGGGCAGGCTAACGCTGGAAATCTATACAGTAAATTACGTTCTTTTGTGGGTGAAGAGGTTACGTATGTGGCTTATGTTTCATTGGAAGTCAATGCTGGGTTTTCTGGATTCATCCCCCATGCCATAGAGATTTAATGGACAAAACCAGATCTGGTGGGAGAAATTTGCAACATTTTTGTTCTGAAGAAATATTGAATCTTAGTTAATTTGTTTTCTAGGAACTGTAATAAGCATGGAAATTTTAATATTTTAAATGCCTTGAATGTACTTAAGACCGTCCAAGTGTTTAATAAAGGTCATATTGTATTTCACACAAAAAAAGGAGTCACCCGCCTTTCTTTCTAACTGCTTTCCAGATAGTTCTTTTCATTTAAAGCTCACACAGAACACTGTAAGATCATCAATGAATGCTGAAGCTATAAAAAATAACTCTTAAGTTTCCACAGCGAATGAATAGCAGGTGGTGGACACTCTGGAGACAGAGGGCAAATTCTCTGCTCTCTGACTGTAGGCAAGACAGAGGCAGAGGGAGGGTGGAGGTGCAACTTAGAGACCTGGGTCTGTCTGGGTCCTGGCATCACTTTTTGAAAGCTTCCATGGATCCTCCTGGGGGCCTTCAAGCATAGGTAGAGACAAGGACTGGTTAAGAATTAACGACAACTTGGAACCAGCGGGAAAGTTGAGACTCTGGCCCTGACCCATTGAGGAATGGGGCTCCATTCAGGCCAAAGACTGTATCCTCCAGTAGGGTCTGGCTGGCTCTGGGTCCCATGTGTCCTTCCCCCAGTGCTGTCTCCTCCAGCCAGGATGGCTTCTGTCCTTCTACTGGGTTAGTCCCACATCTGAGCCTCTCCTCATGGAATCATTGAATCAGCCTCCTCCACTGCACATACGCCAAAGTCGTCTACTTCTGAGGCCAGCTTTAGTCCTATGGAGCCTTCTCTTCCAGGAGGCCCTTCCTATTTACTTCAGCTCCCTTCTGGAAGCTCCTGAACACAAGCATTTATTGAGTGCCTACCACATACCTGGGGTTTTATCTATAAATTAGGTTCTTTCATTCTCACCGCAACCCAGCATAGAAAGTGTCCTTCACAGATGAGAACACAGTGGGTCAAAGAAGTTCCCCACGAGGTGTGGGGCCGCCCAGCTACTAAGTGGTAGGTGTGGAGTCTGACCTCGTAGTGTTTTCCCTTTCTGGAGAGAAGTCACTCATTTTCTATATGGTGCTTCTTTCAGCCTTTCCTTCAGGAACAACTATACCGTGTACAGAAAAAAAAAATCTCGATTCTTTTTTAAAGCATTTTTACGGATTCATGCGTTTTCTCTTAAAACTTCCCTCTTTAATATCTTGATAAATGGAATTACCATCTACCAAGTGTTTTGATCCAGAAATCCAGGAAGTTTCCTGGATTTTTCCCTTTCTTGTACTCCTCACACGTTACACGTAATTAATGCCTGAAATCCCACCTCCTCATTATCTCACCAATGTGCCTTTTTCTTGCCTTATAGTTTACCTGGACAATTGCCATAGCCTCCTAGCTGGCTCCCCTCCAATCCAACTTCCATAAGGTGGCCAGAAAGTTCTTTCTATAAAGCTAAGCTGATCATGCTACCGCAGTGCTTAAAATCCTTTAGTGGTTAGCATTTACCTTCAAATAAACTCCAACCTCCTTAGCTTCTGCACCAAAGTCTCTCTATATGGGGCCCCGGTTTCTTCTCCCACACATCCACCCACCAGCCTCCCATGCAGAGGGCCTTGCAGGGCCCAAGGCCAGCTTTAGTCTTTTCACATGGGGTAGGTTTCTCTTTACCTCCCTCTTCATCTCATCTCTACCTGTAACAGTCACAGTCCCAGGAGGAAAGAGGAGAGGTGGGTAAACAGACTGCTAACCAGGGTGAGGTTCAGGTGTAGAGGAACCACAGGGACTGGGGCAGGGGCCAGGGACACAGACAGCACCCCAGAGCCTGGGTGGGGGTGAGGAAGCAGTCTCAGAGATCTGAAGCCAGAGGCTGTGATGACCGGGCCACCTGACAGGACATCTGGCCCTTGGTCAAGGGCACATCCGCCTGCAGTGGCCAAGCAAGGAGGGTTGCCAGGGCAGTGAATAACCTGGCGTCACTCTCCTTGCTTCCCCTGAGCGCCTGCCTGGCCCCACTGGCTGAACCAGCTGGAGGCCAGAGGGCAGGGCACAGAGTAAGACAGGAGGCGAGGGTTCCGGAGGGGAAGAGGCCCCTGTACCGAGCACACTACTCATCCCTTGAACCAGGCCAGGCCACCTTGTCTGGGAGGCCCTCTTGACCACTCCATCCTCGGCTAAGTCAGGTGTCCCTCCTCCGTGCTCCCAGTGCTTCATGATGGGCTCAGCTTGGGGGATCAGAGAAGGTGCGTTGAGAACGCGCACGGATGTATCTTTTTACATTTCACTGGTGGCCCATCTCCCCTCCAACATGGGTAATGGGCTTCACATATTTACATTTTTCTACCTCAGATAGGCTTTCTCTGATTTGTTTTGCCAAAAATAATTACCTGGAAGCGTCCAAAGCCCTCCATGGTTTAGATTTCAGGGTCTGGAGATTGTTAGATTCTCTGCAGGGCTTTAGATTTCACTGTGATTCCCTTCTTCACCCCAGTGATGACACATGTAAACACAGCAGCCTCTTCCTGTGCCCAGACGGGAGTAATGATAGCGCTGAGCACTCGCTACATCTAGGCCCTGTGCTCAGAACTTACAGGCTTACCTAAGTCATCAAAAGTCCTAGGAGGCAGTTACATAATTCCAGTTTGACAAATGACGAAGTTAAGGTTCCTGACCATACATAGTGCCACACATTTACTAAGTGGCAGAACCAGGACTGGGGTAAGAACTTTAGGAGCTTCATGAATTAAAAATGCTCTGCAGGGAGACCTTCAAGATGGCAGAGGAGTGAGACATGGAGATCGCCTTCCTCCCCACAAATACATCAAAAATACATCTACACGTGGAACAACTCCTACAGAACACCTACTGAACGCCGGCAGAAGACCTCAGACCTCCCAAAAGGCAAGAAACTCCCCACGTATCTGGGTAGGGCAAAAGAAAAAATTAATAATTAAAAACAGAGACAAAAGAATAGGGACGGCACCTGCACCAGTGGGAGGGAGCTGTGAAGGAGGAAAGGTCTCCACACACTAGGAGCCCCTTCGCGGGCAGAGATTGCGGGAGGCGGAGCGGGGAGCTTCGGAGCCGCGGAGGACAGCACAGCAACAGGGGTGCGGAGGGCAAAGCGGGGAGATTCCCGCACAGAGGATCGGTGCCGACCGGC
>NW_006771578.1:4600773-4639545 GCF_000442215.2 Lipotes vexillifer
CAGCGGCTCCTTTAACCCCGTCCTGTCTGAGTGAAGAACAGACGCCCTCCGGCGACTTACACGCAGAGGCGGGTCCAAATCCACAGCTGAACCCCGGGAGCTGTGCAAACAAAGAAGAGAAAGGGAAATCTCTCCCAGCAGCCTCAGGAGCAGCTGATTAAAGCTCCACAGTCAACTTGATGTACCTGCATCTGTGGAATACATGAATAGACAACGAATCATCCCAAATTGAGGAGGTGGACTTTGGGAGCAACTGTAGACTTGGGGCTTGCTTTTGGAATCTACTTTGTTTCTGGTTTTATGTTTATCGTAGTTTAGTATTTAGAGTTTATTATCATTGGTAGATTTGTTTATTGATTTGGTTTCTCTCTTCCTTCTTCTTAATATATATATATATATATATATATATATATATATTTCCTTTTTCTCTTTTTGTGAGTGTGTAAGTGTATGCTTTTTTTGTGTGATTTTGTCTGTATAGCTTTGCTTTTACCATTTGTCCAGGGTTCTGTCTGTATGTTTATTTTATTTTTTTAAGTATAGTTTTTAGTGCTTGTTATCATTGGTGGATTTGTTTTTCGGTTGGGTTGCTCTCTTCCATTATCTTCTTTTTTTTTTCCTTTTTAAAATTACTTTTTAATTTTTAATATCTTTTTTATTTTAATAACTTTATATTATTATATTATATTTTATTTTTTCTTTCTTTTTTTCTCCCTTTTCTTCTGAGCCATGTGGCTGACAGGGTCTTGGTGCTCTGGTCGGGTGTCAGGCCTGTGCCTCTGAGGTGGGAGAGCTGGGCTCAGGACATTGGTCCACCAGAGACCTCCCGGCTCCATATAATATCAAATGGCGAAAGCTCTCCCAGGGATCTCCATCTCAATGTTAAGACCCAGCTCCACTCAACGACCAGTAAGCTCCAGTGCTGGACCCCTATGCCCAACAAGTAGCAAGACAGGAACACAACCCCAGCCATTAGCACAGAGGCTAAAATCATACTAAGGTCACAGACACCCCAAAACACACCACCAGATGTGGTCCTGCCCACCAGAAAAACAAGATCCAACCTCATCCATCAGAAAACAGGCAACAGTCCCCTCCACCAGGAAGCCTACACAACCCACTGAACCAACCTTAGCCACTGGGGGCAGACACCAAAACCAGTGTGAACTACGAACCTGCAGCCTGCGAAAAGGAGAGCCCCAAACACAGTAAGTTAACCAAAATGAGAAGACAGAGAAATACACAGCAGATGAAGGAGCACAGGAAAACCCCACGAAACCAAACAAATGAAGGGGAAATAGGCAGTTTACTGGAAAAAGAATTCAGAGTAATGGTAGTAAAGATATCCAAAATTTTGGAAGTAGAATGGAGAAAATACAAGAAACGTTTAGCAAGGACCTAGAAGAACTAAAGAGCAAACAAACAATGATGAACAACACGATGAATGAAATTAAAATTTCTCTAGAAGTAATCAATACCAGAATAACGGAGGCAGAAGAATGGATAAGTGACCTGGAAGATAATATAGTGGACATAACTACCACAGAGCAGAATAAAGGAAAAAGAATGAAAAGAATTGAGGACAGTCTCAGAGACCTTGGGGACAACATTAAACGCACCAACATTTGAATTATAGGGGTCCCAGAAGAAGAAGAGAAAACAAGAGGGACTGAGAAAATATTTGAAGAGATTATAGTTGAAAACTTCCCTAACATGGGAAAGGAAATAGTCAGTCAAATCCAGGAAGTGCAGAGAGTCCCATACAGGATAAATCCAAGGAGAAACACCCAAAGACATATATTAATCAAACTATCAAAAGTTAAATGCAAAGAAAAAATATTGAAAGCAGCAAGGGAAAAGCAACAAATAACACACAAGGGAATCCCCATAAGGTTAACAGCTGATCATTCAGCAGAAACTCTGCAAGCCAGAAGGGAGTGGCAGGACATATTTAAAGTGATGAAAGGGAAAAAACCCACAACCAAGATTGCTCTACCCAGCAAGGATCACGTTCAGATTCAACAGAGAAGTTAAAACCTTTACAGACACGCAAAAGCTAAGACAATTCAGCACCACCAAACCAGCTTTACAACAAATGCTAAAGGAAATTCTCTAGGCAGGAAACACAAGAGACAGAAGAGACCTTCGATAACAAACCTGAAACAATTAAGAAAATGGTAAAGGGAACATATATATTGAGAAGTACCTTAAATGTAAATGGATTAAATGCTCCAACGAAAAGACGTAGACTGGCTGAATGGATACAAAAACAAGACCCATATAGATGCTGTCTACAAGAGACCCACTTCAGACCTAGGGACACATACAAACTGAAAGTGAGGGGATGGAAAAAGATATTCCGTGCAAATGGAAATGAAAAGAAAGCTGGAGTACCAATTTTCATATCACACAAAATAGACTTTAAAATAAAGACTATTACAAAAGACAAAGAAGGACACTACATAATGATCAAGGGATCAATCGAATAAGAAGACATAACAATTGTAAATATTTATGCACCCAACATAGGAGCACCTCTATACGTAAGGCAAATGCTAACAGCCATAAAAGGGGAAATCGACAGTAACACAATCATAGTAGGGGACTTTAACACCCGACTTTCACCAATGGACAGATCATGCAAAATGAAAATAAATAAGGAAACACAAGTTTTAAAAGATACATTAAACAAGATGGACTTAATTGATATTTCTAGGACATTCCATCCAAAAACAACAGAATACACTTTCTTCTCAAGTGCTCATGGAACATTCTCCAGGATAGATCATATCTTGAGTCACAAATCAAGCCTTGGTAAATTTACGAAAATTGAAATCACATGGAGTACCTCTTCCAACCACAATGCTATGAGACTAGATATCAATTACAGGAAAAAAATCTGTAAAAAATACAAACACATGGGGGCCAAACAATACACTACTAAGTAACCAAGAGGTCACTGAAGAAATCAAAGAGGAAATAAAAAAAATACCTAGAAAGAAATGACAATGAAAACATGGTGACCCAAAACCTATGGGATGCAGCAAAAGCAGTTCTAAGTGGGAAGTTTATAGCAATACAATCCTACCTCAAGAAACAGGAAACTTCTCAAAAAAACAATCTAGATTTACACCTAAAGCAATTAGAGAAAGAAGAACAAAAAAACCCCAAAGGTAGCAGAAGGAACGCAGTCATAAAGATCAGATCAGAAATAAATGAAAAAGAAATGAAGGAAATGATAGCAAAGATCAATAAAACTAAATGCTGTTTTTTTGAGAAGATAAAAAAATTGATAAGTCATTAGCCAGACTCATCAAGAAAAAAAGGGAGAAGACTCAAATCAATAGAATCAGAAATGAAAAAGGAGAAGTAACAACTGGCACTGCAGAAATACAAAGGACCATGAGAGATTACTACAAGCAACTCTATGCCAATAAAATGGACAACCTGGAAGAAATGGACACATTCTTAGAAAAGCACAACCTTCTGAGACTGAACCAAGAAGAAAGAGAAAATATAAACAGACCAATCACAAGCACTGAAATTGAGACTGTGATTAAAAATCTTCCAAAAAACAAAAGCCCGGGACCAGATGGCTTCACAGGAGAATTCTAACAAAGATTTAGAGAAGCGCTAACACCTATCCTTCTCAAATTATTCGAAAATATAGCAGAGGGAGGAACACCCCCAAACTCATTCTACGAAGCCACCATCATCCTGATACCAAAACCAGACAAAGATGTCACAAAAAAAGAAAACTACAGGCCAATATCACTGATGAACATAGACGCAAAAATCCTCAACAAAATCCTAGCAAACAGAAGCCAACTGCACTTTTTTTTTTTAACATCTTTATTGGAGTATAATTGCTTTACAATGGTGTGTTAGTTTCTGCTTTATAACAAAGTGAATCAGTTATACATATACATATGTTCCCATATCTCTTCCCTCTTGCGTCTCCCTCCCTCCCACCAAACAAAAAATCTACAAACAATAAATGCTGGAGAGGGTGTGGAGAAAAGGGAACCCTCTTGCACTGTTGGTGGGAATGTGAATTGATACAGCCACTATGGAGAACAGTATGGAGGTTCCTTAAAAATCTAAAAATAGAACTACCATATGACCCAGCAATCCCAGTAGTGGGCATATACCCTGAGAAAACCATAATTCAAAAAGAGTCATGTACCACAATGTTCATTGCAGCTCTATTTGCAATAGTCAGGACATGGAAGCATCCTAAGTGTCCATCCACAGATGAATGGATAAGGAAGATGTAGCACATGTATACAATGGAATATTACTCAGCCATAAAGGGAAACGAATCTGAGTTATCTGTAGTGAGGTGGATGGACCCAGAGCCTGTCATATAGCGTGAAGTAAGAAAGAGAAAAACAAATACCATATGCTAACACATATATATGGAATCTGAAAAAAAAAGAAAGGCTCTGAAGAACCTAGGGGAAGGATAGGAATAAAGATGCAGACATAGAGAACGGACTTGAGGACACGGGGAGTGGGATGGGTAAGCTGTGACAAAGTGAGAGAGTGGCATGGACATACATACACTCCCAAATGTAAAATAGATAGCTAGTGGAAAGCAGTCACATAGCACAGGGAGATCAGCTTGGTGCTTTGTGACCACCTAGAGAGGTGGGATAGGGAGGGTGGGAGGGAGATGCAAGAGGGAGGAGATATGGAGATACATGTATGTGTATAGCTGATTCAATTTGTTACAAAGCAGAAACTAACACACTATTGTAAAGCAATTATACTGCAATAAAGATATTTTAAAAATGCTCTGCAGCCACAACTTTCCCAATTCAAAATATAAATAATAAAAAATATTGACAGAAAACCAATGCAGATGATGGAAGTAAAATACTTTCTAAGTTTTAGAATTCTAAAGTTCTGGATGCATTTCTCTGAAGCTGGACTTCTCTCCATTTTGTGTGTCCCCCTCCTTTGCTGGTGCCTAAAGCACCCCTTGCTGTCCCTACTGGATCACCTGGCCCTGGGTGAGAAGCCTGGAATCTGGGTGGTGGGCTCAGCACCCATGTTCTTAACTACCAGACCCACTGCCAGGCCACCACGGCAAGCACTCCTTTGAGTGCAGAGTGGCCTAGAATATTTCTTCCTGTCTGCAGGTGGCCACTACTGCAATCATGTGAGTTTGGCTTTGTCTTCCCTCCTGCACATGCTGCCCAGGCCCCATCCAGTGCTGCTACCGCTCTGGGTTGGTCAGTAAGAGCACCCAGGTCACTCTCAGAACTCAGATCATGGCATCTTCCACCTTTCCTAGGTGCCTGCTTGTCCCAGAGGCTGGAAGGGAAAAAGTCAAATACAGTAGTCCCCAGTTATCCACAGTTTCAGTTACCTGCAGTCAACTCTGGTCTGAAAATGTTAAATGGAAAATTCCAGAAATAAACAATTCATATGTTTTAAATTGTGCACCATTTTGAGTAGCATATTGAAATCTCATGCTGTCTCACTCTGTCTGGGATCTCCAACCGCCAACATTCTCTGCTCCAGAGACCCAACCTTCGACATCATCAAGGCTCAATGATTCAGTATCACCTGAAGCAGATGGTCCTCTTTTTGACATATCCTTAGAAGGTCTGTAGTAGCCAAATGCTATGTCACAGTGCCTACATCATTCACCTCACTTCATCTCATCACATAGGCATGTTATCATGTCACAGCATCACAAGAAGAAGGGTGAGTACAGTATAGCAAGATGTTTGGAGAGAGAGAGAGAGAGGAGAGAGAGACCACATTCATATAACTTGAATTACAGTATATTGTTAAAATTTTTCTATTTTATTATTAGTTATTGTTGTCAATCTCTTACTATGCCTAATTTACAAATCAAACCTTATATATATTCTGTATTCAAGTCTTTTATCAAATATATGATTTACAATATTTTCTCCAAGTCTATGGCTTGTCTTTTCATATTTTTAATGGTGTCTTTTGAAGCACAAAGGTTTGCTAATTTTGATGAAGTCCAATTTATCAATTTTTTATGGGTCATGCCTTTAGTGTCATATCTAAGAATTCCTTGTCTTTAAGTCAATGAAGATTTTCTCTTGTGTTAGTCTAAAGATTTATAGTTTTACCTCTTATGTTTAAGTTAATTAATGAATCATTTTGAGTTAGTTTTGGTGTATGTTGTGAGGTGAGTCTATATTTATCATTTTGCATGAGGATATCCAACTATCCTAGCACCATTTGTTGAAAAGACTATCCTTTTCTCACTGAATTAATATGGTATCTGTGTTGAAAAATCACGTGATCAAAAATGTAAGGGCTTATTTCTAGACTCTCATTTCTGTTCCATTGACCTATATTCCTACCCTCCCACCAGTACCCCCACTGTTTTGATTACTGTAGACTTATAGTAAAGTTTTTAAATCACAAAGTCTAAGTCTTCCAACTTTGTTCTTCCTTTTCAAAATTGTTTTGGCTATTCTGGGTCCTTTGACCAGGTTGTCAATTTTTGCAAATAAAAGCCTGCTGAGGTCTTTATAGGGATTGCATTGACTATATGGATCCAGTTGTGGAGAACTGTCACTGTAATAATAGTGAATCTCCCAATCCATGAACTTGGATTTATTTAGATATTTATTTAGGTATTTCTTATTTTTTTCTCATCAATTTTTTTTTATAATTTTCAGTGAACAAGTCTTGTACTTCTTTTGTTAAATTTGTTCCTGGATATTTTATTATTTTTGATGCTATTTTGAATGGAATAATTTTCTTATTTTTATTTTTGTATTGTTCATTGCTAGCATATAAAAATACAATTGATTTTTTAATATTGATCTTGTGTCTGTGACTTGCTAAACTCATTCATTAGTTCTAGTAGAATTTTATTGATTCTGTAGGATTTTCTACATCCAGATTCATGTTGTCTGTGAATAAGGATGACTTTTACTTCTTCCTTTCCAATCTGCATGTCTTTAATATTTTGTTGTTGTTGTTGTCTTATTTCACTGACTTAGAAACATCAGTTCAATGTAGAAGTGCTGAGGGTGGACATTCTTACACATACAGATATCCCCTCCCTTTTGGACTTCCCTCCCATTTAGGTTATGGTCTGTGGTTTTCTTATGTTGTCTATGCGTGACTTTGATATAATACTGGCCCCATAAAATGAGGTGAGAAGTGCTTCCTCCTCCTTCATTTCCTGAAGAGTTTGTGAAGAACTGGTGTTATCTTCTTTAAACATGTGCTGGGATTCACCAGTAAAATCATCTGGGCCTGGGCTTTTCTGTGGGAACATTTTAAATTATGAATTCAATACATTTGCTTGCCAGAGGTCTATTCAGACCTTATATTTCTGTTTGAGTCAGTTTTCATTATTTGTGTCTTTTTAGAAATTTTTCCATCACTGAAGTTGTCTAATTTATTGACACAAACTTGTTCATAACATTCCCCCAGTTTTTTGCTTGCCTTTGGTCAATTTCCAGAGTCCAGAGATGGTTGTTATTTATAATTTTGTTTTAGTTTTATTGTCCTTAAAATTTTTTTTATCATTTTTAGTTTTCAAATTAAAAAATTTTAAATTATTTATTATTAGTAGTTATTATTGTCCTTTTCGAGGAGAGTATTTGCCAAGCTCCTCACTCCACCCTTCTCTTCCGGCTCTGATACCATATCCTCATTTCTCAGTGAAGGACTTAGTGTGGATGACTAGGTCAGACATTTGGGCTTCTATTCAAATGACAACTCCGAGAGGCTTTTCTTGGTCATTCTCCTCTCAAAAGCCTCCTCACTTTCCCCTCCCCACCCCCCCGCCCCAGGTACTTAGGATCACATCAGTCAGTTTTAATGTATCGTACTGCTAATCACTATCTGAATTTATTCGGTCAGCTTTTTACTTATTTATTGTCCGTTTCTTGCTCCATGCTTCCCTCAAGCCTCCCTGCCAGAATATTAGTGCCATGAAGGTAGAGGCTGCCCTCAACTCTGTCTACAGCTGCTCACCTCAAGGGGCCTGATAAATATCTGCTGATGAATGAGGGAATGAAGGAATAAAGAAAGGAAGGGTTATAGGAGGAGTAAGGCCTTGCTTTCCAGACCAGTGGCTTTCTTATCCTCTGTTCTTCCTTGCTAAATTATAAATGTGTTCCCAGGAGCACAATGAGGGGAAAACTAATATACGTGGAGCTTTACTGCCCAAGAGAGGTAGTGGACATTTACTGCACATATGTAAGACTCCCTTGCAGTTAGGTTGGGGCCAAGTGACTAGTTCTGGCCAGTAGAATGTAACTGGAAGTGAGCATATTATGTCTTGACTGTCCTAACTCAGCAAGATAGATATTTAAAGATGAGGCTGCTGAGGGTCAGAGGTTAAGCAAGATGACCAACCTCACCCAACCGATAAAAGGTGAAGCCAGCCTTATTTCTAAACCTAGTTCAAAAGATTTGTGATCCTTCTGTGTTTTCATCATTCCAGGCAACCTACATGGGAGTAATTAAGTCATTAAGTTATTATAAACAATTAACACCATAAATGGTTTACTGTGAGTTAGGCAGAGAATCAAAAGTCACATTTCGTTTTCCTTCTACTTCCTTAATATGAGTACACATAATGTTCAGCATCAGTGCAGCCCTGGCTAACTGTCAAAATGATTTTTACGTTGACTTAATTAAAATTTAGGACAGAAGAGCTAGTTGAGTGTGGGAATGGTTCATTATATGATGTTCAAGGTTTAAATTTAAGCCTTGTGCTTGAGCACTTCAAATGCTTTTGTTCGTTCACTTAATCACTCATTCATTTACCCACCAAACATTTTTTTCTGGATTGATTTCCTCTAACTGCCCTCTAGGGGAGGCAGAGAGGAGGACACTCAGCCCCTGCCCTGAAGAGCCGAGTCCAGAGGGAGACAGGACAACAGGCTTCTTTACCCCACAAACACCAGCAAATAAACCACCATCTCCTGCCTCTGCACTAATTCCCAGGGCAGTGTTCCTGGCAGATATTGCCGTGGGGTCATGGGGTGACTGCAGACTTGGAGATGACATCTTTGATTGACAGGAACTTTGCTCTTGGCATAGATACCTGCATGTCATGAGGTTTGGCTGCCATCCTGCCTGGGAGGGCCATTTGGCTGTGGCCTTTGTGCTATTTTTTTTGCCTCCTGATGACTGCCTCGGTGTGCACCTGTGCGGGGAGCCCCACCGCTCCCGACCTCACTGCATCAGCACCTACAAAACCAAGGGCTGGACTAAACCAGCCTTTCCCTCCTCAGGTGCACATCATCTGTGGCATTTTTGAAAACCACCCATGCTGTTATCCCACCCCAGACTAACAGGATCAAAATATGGAAGTTGGGGGATTGGAACGATGGGGTGGGAGATGGCAGTAGAGGACTGATACTTCTGAAAAAGCTCCCAGGGAACGGTCATGAGCTGCCAGGGTTGGGAACTAGAGTAATATTAATCTAGAATAATCTCTTGGGTCCCTTCCAGCTTTGTGCGGAGGTTAGAATATGCAAGACATGATCGAAGAAAGGGTCACAGTCTCGAATCATTTCCATGGCTGAAAGGCATTCCTAGTGCCTTGTTTTTCATATTGCCTTATGTTTTCCTAAGTGCTTTCATATTCATTAAGGGAATGATCTTTAAATAGTAATACTACAGCAAGATAGGTCATTTTAGGCATTTTTCGGTGAAAACTTTTATAGATGAAAAATCCCCCTCAAAAGGAGAGTTCAGAGTCTCTCCCAAGGCCACCAACTATTTAGCCACAAACCGGGATCAGAATCCAGCCAGGCTGTGGACCCTCCGCCCAGAGCCCCTTCCAGGAGCTCTCACTGCCAGGAAGCTTCTGGGAAGTTTTTCCAAGGGGATGTGGAATGGGGTTGGCCATGTCTCCCTGACACTGCGAGACACCGGGGACACAGGCTTCACAGAATTCTCAGCGGAGACCTGTTGATGGGCCATCTCCTGACATACAGCGTGGGGAGCCCCAGCCTGCCCAGCTGGCACTCCGCCAGCCCTCCGTCTGATGGAGGATCAAAGACGTCTTAAGCCTGATGTGGATGCAGCGAGAGCAGCCTCCCTCGGTGTCAGCCTGGCCAATGCTGTAACGGGAAGAGACATTCTCTCTAGGGCACTTCAGACTTAATGCCTTGCTACTGGATAATGGGCTGCCAGAATCTCTAAAAAAAGTCTGCATTTCTGCCATACAATCCAGAAATGCATCATACTTTCCTCAGTATTAAGTCTCCGCGGCTGGTCAGCTAGGCACTGCATTAAATGGCTCAGATGGAGAAGTCTGAATCCCTGGAGCACCCTGGTGACCCTTGACCAGGCTGGAAATGATGGCACCCAGATTCCCCCAAACCACAGTCCTCTGTGTCCTGCGTAAAATAATTGGAGTTCCAAGTATCTCCTTCCCTGAATCTCATTCTAAAGGCATGTGGAGAAAGCACAAAAGGAGGTGAATCCAGAGTCTCCACTGAGCTCTGACCCCTGTAAGTAGCTGCCTCTTCTCTGCCCAGGCTCTGCGTCGCTGTCTGCCCTTGCCTCCCTCACATATAGGGACCATCTTGGGTCAAGGAGGCAAGTGCCGAGTGACAACAATAATAAAAATCTCTGTGCTAGAGGGGCACATACCTGAGGCACCCAGCCCAGAGTGAGACCTGGAAGGCTTCCTGGAGGAGATGTCCAAGCAGCAGGAGGAAGACACGGTGCTCCGTGACCATGGGCAGGGATGGGGCCATTGGCAGCTGCTTGGTACCCTCCTGGCAAAGCCTCGCCCTGCTCCGTGAGGTGCATGGACGCTCCGTCCGTCTTTAGGAACTGCAGACGAGCCATCTCATATCACAGCCAGCATCTGGAGTGGGGGCACAGGCCCTGGCCTGCGTGGGACCTGTGATTCTTATACTTGAGGGAGGTAGAGTGATTTGTGCATGGGGTCTTCTGGGCCACCCTCAGGACTGGGCTTCCGGAGTCTCTGGGGCTCTGGGCTCAGACCAGACCTGCTCTTTTAGGCTCTTCAGGGTTTTTGCCGGAATCTGCTGATGCTGAACCCTGAGATCATCTGGCTGTGTGTGGGAGGGCTGGCAAGGAACTTCCTGGCCGCATTCATTCTTCAGCCAAGTGCTGTCCTGATTGTAAGCAGCAGGCTCCCCTGGAGGCTGCAGCCATGGTCACTGAGACGCTGGTCCGCACGCTCCCAAGAGGGTTCCCTGGCTTTCCGTCTACAGCAGGACTCCTGGAAAGCTTCTCTGCTGGGGTGGGAGGAGAGGGGAGCTCCCCAGATTTTGGCAGCCTCTCCCAGCAGGCCTCTGCGGTTCTGTCCTCACATCTGTGTGACTGGATATGAGAGTAACTGTGTCCATGGGAAAGGGTGTCTAGAGTATGTGCTCACGGAGGTGGCTCTGATTTTGCTGGTCCAGGGCAGCATTCAGACACGTGGGGTCAGTTCATCTTTCTGGTCCCTTCTGGCTGGGCAGCATTTAACTGTCTGATGTTAATATCCCTTCGAGGGTAACCACTGCTGTCACTTTAGAAGATTCATGCAACCGAGTAAATTTAAGTGGCAACATTTCAAGCAATTTAACAAAAACTAAGATCTGCTAGACACCTACTATATTCCTGCCGCTCTGCTAGGAACTGTAACATAAAATATCTCGTTTCATCTCTATTTTCCAGATTGATGTGTAAGGAGTGACTTGCCCAGGACCGCAGAGAAATGAGCTATTACGTGGTTGGTCTGAGCTCCAAGCCTGGATCTGCTTTGCCTCATACTGACCATGTGTCCTGGGGTGTGTTCCTCTGTAAGCCTGTTTCCTCATGGACGACACCACATGTAACGTGGCTTACAGAGTAACTGGTGCTCAGTTGGTATTCATTCCCAGTTTCCTTTCCCCTTTTCATTGTGTGAAATGATAATGTAAACATTAGTGCAAAATGTTTTAAAAGTTTTCTTTTTCTTTTTTCTTTTTTTTTTTGCGGTACGCGGGCCTCTCACTGTTGTGGCCTCTCCCGCTGCGAAGCACAGGCTCCGGACGCGCAGGCTCAGCGGCCATGGCTCACGGGCCCAGCCGCTCCGCGGCATGCGGGATCTTCCCTGACCGGGGCGCGAACCCATGTCCCCTGCATCGGCAGGCGGACTCTCAACCACTGTGCCACCAGGGAAGCCCCTAAAAGTTTTCTTTTTAATGGAGGACAATTGCTTTCCTAGGTATTACTTGGCTCAGGTCCATAGGGAAAAGCCCTTGATCTGGCCTTAGCTCATGGGGAGTTTTGTCAGTTGCAGGAGGTTTGGGTCCAGAATATCTTCAGGGACCCGCACTGTGGATCCACTCCTGAGCTGTCCATTGGGGGTGAACTCTCACTCTGCTGACTCCCAGCTCACTTTTTGCTTTCCACTCCCTCTAATAAGGGTCTACGCCCGTATTTGTCTTCGCTTCAAATTCCCATGCTTACCGAGCTATGGGTCCAAGGCTCTTTGGGCTGCAGGCCACAGTCTCTTCTCTGGAGGAGCTCACAGTCAGTGGGAGAAACAAATGATCAGAATTCAGTGTGGCCAAGTGCTGGAGGACCAGGGACTGACAAGGGTGGGAGGGGCCCTACCTCAGCTTGCAGGACCCAGGAAGGCTTCTGAGAGGACATAATGACGTCTGAGCTGTGTCTTCAGTGACATGCGTTTCATTAGATGCTCAAAAAACATTGATGTCATCTTTTCACTCATTCTTATTCAAAGACAAAATCTTACATTCCTTTACAATTTTAGAAGGTGACGAACAGATGTTCACCTACCAGGAAAGAAGTGCAGCCTTGAGTGGCATAAATTTCTTCTTGTCGTGGACCTGGTCCTCCATCTCCACTACTCCTGGGAGTAGGAGGTGTAGTGAGTGGGAGACAGGTAGCAGGGCCACCTCAGCCTGCCTTCTGTCACTTGCCCCACGCTTGGGGCCAGCCAGGCTACCTCTCATCCCCCCAACTCACAGGGTGCAGGCAGCAACTTCCTTCTCCAGGACACTTCCTGGGCTGCACCAACCCACGCTGACCCTTCATCCCTGAAACTTGGAGGCACGTCATGGCCACCCCAGCGTTGTGTCTGATAAGCCCATATTGTTGACAGTTCTCTACCTACAGACGTATTCACTCAGCACCCTCTTTATGCCAGATGCCGCATTCAATGCTAAGGGCATTTTCTCGTTTTAGCCTCACAACAATCCTCTGTGATTGATATTAATAATCCCATTTTACAGGGGCTTCCCTGGTGGCGCAGTGGTTGAGAGTCCGCCTGCCAATGCAGAGGACGCGGGTTCATTCCCCCAGTCCGGGAAGATCCCACATGCCACAGAGCGGCTGGGTCCGTGAGCCATGGCCGCTGAGCCTGCGCGTCCAGAGCCTGTGCTCAGCAATGGGAGAGGCCACAACAGTGAGAGGCCCGTGAACCGCAAAAAAAAAAAAAAAAAAAAAAAAAATCCCATTTTACGGACTGAGAAAGAGAGGCTCAAAGAATCAAAACAAGCATGTGAAATAGCAGACAAATTCCCTGAGTCAAACTATTTATTCAGGAGAGTGAAGGTTCATATTTAAATTTAAAGAAAAAAAAAATGAGGTGCCACTTTAAGATAAAAAATGCCATTCTAAGAAAGTAATTCTTATATCCACGCACAATTTAGTAGCAGAGCCCCTTCTTTCTGTAAAACACCTCAGACTTACACATTAGCTTATCTGCTCTTCTGATAACATAATGGAATCAGGGGTGTGGCCTCTCCTTACTGATTAACTCTGAATCTTGCAAGGACGGGCTGAGATCAGTCCTGTGCATCCTCAGACACTTCGTAGAGGCGGGGCATAGGCTGGAGCACTGTGATGGTGTCTGAAGAGACGCCCACCCTGAAGAGCATCTGCCAGTGAGCAGTACACCTGTGCAGTGGGCAGGGTCCCCCCCTCCAGAAGTGCAGCCTAGCAAAGGTAAGTGTGAAGATGGTGAGGAAGACGTGCCAGGGGAAGCAGTGAGAAAGCAAAGTCTCTCTTCAAGTCTGCCTCGCAGAAGAAAGTTAAAAAGGGTGACTTTCTGTACTTGATTCCCAACAACCACAGGCCACTCCAGATTCACCCCTTCTGTGTTAAAACACGACACGCCTGTAGTCACAACGCAGGCTGGGGCTGCATGGTTTGGAAGTGGACCTTCACGGTGTCTCCGGAGATGCCTGAGGGGCTGCGGTGGGGTGCGGGAGTCTGGGAGGATGTGGAACAGGTGGAAATCCTCTTTCTCTGACAGTGCCACCCAAGACGCTAGGACATTGGCCAGTGTGGGCTGATTTGGGGGAATCACACATGGAGTGACACAGAAATGAGGTTTACATTTCACAAGGGTGGTAATGTGGTGGGTACCATTGACTGACAAAGGCTATAAAGTTTCTTTACAATTAAAGTGCACATTTGACCACACAAAGTATGCAATTTAACCACACAAGGCATGTAATCTCACAAAGCTAGGTACACATACACCCCCAGATGGAAGTCCAGAGTCCTCTCGTGGCCTAAAGTTCTGCCATGATCCGTGCAACGAGGGTGGCGCCATCTTGCGGAGGCTGGATGCTGTCGGGTGTGAGATGCTGCGTTGCCATTTTCGGGAGGGTCTTTCCTAACTGTATCCAGCCTCACTTCCTCCACCTCTCCTCTCTTCTAGATACCAAGGCTATGTGCCCAGCTACTCTCCAAATACAAGGAGCCATTGCAAAACAAGCCAGCTCACTCCTGAGTGTTAGTGTGTGATGGATGACTTGTTGCCCAGGCTGACCATTTTCCAGTGGGCTCAGCCTTCAGACCTGCCTTAGGTCCACCCTTGTAGTTCAGAGTCTGCAGTCTGATACAGACTCAGCACTCGGGGCTGTTCCTCTGCCCTGGATCACCAGGCAGCCTGTTAGTTTGAGCCCAGGCAAAGATGGATAGCACTGCATGGCATGTGTATAATTACTCCGACAGTACTACTTAGGTTAAAAAGAACATAAATGGCCCAGAGTAAATACTTTATCATTATCATTTATTATTATTTCATTGTGGCCATCTGAGCAAGCTTTAGAGCTGTGAACAGAGAGTAGATGTTACTAGCAATCTGAGACAGAGGATGCTCTCTGAAAAGTTGGGGCATGGCTGAGGATGCCAGGAGGTTGGGTGGGGAGACATGAATTCCTCTCCTATGAAGGAGAAAACTGGGCCCAGTTAGGAAAAAAAAAAAATCCAATAATAGGTATAATTTTAAAGAGTGGCTATGAGTAAATGTGGGACACTGCTGACAGGGCCATAAGTGAAAGGGGCTGCCATATTTCTTAGAGAATCTCTTCGGGGGTTTAACGAATGGATAGGAATCTTTTTTTTTTTTTCTTTTAACATCTTTATTGGAGCATAATTGCTTTACAATGGTGTGTTAGTTTCTGCTTTATAACAAAGTGAATCAGTTATACATATACATATGTTCCCAAATCTCTTCCCTCTTGCGTCTGCCTCCCTCCCACCCTTAATTAGCACATCCCTTGTCAGAATGCAAATGCAGCTGCTAACCCTGCAGCTTTGCTCAAAGTATGCTAACTGTGTCCTTATTTACAAGTAATTGCCCCCAGAGCCTTGTTGTCTATCACAAGGCATGGAGGGTACTGGGGATTCTTAATAGGAATTCCAGGAAAGCCTGAGTTTCTAAGCCCAGCTGGGTATTGAAGGGAGAGATTGAGTTGGTCTTAGGACAAAGCCTCACACACCAAAGAGCAATAGGACTTTCCATTATGCCTTCATGAACCCAGCACCTACCCTTTCCAACAAACAACTGTGGATTCAACTGTAGCCCTAGGACCTCCCTTTGGCTTTGATTAATAAAAAATATTAAAGATCATTTTATAATTAAAAGCTATCATTTGTTGAGTCCTGGGACAGGCATCATCTCTTTTAACTGTCACAGCAACACTCTGGTGGGTCCAATATTATCCTTATTTTTGAAGCAGGAAAACTGAGGTTTAGTAAGATTCACTCAACCCTCACAGGTCACTCATTGGGATTAGACCCGGTCTGGTTCATTACTCAGGTACACTTTTTGCTACAGGTTAAACCATGGCTGATTTTCTCCCTAAATTATCCAGCTTTATTCCTCTTCACGTAGCTGATACACCTGTATCAGTGCTCCAGGAATTTTAACTTTTTCATAGTCCCCAAATACAATGTGTGAGCTCATGCCCTATGCCTTTGCACTTGCTGTTTCCTTTACCTGAAACCTGTTAAGAAAAAAATACTGGGCTTCCCCGGTGGTGCAGCGGTTAAGAATCCACCTGCCAATGCAGGGAACACGGGTTCGAGACCTGGTCCGGGAAGACCCCACATGCCGCGGAGCAACTAAGCTCTCGCTCTAGAGCCTGAGAGCCACGACTGCTGAGCCCGTGTGCCACAACTATTGAAGCCGGCGCACCTAGAGCCCGTGCTCCGCCACAAGAGAAGCCATCGCAGTGAGAAGCCCGTGTTCCACAGTGAAGAGTAGCCCCTGCTCGCCACAACTAGAGAAAGCCCACGCGCAGCAACGAAGACCCAACACGCCAAAAAATAAAATAATAAATAAATAAATAAATACATAAATTCTAAAAAGAAAAAAGAAAAGAAAAAAATACCAAAACTTGGAAATAAGGTAATCAGTGATTAGGTGATCCTTTAATGTCATCATGGAGCAGATTCTACAGCTTGTGGGCCAGATCTAGCTAACCACTTGCTTTTATAAATAAAGTTTTATTGAAACCTAGCCACACCCATTTATCTAACTATTGTCTAGGGCAGTTTTTGTGCTGTGATAGCAGAACTGAGTAGTTACAATACTTACGAAGTCTAAAATATTTACTATCTGGGTCTTTATAAGTATAGTTTGCTGACCCCTGCTCTAGCGGGACTTGGCTGTGTTTTTCTTACTGCTTACTATTGATTAGGTCCCAGATATTTCATATTCTGTAAAGGTTAGAGGTTAACATATAGACAACATACATTTTCTGGTAAGGAAGAGATGCTGGTAGAAAAGAATCTCAGAAGTTATAAGTTATAGTTTCATTGCCCTGCAGGAATTACCCAGCCTTGCATCTAATTTATCTATCTCTTCTCAGCATTCCTTTTTATTTCACAGACTATATAAAATCCCAGTTCTCATATTCGCTTTTGTACTGATTTTGTCATCTTGCTGGTTTCCTCATTGACAAGTTAAATGAAACTCTGATACATTCCCTCTCTCTCCCTCTCTCTCCCCATATTGAGAAATGTCTTTTGACAAGCTCTTCTACCCTCTTCTAATCATGCGTCAATACTTACAAGTTGTCCCTCTCTTTGGGCAATCTTCCCTCATCCCATCCTGGTTACTGGCCCCTCTCCCTGCCCCTGAAGCATCCTGAGTACCCTTCCCCCAGCACTAATTCTCTTAGGTTGGGAGTGATACAAGGGATGCTGGGCCAATAAGGACTAAGCTTTCTGTGGGGTCTGAGAGAAGAAACTGCTCAGGTGTTGGCAGGAGAGGGTGGGTGGGATTGGTGTTGAGGGGTCCAGGGTTTGTGAAACACCTAATCAGCCTTCTGATAACTTTATTCAGTGACTTTCTTCATCTCAAGCAGCTCATCTCTCACTCTCCAGAACTACCGAGAACCCCAAGCTTCAGTAACCTGGAGTCCAAGGCAGAAAAATCACTGATTCCTTGGATGAAGGAAGAAACCAAAATAAGTGCCTGATTCTGTGCATACCATCTGCAAAAGGCTAACATGAACTTGAAAGCATCTTGTGAAGACATCTGGGAGGAGGGAACCCAAGAAGTTTCTAGCAAGCAAGGAGTAAATGGGTGAATGGAACAGAATCACACAGAGCACCCACTGTTATGACTTTGAGATGGCATGACATCACTCATATGCTCATTACTTAATGTGTCCTTCATTGGTTTACTTTTGGAAACCTAGCACATGTAGAGAAGCTCTCACAAGTCACACTCCATCCCTGCCCTGCATCCTATTTTCTGCATTAGATCTGGTCCCTCACCACGGGCCTTTCAGGAACCCAACAGCCGTGGCAAAGCTTCCTCTTGAAGGTGGAAATCTGTAGCTGGCCTTTTAGCTTGCACATAATACGTGCATTTTTTGCAAGTTCGTTTTATGTGAGTGAAACTCCTCTAGCTGTTATTACCTTCTGAGATTAGTGTGGATTTCTAGCAAGTAGTGTTCTTGGCATTGTTAAAGAAAGATCTGCTTTTCTGGGATGTGCTCCTTTCAGCTTACCAAAGTTATTCTTTTTCTTCCTAAGCTGCCACCAAGCCAAGAGGGAGGACATCATTTGCTGTTGCAGCCAGGTCATTTCCCCTGGGGATGGCAGGGTGCCTGTGTGTAGGAAGAGGTTCATTAGCCCCCAGCCGCTGCCTGACTCCTGGTTCTCCTTCCAGGACTTCTGGCAAAGTTTCAAAAACTGTCATAGAAATGACCCTCTCAGTCTTATGGGAGATGCCAACGAGGCAAGAGTGGGGAGAGTCAGAGAAGCCTTTGGAGAGAGATACTGGGATGCAGAATGCTTGTCCCCTGTTTGCAAGCCAGCCTGCTCACTGCTCCCTTAACCTGTGTATTTGTAGCGTCTTGTTAGAGAGGGAAACGTGTGCATGGAAGGAGAGCTAGCAAAGGGTACATGGATACTTGTTGCTTCAACTTTGGGTCCTGCTGTCTTGCAATCAGATTCAAACACCTGGGCTTTCAAATATTTGAGCAACCATTTCAAAGACATTTCAGTTTCCGAGATTTCGGGTCTGGCCATTCCTCAGCCCTCACACCACACTCCCTACTGCAGCCATACATGGGACTCCCACTGGAATGCCATCTACTGTTTTCTTGGTGAATCTACAGGATTATATAAAAAGCAACCAACAGACATTTCTTGAAGGAATAAATGGATGATTCCTATGGCGAAAGGATTTTCATTTTTACAAAAGGGAACATGGGCTTTTTCCCCCCATGTTACATTCCTTCAGTGCATTCTAAAAAGTAATTGGATTCAGACCCAATGGTAAAGTAGAGCATACACTGATGGTGAGCATACAGAGTGAGGAAAAAGCAGTCAGCCACAGTAAAGACTGATGGCTGGTCTCGGCAAAGCCACTGGGACCCTATTTGTACCATAATAGGGAGGAGGAAAAGGGGACACAGGGGAGCGCTCTGGGAGAGACTGGCTGGAATTCTGCTCTCCAGAGAATTTACCTGTATGCACATGCATGTGTGTGTGATTGACACAGTGGAATCTGTTTTTTTTTAATTAATTAATTTATTTATTTTTGGCTGCATTGGGTCTTCATTGCTGCGCGCAGGCTTTCTCTAGTTGCGGTGAGCGGGGGCTACTCTTCGTTGTGGTGCGCAGGCTTCTCACTGCGGTGGCTTCTCTCGTTGTGGAGCACGGGCTCTAGGTGCACGGGCTTCAGTAGTTGTGGCTCGCGGGCTCTAGAGCGCAGGCTCAGTAGTTGTGTTGCACAGGCTTAGTTGCTCCGTGGCATGTGGGATGTTCCCAGACCAGGGCTCGAACCCGTGTCCCCTGCATTGGCAGGCGGATTCTCAACCACTGCGCCACCAGGGAAGCCTGACACAGTGAAATCTTTAGAGAAGGAGTTCCCTCTAGTACAGGTCAAACGGTAGCAGGGCTGGCCTCATGTATTAGGCAGATTAGGCCATTCTATATGTGGTGTGACTCGGAGCGTAATATAAAGGCCTTCCTGTATGAAATTATGCCCCTGTCTGCTACTGTGGCCTACCTTCCTGTAACAGGGGTCTTTCATTCCTCAGAGAAATTTCAAACTCTAATTCTCTGAGAGAAAGAAAAATAGTGAGATTCATGGTGAGATGTAAATGACTAATAGCACATCCTTCCTTGAGAGCAGACTGGTGCTGATGCCTGGTTGGCAGGAAAAGTGCCCTGGCTGATAGGGACACAGGGACACAGGAGGGAGAATGCAAGGCAATTGTGGACAGGCTTTGCTGATTGACCCTAAGTGGGGGAATGAATATAAAGGTGATCAGAGAAAGAAAAAGCCCTTCTAACTTGAAAGAGATGTTTTAAAAGTTAAAAAACTTGGTTTTAGGCACCAGTGCTCCAGAAATGAAACCACAGAATTCGGTTCAGCCTGTGCAAGCCTGTGGGATTAGACTGAATGATTTAGTTTCTATCTGAGAGTTTGAAGCCAAAGAACTATAGCTACATCTCGTTTTGGTAACTCTACCATTTCAAGAGGAACTTTTCCAAGGGCCAAAGCGTGATTGGTTAACTTTGCAAGTCTAGGAGACAGACCCAATACCCAACACCTGTACCATGACTCTCCCTTTCTATCCAAGTGACAGTCAATGTGAATTCTTCACAGCATCCTCTGTACTGAGTCATTATTAAGCATCAGATCCTTCTCAACTCAGCTCTGTAAGCTGCCAGGATTAGTTGATTGGACTTGGCTCTTGGGTCAAAATCTAATTTTTTTTTTCTCGGTCAAAAGCAATGAAGAGGTTACACATATAAATTCTTCAAAGGTTCCATCTCTGTGCTTTTTTCCCTGAAGAAGCAATTCAGGGTAGATCATCCTAGTAGATATGTAGTAGGTCTATGAGCACTTGATGAAAACTCATGTGAAAACAAGCACACACAATTGACTCCTTTAATAATAATTCCTGAGAGGCAGGCTGAAGGAAGCGTTAACCTGGAGATCATGAAAGTATATTTGCTATGACTGCTAACTCTCTGTTGCTTTGAGAGGAGAAATGATTCATGGAGGTCTTATCTACACAGAGCTCCAGCCATGCCCAGCAAGAATGAAGTGTCATAGTCTGTGTTTTAGTGATTAATCAGATGTTTGCTTCACCAAAAAACAGAGGAACCACGATGAGATAATAAGTCCATTCCAGGTCCATTCCACCTTTGTTCACTCTCTGGTTTAGTACTCCAGGAAAATGACTGGAGCTCACCAGTATGGTGATATCCATTGAAGAAAACCACAGCAGACTCAAGATTAAGCAAAACTTCCTTGGGATCTCCAACTCCCTCAGATTCCACGTCATTGGAATGATTTAATCTGTCCTGTTTAACAAGGAAAAGTTCAATAGAAAAATATTTTTGTGTTTATTTTGTTTTTTGATCTATTAGGAGACTCCAAATAACACATTTTACTCAGTGGTGTTTTGTGAGAAAAGCAACAAGAAAATGACTGTTCAAAATGTGTGAACAGAGTTTTTTCAGGAGAAAACAGAATCTGGGCCCCTTGAAAGAAAATAAAACAAAACTTTAGTAGAGCTGTGAAATCTCTCTCAGGAGAGAAAAGTTGTAAAAAAGTAAGATTAGATAAGATATTCTTTCAGTGTTTACTATCTATGTATTAGAAGAAAATAAAAATATGGTGACCTAGGGACTAGTACAGGGAAGTCTATGATACTAGCTTGAGAGGTTAAGTGGATTGGTAGATGGAGGGTCCCAATTTTAACAATTATTTCAGATTCTGGATCATCTAGTGAGGGCCATACGCATTTCACTCTCTACCCATTACCCATAATCCTCACAGCCACATTCAAGGTTGTCATTGTCTCATTTTTGCAGGTGAGTACCATAAGATGCTGAAAGATAAAGTCATTGACTAAGAGTCATTAGGGAAAGTGAGAGGCTGACTGTACAGAGAGACTCAAAGAAAGTTTTCAGCCCCAATTTTAGATAAGTAGGGATTGAAAACGGCTCACTTCAGAGTTTCTGCATATTTGACTCTTGCTACTAAACGTACTTAATTCTCATAATTCAATCCTACAAGCTTATCGAATAACTCCTACACGTGCGATGCCCTTGTGCTAGCAGGGGATGCTGCCCAGAAGATCTGAATGGGCAGAACTGGGAAGGTGGGCAGGTAAAGCACAGCCCAGGGCTGTGGATACATAGAGTGATCAAATGAGAGCAACAAGCAGAGCGGGTCACTGAAGACAAGACAGAGGTGCCAGGCACACCCTGTACCTGTCCCATAAGTTCTTATAATAGCTCCCTGTAGCCTGTCTCTAAATGAGGATACCCAAAAGAACTTGTTTGGGCTATTATATGCAGGGTGGCTGCATGGACTTGGCTACCATGAAATTCTAAATTTGCAAAAACAATGTGATATATTGCCTGGTGAATTTTAAGGCCAGTTCAGCTGGCATGGAGAAAACACCACTGAGTTGGTGAGACTCATCTGACTGCTTGCATGCTTAGGGGAATTAGAAATGACACAAGAAGGGGTAGAAGGGTTTGGGGCTCTGCCATTCCCTGCCATCTCTCATATTCTGTGTATTGATTTGGAAGTGCCTTTTGAATGTCTCTACTCACTTCTTTGGATGAAGACCCAGCCTGAGAAGATATGCCGTGGTTGCAGAAAGCCGAGATGATGGGTTATTATATCTAAGAGTACCACACTGAACAGGCAAACACAGATAATTGAGTTACCTTCAAACTGGTCATTCACAGTGAAAGGCTTTAGAAGAAGCTGAAGTGGGTTGAAAGCAGCCTGTAAGTCTGTCCCCTCCGCCCTCCTTATCGCTTCTAGAATTTTCCAGAGATGAGTGGCAGCCACACATGTTACTGCCTTTAACCACATGCACGGCCTTCTGCTCCACATTCCCAGCCCCACCCCCTTTACCAAAAAAATCAACACAGGAACACCAATGACAAACTGATGACAGATCCTGCATAAAACAGCCCATATCTACCCAATGCCTCCTGGCCTCGAATCCTCCAAGCCTACTACTTGGGGAACCAACTGGCGGCTAATCAGACCTACTCCCTATCTAAATCAGGATAGGAGGAACAAAATTCAAAATGGGCAAGTGAGGATCTGATGCCCTCTAGTACAGGACCTAAGCCACACGATCTACACTGATTTCCCAGTCTCCACATGCCCCCAAAGCAGATGGCATTTGTTGGACACAGTCAGATGTGCCCAGACAGCTCGGATGGTTCATTCCAAATGGCCCTCCCACTTGGAAATGTTGAAATCCCAGTTCTATCTGTGCTTCCCCAGAGCTGTCAGTGTAGAGAGATCTCAACCCCCTCACCCAATGCCACAAACACAGCATGCATTTGCTTTTCAAAACCTTCCAGCTTGTGCTGCATGCCGGGAAAAGAATGGTGACTCAGATGTGGTTCAACACTCATGGATGGAATGGTGGGGGTGATAGAGACGAACAGATACATCCACTTGGTGCAGGATATGCAGAATGTTATGGGAACCCGGAGAATGGTCCAGGAACCTAAGTGTGTTATCAGGAAAGGTGTCCCAGAGGAAGCAGCACCTGCCTGGACTCTTAAAAGATGAGTCAGGGAGTGGGATATTTTGACCTGCAAAGGAAGAGAATTTCAGGTCCAGGGGATGGCATATGAAGGTCCAGAGGCCAGAAAGATTATGACACTTGTAGAAGTACTGGGCGTGATAGATTAGATCACCACTCAGTAAATATTCAAGCACTGTCTCCTGCCCGCTAGGAGGAGTCTGTTGGCATGCAACTTGACTTTGGGCTGAGAACATGACTCGTTTTGGCCATTGGCATATTAGTAGACACAATGTGAGCAGAGGCTTAAAATATGCTTGCACAATCAGATTTGCTCTCTGTGCCCTTGCCTTTTGCCATGAGAACATGTCTCAGAACACTTCAGGCCCAGCCATGAGATATGTGTAGAGCAAACTTAAACCCTATCTTAACTTTACTCAGCTTAAATCAGCCAGACTCCAGATGATGACAGACAAGTAAGTAGTAAATAAATGCTTATTTTTGTATGCTAACAAAAAGTGGGGTGGCTTGTTATGCAGCATTACCAAAAATACAGTGGACTGATACACCAGGCAAGGCAAAGAATGGGAAGAGAGAAGGCTGGAGAAGGAAGAATATGCTAATCATAACCAACTGGAAATAAACACAGCAGACAAACAAAGGAAGCAAGAAGCAGCCCTGAGACTTGAGGGCAGGGTCTGCCTTCTTTTGGATGGTCACCCATGCCTGACACTTAGCGTAAGCCTGAGCACACAGCAATTAGTAAAGACAGTTGAATGATCAGACCAGTGAGTCCTCAGCCAGGAACAAACAACGGCCTATACATACATCAGCAATACCAGACTACTCGCAGCACTGGCTCAAAACTACCCCAGGCAAAAATTTAGCTATGGCCACAGCCTAGAAACTCAAGTTAACAGAATAATCATATGAACTTACTCAATGTAGCCAGGATTTACATGAGGATTAAAGAGGAGTAAAACTTCAAATTCTATTTCTATTTTGTCTAGATCTTCCAGGTTTAAGGAAAATCTCACAAGCCTCTAATATAGACAGTACTGAGTATAATAAAATGCTTGGTGACTGAGGTCAGAAACATTTATTCAGTAAACACTTGTTAAGAACCTAATGTGTGCACTGCGCATTGGTAGACTCTGGAAGACACAAGTTCACTCTTTAAGACAGTCTCTTAAAGGCAAAGATTTGTGTGAAATCTTAATTCAAGTACATCAGTCCCAAAATTCTTTCTTGAGCTAACCTCACAGTAACCAGTGCTGTGGTTTTGCCTTAAAATGAGCTTTTTCAGGGTGAAATGGAGTTAGCTATTCTTCAGACCTCTAGAATTGAGAATCAAAAGGTTCTCAGAGCCACTGGAGATATGGAGAGGGAATAAACCAAACAAAACACGAGTATCGTCCTTTCTAGCCGACCTAGAGGGTAATTTCAACTCAACCTCTGTGATTATGGGGGAGCCTCTGTGGTGAAACAAAGGAGAGCAGAGAGCCTGAGAGAAGAGAGTCAGGCGTCAGGGCCCATGGGATGGGGTGAGAGAAACACTATTACAGAAAGATAAAGTCGGGGAGGGAACTGGGACAGAGGCTACAATAACATACCCCACCCATGTGCTCTTCATACAATGTGACTGACACTCCTCCCATCTGGGAGTGGTTCTGACCACAGTGGAAGCTATGCCATGTGAGTTCCAAAGCCTGGTCATAAAAGGCAAGATAGTTTCCACCTGGTTGTCTTTTGATAGTCACCTTTGGAACCCCAAGACATCATGTAAGCATCTGAGTGCCCTGAGGCCACCATGTTGCGAGGAAGCCCAGACCACATTGAGAGGCCACAAGTAGATGATCTGTCCACAGTCCCAGCTTAGTTCCAGATGACAGCCAGCATCAACTGCCAGGCATATGAGTGAAGACAGCTTTGGATGATTCTAGGTCCCAGGTGTCAAGTCCCTCCAAGCCTTCAAATCTTCCTACTGAGGCAGGGACATTGAGAACAGGGACAAAAAGTTCCCTCCTAAAGTCCACAGCAACCAGAAATGGTTGCTGCTTTATTGCACTAAGTTTGGGGTGCTTTGTTACACGGCAATAGATAACTAGAACAGGAATCTTGATGGGGACTGCCTCCCTGGCTTTAAACCTCTGCAGTTAATGGTTAGCAAGTCATTTGCCCTACACAGGCAGGAACTTGCTGTATCTCCCAGCCCTAAAGCAGAAACACAAGCATACCTAAGGGTTGTAAATGTGTTCCTCTGTACGGGACCTAGGCAGATACCTATCCCTTTACAATAGAGGTTCTCTACAGAGGGTGATTTCCCCTCAGGGGATATCTGGCAATGTCTGAAGACATTTTTGATTGTCACAACTTGGGGGGAGTGTTGCTACTGTCCTCTTGTAGGTAGGAACCAGGAATACTGCTACATCCTAAATGCACAAGACAGTCCTCCACAACAAAGAATTATTCTGTCCACAATGTCAGTAGTGCCAAGGTTGAGAACCTCTGCATGAGAAGACAGCAAGCACCCAGAGCTGCGAAATTTGCTGAGAATGTTCCATATTCACAGGGGAATGCTACCTGGGTCAGGAAGACAGGCCACTACAAGGTATGATTGAAGACTCTTTTCTCCTCTTTTAGATGTTAAATAAACAAAGTGCAGTCCACAGACCATCCATCCGGTGCACCCAGACCCCACAATATCCTTTCTGAACCTTTCCTTCTGCACCAGGCTCCCTTTAAAGCAGAGCAATTAGACACCTGCTCTCAGACTCACTCTGGAAAACTCTTTCTTTGGCAAAACAAACAAAAAAACCCAAGGACAGTGAATTTTAGGACAGTGTGGCTGCTACAGGTGACCAGAAAACTGGTACCATATGAAAAGCTGTCCATTTTCAATGCGTCACTCTCACTTGCTTCTTTGACAAAAAGCCAGGGATGAGAGAAGGGAGGAAACCGCTATAATTCACTCATTCATCCCACTGAGAATTGGACACAATGTGCCCAGCCTGGGGCGGGGGTGCTGGGTGTTTTGAGTGCACGGAGGTGTGGAGCAGATTGTGGGGTGTTTTCAGGTGGATGGATATGAACTTCTCCTTCAGCAAGATTTACATCTTGTTTACCTTGGGCAGCAAGGAGAAAGTGCAGCTGAAAGTCCCTTTCACTTTTACAGTGAGGGCAAGGCTCCCGGCTGATTTATGGAGCCGCTCAGGCGGCTCCATCGGAAATTACGCTGCAAGATACATGCTCCACAAGGCCAGCAGCAGGGGCCAAGGTCAGGGTCACACTCAGCAGGACCGCTCAGGCGGCTCCATCGGAAATTACGCTGCAAGATACATGCTCCACAAGGCCAGCAGCAGGGGCCAATGTCAGGGTCACACTCAGCAGGAACTGAGGCTGCAGCCAGACCACTCCCTGCAGGGATTTCTGAAGGAGCCGTGTGCAATAGTGTGAAAATCAAGCCACAACAACACAGAAAGAAAGGATGAAGGTCTGTTTTTTTTTTTTTTTCCAAAATGAAAATTCCTGTATTCTCCCTATTTATCAAAGTAATTATGTTCATTGAAAGAAAAAAAAAAACTTCAGACAATATGGAACAATAAACAAAAGAGTATAGTATGGAAAAGGGGGGTGGGATACAACTACATTTATGGTGGAGAAACCTGATAAACATGACCTCAGCCAGGTGACTAAGGTCAAATTTAACAGTGGCAAGTCAGGTTGACAGTATGTATCTTTGATATGATGTGATGAAAATGGCCCTGGACCTCTGTGATCTTCCTCTCCAAAATTTAGAGCCCCAGTCTAATCACAAGAAAAACATGATACAAATCCCAATCAAGGGGCATTCTTTAAGATATCTGATCAGTCTACCTCAAAACTGTCAAGGTCATCAAAACCAAGGACAGTCTGAGAAGCCGTTTCAGCCAAGAGTAGCCTGAGGAGACAGGATGACTGAATGTAATGTGGCGTGCTGGATGGGATCCTAGAACAAAATAAGGACATTAGGTAGAAAGTAAGAAAATCTGAATAAGTGTGGACTTTAGTTAATGAGAATCTATCAATACCGGTTCATTAGTTGTAACAAATGTACCATAGTAATGTGCGATGTTAATAATAAGGCAAACTGAGAGCGGGGTTATGGGAATTCTCTGTACTATCACTTGAAAATTTTCTGTAAATCTAAAGCTACTCTAAAAAATTAAGTTTATGAAAAAACAAAAAGGAAATGAGAATGCTCTATAATTGCACCCTCCAGGCAAACTACTGTTAATACTATGCTTTAAAGCCTTCTCTTTGCATATACAATCATTCTGTATGTATACATATTTTTATTATTTTCATTTAATTTTTTTTACAAAAAATAAGACTATTCTATAAATTTTTAACCTTTTTTATTCATTCTCTGGCAATCATTTACAAATCTAGTCAGCATAGATTATTACAATGTTCCATATGCAGGGGAAGGTGAAATTCGCGTAAGAAGTATATTAGAACGCCTGAAAGTCACGTCTACTTTACAAGGTAGCCTGGACCAATATGCAATGCGTGCTTTAGGAAGCCATCTGCTAGGCAAGTACTAGTTTCAACAAGATCATAAAGGGACACATCCGAGCTATAGCCAGGGGAGTGGGGGAAGAACTCTGATGTTTCACACACCACTCACTTCACAACCACCATCTCTTTGAATTCTCACAGAAATCCTGCAAGGTCAACCTGTTTGTACTCATTTTCAGGAAAGGAAACCGGGGGACACTTGTACCTTGCTCAAGGCCAGACAATTAGTCAGTCGTGGAGCCAGTGTCTGAACCAAGTCCAACCCCAAAACCTGGGCTCTTTCTCCCGCATAATACAGTGCTGTTGCTTGGACCAGGTCTGACTTTCAGAGACGAGGAAACCACGGCCAGATGGGTATAGACCAACTGCAGTGCAGCTGCTGGAATAACGACCATTCAGTAACATATGCCCCAAGCACTTGTCTTGTGTAGTTTGAATACCTGAGTGGTCTAGGGGTTCTATTCTATGTGTGGGAACCACAGAGCACATGCAGTTCAGCTAAGGATGAAAACTTCCAAACTCCATTTCAAGGCCCGCATGGCTCGGAGGAAGCACAATGCCAAGCTGAATGCAAAGATTCGTGGGCCCTGGTCCCAGGGATGTCATTTAGTAGGTCTAGTTTGTGACCTCGGAGCTGGCTGTAATTCCAAAGGGTCTCTTCTGGTCTTCTTAATACATTTTCCTCGGAGAATGGGGTGGTGGTGGGGGAGAGAGAGAGAAGGAAGCAGAGAGAGAAGCATAGTGGGTCAGCACAGAACATTGGTCATGGGGCCAGGCCTCTTCTTGGGATTTTAAAAAAGCACAAATAATCCAAACGGAAAAAACATTCTTGAGATGCTTCAATCCAGCCCCTTATGGTTCAGGCAAGGTATCAACGTTCTGAGGGCCACATTCAAACCTCAACTGCCCTCCTCAAACCCACAAACCACTGTCCAAGAAGCAGATGGTATGGTACTGCTGGTCATGGCCGTTAACACAGGGCAGCTTTGCCGGGAGGAAACACCGCATAGCAGGACACATCCCCATTCCCTCTTAATGGAGCAGCATATGCGGGTCTGTCTCAGGCAGCCAGAACCCTCATCTCTGCTCCCACCTCATTAGTTAAGAAGAGCCCACAACGCCCCACTGTCTGCTCGGAAACAGCAGACAAGACAAGCGCTGTGCCCGGAAGATTAAGAGAGCAGCTGGCCAGGGTGGGGAAGGCGGGGTGCGGGGCTGGCATCTGTACACTGAGAACCTTCAGGCCTGGAGGAAGGATGGTCTACACTTGCCCCGTCTTTTCTACAAGGTGCGTGCTCTCCTGGGTCTCGGGCTGGAAAAGCCCCCGGACTAGTGCCAGCCCTGTGCAGTAAAGGGCCCTAGTCTTTGCACAGTTATTACACATCTTTCTAGGGCCCAGCAAATAAGAGCTCTCCGATGAGGTCGGGGTCACACAGTGCTGGAAATTCCGAGGGTGCGCTTACCATGAAAGCTGCCTCTGACTGCGCGCCCGCTAGGGGCCACGAGTGGAACTGGACATGTTCTGTGCATTGCCACGTTCCATCCTGGCTGCCACCCTTGTGGAAGTGATGTTACTATTTCTGCTTTACAGACGAAGCTCAGGGGGCTTAAAATACTTGCTCCATTGGCACAGCTGGGACTTAAACCTAGGCACGAGCACGAATGGCTCCCGGAAGGCCTGTGGCAGTGTTATGGACGCAGGTTTTATTCTAGGAGCTACGGGGTGACAGACAGATATGTGGCCTCAGGTTCGTATTTTGCAAATAGATTCTTTTGGCTGCTGTGTGGAGAAGAGAGTGGAGTGGGTGTGTATTGAGACCCATCACTACGTGCCTGAGAGGAGAGAGACAGCAGTCAGAGAAGTGGGAGGAAAACCAGGGTGCTTGCTCTGGCTACCCGGAGGCCTGCACCTTATCTGACAAAGTCATTTCCATGGAAACAGGAGGACACTGTTTATCCACGTGTGGACCGTGGACTCTGCATCAGAATCACTACAGGTGCTCTTAAAATTCAGATTCCTGGGCTCGATCTTCTGATTTTCTAAATCAGAAGCTCTGGGTGGGTTTGGGGGGGGCGGGGTGTTAAAATCTTCATTATCAAGAATTTAGAATTAATGGTCTTGAGGATATGGGGAGGGCGAAGGGTAAACTGTGACAAAGCGAGAGAGGGGCATGGACATATATACATTACCAAACGTAAGGTAGATAGCTAGTGGGAAGCAGCCGCATAGCACAGGGAGATCAGCTCGGTGCTTTGTGACCACCTAGAGGGGTGGGATAGGGAGGGTGGGAGGGAGGGAGACGCAAGCGGGACGAGATATGGGAACATATGTATATGTATAACTGATTCACTTTGTTATAAAGCAGAAACTAACGCCATTGTAAAGCAATTATACCCCAATAAAGATGTTAAAAAAAAAAAAAAAAAGAAAGAAAAGAAAGAATTTAGAATTAAGGGCTTGGGCCCTGGAGTCAGAGTGCCTGAATTTTCATCCCAATTCTGTCACTTCAGTGAGCGCAGGAAAGTTACTTGCTGTCCGTAGAACAGGACATTCTGAGCGTTCAATCAGCTAATATTATAAAGCCCTTAAACCAGTTCTAGGCCAAGAGCAAGAGCTCAATTAGTGTTCAGCTACCTCTGAAAAGGATAATGCAAATGGAATGAAAGCTGGTAGAGGCTCAGGCGCTGTTCCCCCCTCCCCCCCGCAAACAGAGACGCTTCCTTTGTGGGCTGGTCCAGAGCTCAAGACCTCAGAGTGAGGAAGATTCTATTCTCCATCTGAAATGAAGCTGTCCCACACCCCGAGTGTATCTCCATCAGCTGTGGCAGCCAACGTATCCATAGCTCCAGCGCAGATTCAGACGCAAAGGCAGCATCTTGGCTGTTACGGGTTGATTGTGTCCCCTACCTCCACCAAGATGTCAAAGTCCTAACACCCGGTACCTGTGAATGTGACCTTATTTGGAAAAGAGACTTCGCCCATGATCAAGTTAAAATGAGGTCATTAGGGTGGTCCCTAATCCAACATGACCATGTCCTTAATAAAAGGGGAAATTTGGACACGGAGTGAGACACGTACAGAGGGAAGGTGATGTGAAGATACAAGGAGAATGCCATCTATAAACCAAGGAACGCCTGAGGCCACCAGAAACCGGGAGAAAGACAGATTCTCCCACACAGCCAACAGGAGAAACCAATGTGTCAACCCCTCGATTTCAGGCTTCCAGCCTCCAGATCTGTGAGACAATAAATTTCTGTTGTTTATGCCATTTGCCTTGTGTTTGTTACAGCAGCCCTTGGACATTGATACATCTGCCAACACAGAATGGGCAGTAACTGGGCCCTAGAGTAGAGAGAGAGAGAGAAATGTCGGCTCCCAGGAAGGAAGCCTTACATCCCTGAATTTGGAGCCTGGATCTGGCCAGCTGAGCCTCAGTGGGCAAGGCCCTTTTGGAGACAGTCACATTGCTGCTGACTGGGAAGAGGTAGGTGACGCATGCTTTCCTCAACTGTTCATCTCCAGGGAGCTGGTGGAGTGTGAGTATTGCAAGGACCACTAGCCCCTTCCTCGCTTGTGAAGCTGTGCGATTTGGTTCACGACGATGGGGTGCACTCAGCAGACGCATCGGCCCATTGCCCAGTGAAAGCTGCCAGTTGAAGCCTCTGGCAGCTGATTTTCTGTGGCACAGTTCACACAGAGCAGTGGCAAACGGCTCCATAAAGAAAACACAGAAGACCTCCGTCTCTTCCACCCCCTCACCTCCCGCCCCCAGGACTTCAGCTTTTAATACACGGAGGGCCGCTGGCTGTCAGAGAAATCTTGGCATGCCTACACTGGCTCTAATAGGCTGATGAAAGCTGGGGGCTGTGTACTTGGCAGAGGGTCAGGTCCCAGCCCCACCTTGTTACGTGGGGCCTGAGTCGGGGACCTCTGTGCCCCAAATCCGAGTCCTGAGCAGTGGGAGAGCTCTGCCACTCCACGGGCTTGTCCATACTTCAGGGGATGCCCGGTGCAGGCCAGTCCACAGGCAGAGCCTGGAAACTAGAAAGAAGGAAGGTCGAGCCCCCTAGAATGACACTCAAGACCCTTCATACTCATCTGCAACTGCAGGTCCCCCTTGTCTTCTTCCTCCCCTCACCACCAGGCTCCAGAAAGGCCGAACAAGGGATCCTTCCTGAATTCAAATCCGGTCTCCATCGCGTACCTGCTTTGCGAGCTTGAATATGGTCCCGAGCCTCCGTTTCTACCTCTGTAAAATGGGGAGACAAATATCTATTCTTTCTGGTTATTATAAGGATTATAAAAAGTAAAATGTTCAAAGGGCCTTCACGGTGTCCAGCTCAGAGTCAGCACACGGGAGAAGCTATTATTGATCGTCAGTAACTCATGCACCGGTAACCTAATTGGACAGTATTCAACCTACAAATAACTGCTGATTGACAACAGAATTACCAGAATCAAAAGAAGCAGTAATTGACTCATTGAACCTCACTCCCCTGCTGCTCCCAAAGGCCCAACCGTGACACTGGAAAGGACAAAAGAGGACTTTTTCTGGTTTAACTAATTTAACTAGTTTAAGCTAGTTTAATTTAGATTCTGGTGTGGCATGGAACCTCAGTTGTCAGGGAGGGGGAGGAGTTCTGAGAGCCGTAAAGGTCAGAGAAGAGTAAGCCATTCTGGGCCTCCTGCCTCTCACCCATGCACACACACAGACACAGAGACACAGACACACACACACAGACACACACTGCCGTACATAGACACACAGTGACATACATACACAGACACACACACACAGAAATACACACAGACACACACACACAGACACACACTGCCGTACATAGACACACAGTGACATACATACACAGACACACACACACAGAAACACACACAGACACACACACACAGACACACACTGCCGTACATAGACACACAGTGACATACATACACAGACACACACACACAGAAATACACACAGACACACACACACAGACACACACTGCCGTACATAGACACACAGTGACATACATACACAGACACACACACACAGAAATACACACAGACACACACACACAGACACACACTGCCGTACATAGACACACAGTGACATACATACACAGACACACACACACAGAAATACACACAGACACACACACACAGACACACACTGCCGTACATAGACACACAGTGACATACATACACAGACACACACACACAGAAATACACACAGACACACACACACAGACACACACTGCCGTACATAGACACACACTGCCGTACATACACAGACACACACACACAGAAATACACACAGACACACACACACAGACACACACTGCCGTACATAGACACGCAGTGACATACATACACAGACACACCCACACAGAAACACACACAGACACACACACAGACACACACTGCCGTACATAGACACGCAGTGACATACATACACAGACACACCCACACAGAAACACACACAGACACACACACAGACACACACTGCCGTACATAGACACGCAGTGACATACATACACAGACACACCCACACAGAAACACACACAGACACACACACAGACACACACTGCCGTACATAGACACGCAGTGACATACATACACAGACACACCCACACAGAAACACACACAGACACACACACAGACACACACTGCCGTACATAGACACGCAGTGACATACATACACAGACACACCCACACAGAAACACACACAGACACACACACAGACACACACTGCCGTACATAGACACGCAGTGACATACATACACAGACACACCCACACAGAAACACACACAGACACACACACAGACACACACTGCCGTACATAGACACGCAGTGACATACATACACAGACACACCCACACAGAAACACACACAGACACACACACAGACACACACTGCCGTACATAGACACGCAGTGACATACATACACAGACACACCCACACAGAAACACACACAGACACACACACAGACACACACTGCCGTACATAGACACGCAGTGACATACATACACAGACACACCCACACAGAAACACACACAGACACACACACAGACACACACTGCCGTACATAGACACGCAGTGACATACATACACAGACACACCCACACAGAAACACACACAGACACACACACAGACACACACTGCCGTACATAGACACGCAGTGACATACATACACAGACACACCCACACAGAAACACACACAGACACACACACAGACACACACTGCCGTACATAGACACGCAGTGACATACATACACAGACACACCCACACAGAAACACACACAGACACACACACAGACACACACTGACATACATACACAGACACACACACACAGAAATACACACAGACACACACACACAGACACACACTGACGTACATAGACACACACTGTACATACATACACAGACACACAAGACACACACACAGAAACACAGACACATACAGACACACACTGACATACATAGACACACACTGACATACATACACAGACACACACACAGACACACACTGACATACATACACAGGCACACAAGACACAGACACAGACACAGACACACACACAGACACACACTGACATACATAGAAACACACTGACATACATACACAGACACACACACACAGAAATACACACAGACACACACACACAGACACACACTGCCGTACATAGACACACAGTGACATACATACACAGACACACACACACAGAAATACACACAGACACACACACACAGACACACACTGCCGTACATAGACACACAGTGACATACATACACAGACACACACACACAGAAATACACACAGACACACACACACAGACACACACTGCCATACATACACAGTGACATACATACACAGACACACACACACAGAAATACACACAGACACACACACACAGACACACACTGACACACACTGACACACACTGACACACACTGACAGACACACACACAGACACACACTGACACACAGACACACACACACAGACACACACTGGCATACATACACAGACACACAGAGACACACACAGAGACACACAGAGACACACACAGATACAGACACACACAGACACCCACACGGACACTCACACGCAGACACACACACATACACACACAGATACATCACACACACACACACAGACACACATAGACGCATCACACAGACACACATACACAGCACAAAGACACACACACAGACACACACACACATACACATCACACAGAAACAGACACAGGCACAGACACACATGCACAGCACAAAGACACACACACACACACAGACACACACCACACATGACACAAAGACACAGTGCCATATTCAAGTCTTTTGTAAGCTCATTTTCCCCTTCCTCTTGGAAGAATCGAGTTCCCGAAGCTCATGCCCTCCAAATTTTAGGTGTATGATTGAATTGATATCAGCATGGCGGGAATCAGCAGCCATCTGAAGAGATCTTTTTACATAATCGTATTCTCCCTTCTGTCTTTATTACAAATAATGGTAACCTGTTAGAAATGCAACCTCGAAGGCTTCTGATCTGATTTTATCCTGTCTTTAACTCTCTTTGAGACTCTGGCTGTCTCAATCAGGGGCAACCAGACTGCAGGCTTCTGTCTTAGAGCACGGTGGACCCGGGCCTGCAGAGGAAGAGAGGGCCTCGGAACTGGAGGACGCACAGAGCCCTCTGCCTCGTGTCAGGAGAAAAGCCACTTCAAGTCTCAATGGGGCTTTCTTTGCCTTCATCTCTGAGCAAGGACACACGGCTCTGAGTTCCCTTGACAACTTCTCCCCACCTGCTGCCTGCCATAACTGATCATTTTGAAGAATTAGAAGGTTGCACTGAAGTGTATATCTCTTTAACTACTACCACCCTCATAGTATACGATCCTTGGCGTCCTCAATGCACCTTGCTCCATTTCCTGCCATAGCCACCAAGTAAGTCACCAGGTCCAAAGGTCCTGGGCGGCCAGAGGCAGGCTTCCTATCCCACACTTGGATTTTAATCAAGACCAGGATGCAAGTTACTATCCACAGGGCAGGACACTCAACAATAGTCCCATTAGAGGGTGAAGGTGCCCCAGCCTTCGAGTCTCTACAAGGCAACCTGCAGCCAAAGAAATGTCTGGTCAGGGTCAGGTGCCAGTCACTCCTTCAAGAAGCCCCCATGGCCACTCCCCTATTGACATTCATACCCTCCTGGACATAAGCAGCTCCCCTGGACACTCAGGCTCTGTGCCTGCCTGCCCATGAGGTAGCACCAAGTGGTAACAATGATGGCACATCCCTGAGGCTCTGGGGTAAAGGAAAGGTTGACTTCTAGGGTCCTCAGCCAGACTGCTGGCTTGGCTTTACACTTGCTTGCCGGCCGATTCCCACACTTTCCCTCCAACTTATGCTGTTGATGTTCAGCCCAAACTCAAGGCTCATCTCCCCTACCACCTGCTGGCTCCCCTTCCACTTCCGCAAACGCCTTACCCCCCGATCCTGTAAGACTCCTCTTAAATTCTACATCCTCTGTGAACATTTCCAGATACCATGATGATTTAGTGATCCTTCTCTTGGCCTCCCATGGGCTATCCCTTCTTTCTGTCACCGATCAGAACTTATTGCAATTGCTTTTTGTGGGCCTCCCCACGTGGCTTGGAGGTGTTCTAAGGCAGGACCCTGGCCTTCCATTCATACCTCCACAGCCTAGCCCGGGGCCTGGCACAGAGCAGGGCTTCAGCCAATGTTGTTGTGCACTCACTGAATGAGCATGCGATAGTAAATGCACGAGTCACACAGAGCAGAAAGTTGCAGTCGGGCAGTGATGAATGAGGCCATCAGGCTGATCTTGCATTTTAATATTTTAGGACTGCTATACTTCCGCCACTTATTCAGGTCACATCCATGAGAATGAGTCATTTCTGAGCAGTGGGGGTGCATGACTGGGTTTGCTCATTCTACAAAGCCTTATTGTAATGGGTGATAAGCAATGACTTAAGATACTGCTTGCTACCTTTGGGGTAGCACTTAGATGTTTTTCCCAATGGACCTTTGTATTCAATGTCTCAATCAGGGTGGGACACCCTCCAGAGATAAGAGCACCGTCATTTTGCAGATGAGGAAACTGAGGCCCAAGAAGTTAAGCAGCTGGACTCCAGGGCACGTGGCAAGCTAAGACAAAGCTGAAATGAGACAACCCCGCCTTCTTCTGTTACACTATCCACAACTCCAGTCTGCCCATCTTTGATCAAAGTGACATATCCAGACATAAAATCCATGTGTGATTTTTACCTCATCTGCTCATAACAGTCTCACCAACAGGCTGAATGTGGGGTTGCAGGGACTTCTGGGGCCACTGTTTTGGCCCTAACAACTGTGTAGATGGCCTGGTCTAGTGAACTCACCAGCCATATATCTGATTATAAGCTCAGGCTTTCTCTGTCTTCCCCTCAGTAATACTCATAATGAGATTTCAAATTAACTCAGAAAAAAATAATCATTGTACACCTCCTCTCTGCCCAATACTGTTAGTTGCTGTGATGAAACAGAATGAGTGAGGGAAAGACAGATAGTGTGATAGGGTTCCTAAGTGGTAGCAGAGAATTCCACTGGGGTGAGAAGGCAAGGGACTGGATAGTGGAAAAGAAAAAACCAAGGATGATGTGAGTAAAACTGTGGTCAGACCATGGGGCGGGGGGCCCTGGCGAGAGCTTACATGCCATGCTAAGGTGTTTGGGCTTTATTTCCTAGACAGTATATAGCCATGAATCATATAATGTTAGAGCTGGGAGGATTCTCAGAAATGATCTGGTCCACTCATCCATTCCACAGATGGACATGCTGAGGCCCAGGCAGGAAATGTGACTTGCCAACAGTCACATGGTGAATTATTGGCAAATTAAGCGCACAATCAGAGCTCTGATTCAAGGAGTCCTCACTGGTGGCAACACAGAAGTAGATTAACTCGTAGAGAGATTGATGAGTTGGACAATGCTGACACACCTTGGCAGAAAACTCATGTATTTACAGAAAGGGAGGCCGAGAGAAGTGGAAAGAGATCCCTAAAGGAGGGGAAGGTGGAGAGAGGAACAAGACGACATGTATTGAACTCCATCTGGGGTCACCCTCAGAGTCAGGCTCTGGGCTAGGCACTCTGTATTGTCTCTTAAATTGTCTGAACAGCCCAGGGAAGGACCATGGACTCCCTTGAGAAGGAGGTCTGATGTTCAGAGAAGACGGATAACTTGCCTGAGCTTGAACCTGGCTTTGAATAAAGGTCAGTAAGACACAAAGACCTCAAGCTTTTTCTGCCCTCCCTGAATTTTACAAGGTCATGCTAAGATCTTGAGCAAATGAACAGGGATTGGACCCCTCCACCCAGCCCACTGCCAACCCCCTGCCTGCCTCTCTTCATGCTCCTGTCTTATGCCTCTGTCCAGAAGAAGGGCAATGAGACTCTGCCTATAGACTTTCTGACCAGAAAAGACAATGAAATTCACCTCGGAGATGTGTAGACCAGAAAACCCAGTGTCCACTCTATGAAAGGGATGGGGATCAACAGAGGTAATCAGAGTCTCGTATCTTCATGACTCAGCACCTTCCAGGTTGAGAAGACCAAGTTCACATCCACAACATTTCTCATCCATTCATTACAGCCAAGTGTTCATCCCAGCCCAATGAACCCCTACTCCACATGGCTTCCCATCCAGGAACACAGGTAGATTTGGGGGGGAAATCAACTGAACTTCTACTATTTGCAAAGTATAAGCAAGAGTGAAGCCATTGCCGAGCACCTGGAGTGTCTCCCTGTTTCTTACAGGGTTGATTACTATCAGCACCTTACTGGGCTTATCCTGCAGGACCGGGCCTTGCTCACCCCCCCCCCCCCCCCCCCCGCCGCCGCTTTCCCCCCTTGGTGTCCATACGTTTGTTCTCTACATCTGTGT
>NW_006771578.1:4639594-4646822 GCF_000442215.2 Lipotes vexillifer
CCCCCCCCCCCCCGCCCGGCCAAGCCTCATCTCTCTCTTTTCTCCACCTCCAAGTTTCTGTTCCAACAAAACTGAACAGTTAGAGCCCCCTGTGGACATTCTTGTCTCCTTGTCCTTGAACTTGCTGTTCTCTCTTGGAATGTCCTCCACATCTCCCACCCTCCACCTTTACCTTGTGTGAAGACAGCTATCTGTCACTGCCTCTTCCCCAGTCTGGGAGAGGGACCCCTCGTGCCCACAGAGCCCCTGTGCATTCCTCTGTCACTGCACTGATGATCACCGGTCTATCTCTGTCTGCTTGTCCTTCCCCAGGACAGGGGCTGGATTGCTTCATGTCTGCAGACACAGAGCCAAGCACCTTATCAGAAAACACTGAACACCTCCTTGAAGAATAAACATATGAATAAATGAACACATAGATGAAGCCCAATAAGTACCACAGCGATCCAGGTGAGCTCGGAAGCTTACCGGAATGAGCAGAGACTTGGAGACAGACACTGGAGAACGTGGGAGTACATTTTGGGAGAAGAGTGAGGGAGAAAGTCAGTATCAGCCAAGGGCAGATGCAGAAATAAAATGCCATATAGGGCATGGGAGAGAGACCGCCTTGGTCACAGTGTCAGCCTTGTGGATAAAAGTAGCCAGACATAGGGCAGAACCCCAGGTGACTGAGGCCCACAGCTGGCCTACAAGATGGCCTTTGTGCAAAGTGGAAAAAGGTACCTTCTTGGTACAGATGCCAACCTGAAGCCACATGGCCTGGGGAATGAGTGGTCAGTATCCTGTTAAGAAACACATCTTTTATTCTGCTGGATTCAGCCTAGCACTTGCGGGTGTGGCCTGGTGAGCAGAACAAGTATCCAATTTCAAACTCCTGTGTTAGGTGCCCTTGTGCAATACCGGACCTGCACAACTGTGGCCTGACCTTGACGGTCTGGGTAAGATGTATAGAGAACAAGAAGCACAACTGAGGCCTAATTCTTTTCACAGATGCTGACTTTTAGAGCTATTTGGTCTTTTCGTCAGCCTCCAAGCCTCAGAGTTCACTTCTTCCAGAAATCCTTCCCATATTTTGAGCCCATGTCTTGAAATGGGCCCCCCTGAAAGCAGAGCCTGGGACAAAGACTTGGACCAGGTAATTTCCTTGGGAGGTGTCTCAGGACGGCAAAGTGAGGGGGCAAGGAAAACAAGACAAGGAAACTTGGAAAGGTGCAGAATTGAGCTAATTATTGCTGTGGGCAAAATGGGGCTCGATCCTTCTGGGAAGCCGTTGAGAATCACGTAGAATGCACATGGAGATTTTCTCTCTAAAGAACAAGCAGCTGAGATATTTATTAACCATCCCCATCCTCCACCTCCCATTTGTGGGGAGTTCTTACTGGGAACATGAACTTTCCCACACTTCTGGGCAGCGCCTGAGTGTGAAGTGGGTGCTCCGAGTAGATGTGGAGGTTCCGAGAGTATGCACTGACCTGTCCATCGTGATTGCACTGAGACCAGAGGGGCTGAGGGGGCAGGATTTGGGACACAATAAGTAACTGACACAGTATATCCTTAGGTCAAATCAGACATTGGGAATCTTCTTTTTACTTGAAGAAGTCAGGAAGAGAAGCAGCCCCTCTGGTCCTCTCTCTCCCAGGAGAAGCCAAAAATGTTAGTTGCAGACCTGGCTCTCTGCCATTCATTCCCTGCAGCAACCAGCATCATGGGACCCTAAGAAAGGCAGCCTCTAGCCATGAATGATAAAGGTACGGGCACCCACCAGTTCTTGGGGGCCAGGTGGGGTACTCAGAGCCATTCCTCCCTGAAGAGGGGAAGGAAAAGGCACCAGCTTAGCTCTGGCCCTTGGGTGACATTGAATTACTTACATTTAATATTTTATAGCAGGCGTAATGATATAAGCTTCATTCTTTAGCATCTATTAGAAATGAAGGAACATTTATATTTTAGTGGCGCCCAGCCATAGATTTCCCCATGCCTGCTTTTCTGGGGCCTTGCCATGAATACAGGAAGCAGATGAGAAGCCATCGATCAGAGCTTGGATCTTAACCCCATAAATATGACCCGAAATGCTTACGCCTATAAAATCAAAGGAAGAGGCTGATTTTTTATGAGGTTGGGCTGAATTTCTTTTTTAATTCAAGGTGTGTCACATGTATTTATAAGCCCAAATCACCATCCTTTCAGGGAAGGTTTGGAGATTGTTCTGTGAATACCAAGTACCCAGCACAGAAAACAGACGTGGGAAGGAGGACCCGAGCAGGGTCCTGGGCAGCAGACCCCTGGACCAGCCATTTCTGCCACATCAAGCAGAAAGTCACAAAGTCAAAAGGAGACATCTCACACACTCATTAGGATAGCCACTATTAAAAACCCAAACCCAGAAAATAACAAATGCTATGAGGATGTGGAGAAATTGAAACCCTCGTGTAATGTTGGTGGGAATGCAAAGTGGTACCGCTGCTAGTGAAAACTGTATTGTGGGTTCTCAAAAAACTAAAAATAGAAACACCATATGACCCATCAATTCCACTTCTGGGTATATACCAGAAATAATTGAAAGCTGGGAATCAAAGGGACATTTGTATATTAATGTTCATGGCAGCATTATTCACAATAGTCGAAAGGTGGAAGTAACCCAAATGTTCATCAGTGGATGAATGGATAAACAAAATGTGGTAGATACACACAATGGAATATTATTCAGCCTTAAATAAGAAGGAAATTTTGACATGTGATATGATGTGGATAAACCTTAGGAATGTTATACTAAGTAAAATAAGCCAGTCACAAAAGGATAAATATTTGCATTATGACACTTATATGAGGTATCTAGAGTATTCAAAATCCTAGAGTCAGAAAGTAGAATGGTGTTTGCTCAGGGCTGGGAGGAGGGAATGAGGAGTAATTGTTTAATGGGCACAGAGCTTCAGTTTTGCAAGATTAAGAGTTTTGGAGATGGATGGTGTGATGGCTGCACAATGATGTGAAAGTACTTAATGCCACTGAACTGTGCACTTAAAAATTGTTAAGATGGTAAATATTATGTTACGTGTATTTTACCATAGTTAAAAATTGGAAAAAGATAGATACAAGAGGGGAGATCAAGATGGCCAAGTAGGGGAGGTTGCAGAGGTCACCTCTCTGCATGAGCACATCCAAAATACATACACATGTGGAGCAATTCTTGCTGAAAAAAACCCCCTGGAAACTGGAAGAAAGCCTCTTCTACAACTAAGGCTGTAGAGAAGGATCTACAGGGAGTTGGGTAGTAAGGGAGGAGAAGGTCCCTATCAGGGGACACAGAAGAGAAGGGGGATATCACAGGCTTGGAGATCCTCCTTGGGGAGTGAGGGGCTCAAACCATATATTGGGCACCCCAGCCCTGGGGTCTGACACGAGGAAGATAAGTCCCCTTTGCTGGTGGGAAAACCAGTGGGTCTTACTGGACACCTGTAAGAAGCTAAGGCTCTGCTCATAAAGAACGTGCACACACTTTGGCTTATTCCTGGAAATAAGGTGGAGGAAGCAGATTGAAAATGGCTTGGGGTTCTGGCCAGATTCCTGAGACTGTCCCAGCGTGCACCCCAGCCAGCACTGGGTGCCTGCTCCAGCCCCTCTTCCTTTGTTTCAGCTCTACACCAGAGAGAAGACTGCCATTGCCAAGGAGAGCGTGCACGTGGGGGGTCAGAACTGGCTTGGACCTGGCCCTGCATCTGAACGGAGTGAGGGCAGCTGTTGCTGGCAAGTGTGTAAAGGCAGAGAAATGGAAACAGCCTAGGGCTCTGACTGGCTTGCCGGGACCATAGCAGCCAACACCTCAGCCTGCACGGGGTGCCCACTCCAGCTCCTCTTGCTCTGGCACTGCTCTCCACTACGGTGAAGGTGCCATTGCTGGGGGTGGGGGGAGAGCACACAATTAGAGGGAATGGAACCGACTTGGATCTGACCCTCAGGCCTTCTGCTCCAGCACTTTGGATGCTGCCCCTGACCCCAATAGGGTAGTGACAGTCATTGAGCATAGGAGAAGCCCCGGCTCACAGCTTGCACTGGTTCTAGCCCTAACTTCCACCAAGGTAGTAGCTGCCAGCACACCCAGAGGAAGATCCAGGTCTCCCACCAAAACCACTGGGCATGCACAGACTGCATAGGGATGACCCCACATAAAGACACACTTTCAAGACCTAGATAGGTAACTGTTTCACCTAATTTCATAAAGAAAGAGAAAGGTAAACAAAATGAGAAGACAAGAATTTGTTTCAAGTGAAAGAACAAGAAAAAACCTGAAAAAACAACTAATGAAACAGAGATAAATAATTTACCAGATAAAGAATTCAAAGCATTAGTAATAAGAATGCTAACTGAACTTGGGAAAAGAATAGATGAACATAGCAAAAATTTTTACAAGGAACTAGAAAATATAAGAAAGGACCCATCAGAACTGAAGAATACAATAACTGAAATGAAAACATACTAGAAGGAATTATCAGCAGACTGGCTGATAAAGCAGAATGCATAGGAAATCTTCAAGATAGAATAATGGAAATCACCCACTCAGAACAGCAAAAAGAAAAACAAATTAAAAAAAGAAAGAATAGTTTAAGGGACTTGCAGGACAACATCAAGCATAATAACATTTTCATTGTAGGGGTCCCAGAAGAAGAGAGAGAAAGGGATAGAAAATGTACTTGATGAAATTATGGCTGAAAACTTCCTGAATCTGAAGAAGAAAACAGATTTCCAGACTCAGGAAGCACAGAAAGTCTCGAACAAGATGAATCCAAGAGACTCACACCAAGACATATCATAATTAAAATGGCAAAAATTAAAGACAAAGAGAGAATTTTAAAGCAGTAAGAGAAAAACAAAGAGTCACATACAAAGGACCCCAATAAGGCTATCAGCTGATTCTTCTGGAGAAACTCTGCTGGCCGGAAGGGAGTGGAATATATATCTAAAGTGCTGAAAGGGAAAAACCTACAACCTAGGATACTCTACCCAGCAAGGTTAGCATTCAGAATTGAAGAGGACAAAAAGAACTTCTCAGACAAGCAAAAACTAAAAGAGTCCATCAATACTAAACCAACCTTAAATGTTAAAGGGTATTCTCTAAGTGGTAAAGAAAGAGCTACAAGAAGAAGTAAGAATTTACAAGAATTTTCCACTAGTAAAGGCAATATATATAGGAAAGGCTATGGGTCAACCACTTAAACAGGCAAGTACAAAGATTAAAAGGCAAAAATTGTAAAGTCAATTATAACTACAATAAACAATTAAAGGACAGACAAGAAGATGTAAAATATGACATCAAAAACAGAAAATGAGGAGGGAGTAAAAATTTATATCTTATGTATATCTTTTAGAATGTGTTTGAGCTTAAATGACTATCAGTTTAAAACAAGTAGAGACAGTTATAGGTCGACATATATGAACACCATGGTAACCACAAATCAAAAACCTACAATACATACACAGACTAGACAGAAAGGAACACAAGCATACTGCTAAAGAAAATCATCAAACCGCAAGAGAAGACACTAAAAGAAGAAGAAAAGAATAGAGAAGAACTACAAAAACAACCAGGAAATAAGTAACAAAATGCAATAAGTACATCCCTATCCATAATCACTTTAAATGTCAATGGACTAAATGCTCCAACCAAAAGACATAGGGTGGCTGATTGGATTTAAAAAAACAAGACCAATGTATATGCTGCCTACAACTGATTCATTTCAGATCTAAAGACACACACAGACCGAAAGTGAGGGGAAAGAAAGATATTTCATGGAAATGGAAATGAAAAGAAAGCTGAGTGGCAATACTCATATCAGATAGAGTAGACTTTAAAACAAAGTCTATAACAAAAGACAAAGAAGTGCATTATATAATGATAAAGGGATCACGACAAGGAGAGGCTGTAACACTCATTAACATATATGCATCCAACACTGGAGCACCTAAATATATAAAGCGAACATTAACAGACATAGAGGGAGAAATTGACAATAATACAATAATAGTAGGTGACTTTAACACTTACATCGATGGAAAAATGATCCATACAGAAAATCAATATGGAAAAAGTGGTTTTAAATGACATTTTAGACCAGAAGGACTTAACAGATATCTACAGGACATTCCATCCCAGAACAGCAGAACACACATTCCTTTCAAGTGCACATGGAAAGTTCTCCAGGACTGATCAGATGCTAGGCCATAAAGCAAGTCTCAACATAATTAAGAGGATAGAAATGATATGAAGCATTTTTTCTGACCACAACAATGTGAAACCAGCAATCAATTGCAAGAAGAAGAATTGGAAAAACACAAACACTGGAGACTAAACAATATGCTACTAAAAAAAAGAAAAAACGTCAATGAATAGATCAAGGGGGAATCAGAAAATACCATGAGACAAATGAAAATAAAAACACAACTTTCCAAGGTCTATGGGACACAGCAAAAGCAGTTTTAAGAGGAAAGGTTATAGTGATACAGGTCTACTTCAAGAAATAAGAAAAAATCTCAAATAACAACCTAACTTACCATCTAAAGGATTTAGAAAAAGAAGAACAAATAAAGCCCAAAATCAGCAGAAGGAAGGAAATAATAAAGACCAGAGAGGAAATAAATAAGAGACCAAAAAAACAATAGAAAAGTTCAATGAAACCAAGATCTTTCAAGATAGCCCATGTTCATGGATTGGAAGAATTAATATTGTTAAAATGTCCATGCTACCCAAAGCAATCCAGTACATATTTAATGCACTCTCTACCAAAATACTCATGACAAAGAATCCTAAAAGTTGCATGGAAACACAAAAGACCTGAATAGCCAAAGCAATCCTGAGGAAAAAGAACAAAGCTGGAGTTATCATGCTCCCTGACTTCAGACTACACTATAAAGCTACAGTCATCAAACCAGTATGGTACTGGCACAGAAACAGGCACATAGATCAATGGAACAGAATAGAGAGCCCAGAAATAAACCCACACACATATGTTCAATTAATGTATGACAAAGAAGGCAGGAATATACAATAGGGAAAAGACAGTCTCTTCAATAAGTGGGACTGGGGAAACAGGACAGTTACATGTGAAAGAATTAAGTTAGAATACTTTCTCACACCACATACAAAAATAAACTCAAGTTGGATTAAAAGCCTCAACGTAAGACTGGAAACCATACAACTCCTAGAAGAGAGCATAGGCAGAACACTCTTTCACAT
>NW_006771578.1:4647064-4652227 GCF_000442215.2 Lipotes vexillifer
CCGCTCCGCGGCATGTGGGATCTTCCCGGACCGGGGCACGAACCCGTGTCCCCTGCATCGGCAGGCGGACTCTCAACAACTGCGCCACCAGGGAAGCCCTAAACTTAAAATCTTTTGCACAGCAAAGGAAACCACTGAAAAATTGAAAAGACAACCTACTGAAGAGGAGAAAATATTTGCAAATGATATGTCCTATGAATCCAAAATATATAAACAGCTCATACAATTCAGTATCAAAAATATCCTAACAACCCAATTAAAAAATAGGCAGAAGACCTGAATAGACATGTTTCCAAAGAAGACACACAGATGGTCAACAGGCACATGAACAGATGCTCAACATTACTAATTGTCAGAGAAATGAAAATCAAAACCACAATGAGATATCTTCTCACATCCCTCAGAGTGGCTATCATCAAAATTACACAAATAACAAATGTTGCCAAGGATATGGAGAAATGGAATCCTAGTACATCGTTGGTGAGAATGTATACTGGTGTAACCATTATGGAAAATGGTATGGAGGTTCCTCAAAAAGCAAAAATAGAATTACTATATGATCCAGCAATTCTACTCCTGGGTTTGTATCTAAAGAAAAAACCCCACTAACTCATAAAGATATATGCACCCAATGTTCATAGCAGCATTATTTATAATAGCCAAGGTATGGAAGCAACCTAAGTGTCCATAAACAGATGAATGGATCAAGAGGATGTGGTGTACATATATACATATACACACACACACACACACACACACACACACACACACACACACACACACAATGGAATATTACTCAGCCATGAAAAAGAATCAAATTTTGCTATTTGCAGCAACATCGATGGACCTGGAGGATATTATCCTCAGTGAAATAAGTCAGACAGAGAAGACAAATACTGTATGATATCACTTATATGTGGAATCTAAAAAATAAAAGAAGTGAATAAATATAACAAAACAGAAACAGACTCACAGGTATAGAGAACAAACTAGTGGTTACCAGTGGGGAGAGGGAAGGGGGAAAGGGAAAGACAGGGATATGGGATTAAGAGGTAAAAACTACTATGTATCAAATAAATGATACAAGGACATATTGTACAGCATAGGGAAAAGAGCTGATGTTTTATAATAACTTTAAATGGAGTATAATCTTTAAAAATATTCAATCACTATGTTGTACTCCTGAAACCAATATAGTATTATAAATCAATTTCACTTTAATAAAAATACATAAATAAATACAAGATATAGATAATAGGAGGCCTTATGGATGATCCACTTCAACCCACTGATGAAACAATTGCGAGAAACAGGTCCAAAGAGCAAAGGTAACTTGATTAAAATCACACATCAAGTGGATGGAGGACCCAAAATTAGAATGTAGATCCTGACCCTCAGTCCAGTGCTCTTTCGACAATCCCGTACTAACTCATTTCATTATTAAGCACTGTGCAAAGTGTCAATAAGAAATTTATGGAACTACATGCCAGGCACTGTTCTGAGGTCTTTACATGTACTAGCTTATTGAATACTCACAACGACCCTGCGAGTAAAGAACTACTATTATTTTAATTTTACAAATGAGAAAACTGAGGCAGGGAGAGGTCAGATAACTTGTCCCAAGCCACCCAGTGACAGAGCCAGAGTTTGAACCTAGAGTATTAGACTCCAGAGTCCACTGTCTTAATCACTCTACCGTCCCACTTTCTCGTCAGGACTCCTATTATCCCATGTTTCAAGGGAGCCTTCCCAAATACAAACGATATAATGAACCGTACTGTGAGGATATGTCTCAGTTCTCTTCTAGCCATTGTGTATACGCTGAGCTCCCTAGGGCTTCTAGCTTAGGCGAAATTAGGAAAAAGAGAGGAGTTGAGAACTGTGGGAAAACAGCCAAAGATATGATTCCCCCTCGAATCCCAGATGTTTTACAATCCAGTGAGAAGGTCACTGAAAGAAGAGTCTGTGTGGACTGGGAAGCTCCGTGAAACTTCTCTGTTGAGTTTCCATCTGCCCTGAGTTTTGAAGAATGAACAGGACTTGGCTTAAAGGTATGGCCTATGTGCTGAACATGTGGTGTGCAGTCCCATCCTGGGAACTGTGGGGAAGATCAAAACACAAATGTCACTTATTTGCTTTGCAGGATGCCAGGAAAGGTCTGTCTGCACTCATTTGGTTGGAAACAGGGTCCATCTCCAGGAACTTTCTAGTTTAGGGCTAGAGAAGACACCTAGTTTCTTTCTGAAGAAGTTAAAATAGTCACAAGGCCAGTGTAGGTGAAAAGAAGACACAATGAGTACCCAGAGCAATTGATAAACCATCCTCGAGAAACCTGTGGTTCCCACAGACTTTGGCGACCATCCCCGGGTACTGGGATTGAAGTACGACTGGCCTGAGGTGCTGGAACTCCAGGTCTCCCACCCGCACAATTTCACTCAACAGATGGGCCTGTGACTAAATATGTCCGAAAACTATAGCAAGAAATTAACATGCCACACTGGGTTCTCAGCTCCCACAGCATTCTGTGGATTGGCAAGTAAACCAACATTTATTGAGTACATGGTACTAATTTCAGTTAATCCCCACAGAAACACTAGGGGGTAGGATTTACAGTCATGTCCACTTTACAGATTAGAAATCTGAGGTGAATGAAGGTAAAGTGACTTGGCCAAGACTGCACAGCTCTTTGTCAGTAGAGTCAGTCCATGAACAGAAAGCTGTCTGACTCCAAAACCCACATTCCCTTGAGTACACCAAGCAGCATGTCCAGAGTTTTTGCTGACTCCATCTTCTAAAAATGGGGAGAAGTATGAGGGAGGTTTGGCTATGGAAGATCTATACCCCAAATTTGAGACCAGCGGTGCACTGACCCTACATGAGTTCAAGGAGGCTTTCGGGTCTTCTCCTGCATGAAGGCACTTCATAAGTCGCACCTGTTGCCCCAGCAACAGTGGCAGGTGGTAAGTGTCTGGGGTTATCCTCGCTGTTATTATCCCTCTGGAGGGCAGAATGATGGCTATGCTGTGAGGAGCAATAACATCATTTGTTACCACAGTGAACGGTAGAAAATCAGATTTTGATTGGGTACCAGTAAGCCTAGCTTCAATTCTAATGATTCTCAGTTTTCCCCATAAGACTGAGTCCTGGCTCATTCAGGGATGAGGCAAGATAAACTCATCCTCTTTGTCTGCTGTGTGCTTTCTGGCATTGCTTTAATGATACTGACCTCTTTGCCAAGAGCTATATACACAGTCTCTTTAATGAGGTGTTATTTTTTTCTGTGCGATAATCTTGTTTGACTGCATTTTTAGTTATTCTTCTGGGCAAACACTTTGTATTAATCTTGGCAATGACAGATAAAATGTCATGTATAAAATATTTCACGTCCAGAAAGTCGAACTTTCACTCTTACAATTGACGTCTAAAGCAAATACGGTTGTAGAGAGCACTTTGGGAGAATGTCACACCAAATTGCACAGGTCAACGAGACAGTTTTGTCTGAAGGTGCAGAGGCGAAAAGAAAGCTGCAGATTCTGAGGACCTAAGCTTTCATTCCTTTGGTCCTTCATAATTGGCATAAAGTCATGGCGTTCAGTACCACGGACAGCACCATGACATGTCTTGCCTGGCTAAAACTGGCAGCTGGTCAGAAAGAGTAGTAGCTTTTGGAGAATTCTGTCTCTCAGGCTCTCGAGTCCTTGCCAAAATCTGCCATGAATTAACATGCAAACTTCTAAGTTTCTTAACTAATCAGAGCTGATTTTACTCTGAAAATGAAGAAAAGCTGGGATTATGAATTGATCTCGTGTATGGGAAATGCTCAACACATTCTAGGTTCCCTGTTCCTCAGTTCCCTGGAAGATTTAGGTAATTCACTGAACAACCAATGAGAACATGATCTCTGGAAGCTTCGGGCACAAGACATGCAATGTTGAGAAGAGCTTGCCTTTCGAGGCCTACTTCCTCCTCTTGTCTTGCCTCTCCAACTGGATGCTTTCCTTATTGATGGTCAACTACTAATCTATGAGATGCTCTGACAGTCACATAAAGCTTTATCTCCCAGAGGGAAAGCATTGTTTGGGGAATCTTAAGAAATGAGGGGCTATTCAAGTGTCAAAGAGTAAAGCAATAATGGTGGCACGTCAGGTATGATGCCAAGCAGCAGGGGAGAGTTTGGATATGAAACATGGAGGGTGGGATTCTGACACACCCAGTGTTTGTTAATGCATTAAAATGGTACTTCTTTCTGTGGCTTACACTTCATTGTGGGGTAGGACTGTACAGAGGAAAAGTTTACATTTGACTTCTTAAAGGCTTTGATCCAGTAATAAGTTATGGACGAGGCATTTGGAGAAGGTGGAGGTCTTCATGAACAATTCACCCATCATGAAGTGAACTGCACTGTCCACTTAGACATTAAACTTGTTGTCTGGAAACCTCATCTCATGCTTTCTGATCCGTTTCATCAAACTTCTTGTCTTGGAGGCAGCTTCAGCTCTTTAATCTCTTCGTAATCAAAATAAATGTCTTAATAAAGATGCATGCCAATCCTCTTTAATTTGTCACAGGTATTAACTGTGGCTTCCCGAGTTTTCAGCGTTTTCATAACACGTTTGCAGTCTCAGAAGCGTCTCCTGACCTGCATGTCTCTGGTCACCATCACCACAATATCACTTTTCGTTTATATAACCTGTTTTCAGGGCAAAGAGTTCCTCTCCCTCATCTCTCGCTTATTTCAACAAATCTGTTAAAAATGCATGAGATGCAGAGACTTTCCCACATAGTCTGGGCTGCCTTTTCACATTGATTTCGACAGAATAGAAAGATATAAATATACATGCAGATCCATGCCAAGAAGGCATTCTCTGTGGTCAGGCTAAGCACCATTATTTTTTTTATTTTTTTTTTTTCCTTGCGTTATGCGGGCCTCTCACTGTTGTGGCCTCTCCCATTTGCGGAGCACAGGCTCCGGACGCGCAGGCTCAGTGGCCATGGCTCACGGGCCCAGCCGCTCCGCGGCATGTGGGATCTTCCCGAAACGGGGCACGAACCCGCGTCTCCTGCATCGGCAGGCGGACTCTCAAGCACTGCGCCACCAGGGAAGCCCAGCAGAATAATTTTTTAAAATTGTTTTTTTTCCCTGTTAAAAGAGTAAACAGGTGA